>NW_020897714.1:27166249-27492682 GCF_003984885.1 Neopelma chrysocephalum
CCAGCATAAAATTAGAGTGGTGCAGACAGACAGTAACTGATCTCTTACAAAGCCTGCCAGTAAAAAGTTAACACACCAGATTAGGGGCATTTTATATATTTGAACTGGAAGAGTGATTTCATCCAGGATCAATGTCATAATGTACCATGCCACAGCCTTTTTTTTTTTTTTTTGCTACTAGGATTCTTAAACCCAAATTTACCTTTTCTTCAAACTATGGCCTGCAAACCGACCTGAATTGATATTGGTCAAGTTTTGCTCTAATTACTAGCAGGACCTGTTTTTCATGTTTTACAATTATTTTTTTTTATATTAGTTCTTTAAATGTTGGCATTTGAGTTAGAATTTCCAGGGAAAGGAAAGGAAGGGGGGGTTTTAACATAGAAGTTACATCTAGAAGATAGATATCACTGCCCAGCAATGCAGCGCTGTATTGGAAATCAAAGACATAGATTCTCTTTCTCGCTGACCTGATAATGCAGTTTTAAACAGGCCACATACCCTTTATACTGTGGCTTCCCCATGTCAAAGACAGAGGTAGAAGTGTTTAGACTCCTCAGCAAAGTTCTTTGAGATCTGCAAATGGAAGCACTAACACAAGTTATATAATATATGCATACAGTATATACCATATATCTATTTTATAAATATACGTGCATGCATACATAACTAATACATTGTAATCCATCCTATATAAACATTTCTCATTGCCTAGAGAACATACATGGAAGGAGCAAGCAAAGTAATAAACATTCTGTCAATTTTTACCTTGAAAACAGCTTCCAAAAATGCACATTTTTAATAAATTCTACTGTAGAACCAAGCGTGAGTATTAATAGGAAAGAAGTGTGAATATTAATAGGTAAGAAAGTTGTCAAAACAAAGAGGAAAACACCACTATTCCAATTGTAATTCCCATTGTACAGCTAACCTCAACATCCTTTTCCTAAAAGAAGATGAAAGATTCCATAACTCAGAAGGAAAAAGCCCACCCAAATTCCAAAGCAGAAGCAAAATATTGTCTCAAGAGCTTTTGTAAATTCTGTTCTAGCTGTCTTCCTCAGCTTTGCACCTATGCCACTGTACGAGTGAATGTTTTGTGAGCATTCTTTCAGGAATGGATCAGAAAATAAAAAGCTTAAGGCCAGTGTTAAAAATGAGTGGTTGGGTCAAGGACAGTGTGGAAACTGGCTGAAGCAACTGGATGCCTATAGCTAATCAAGCCTTGGTGTAACTCCACTTAACATCATTTATTTGACAATCTCTCTCACAACCCAAGGGCAGCCTCACCACCTGTCTGAACATCTGCACCCCAGTGAGGAAACCTGGCATCTTAAAATGTGTCAGATTTTCTGCAATACCTCAAAAGAAAGTTCAGAGTGAAGTCCGGGTATTGTGCACTGTGCAGCAAAATAGAGTGATTGAGAGGTCCTGAACCTACTCTACATTGAAAACATGCCCATGCCCATGAATAGCTACCATTAATACCTGTTTAACCCACATCTTGCCTCCTAAATATAAACAATATCAAACCTGGTGATATTCATCTTCATTTTACAAGTCTGCTGCTTCAAAAGTCTTCTTTTAAAAGTCCCCAGTTGTTGGGGGACTTCTGTTGTCAGTTATGAGTTTCTCTGCACTGACTACACCTGGGCTGGTCAGCACAGACACGGATGCATACATTCAGACATATATATTTAATTCAATGAATCCCAGCTTTTCACTTCTCTACCTTTTCTTAGGCCTTAAAACTAGCACCTACATTCTATTGTTGAGATCCTCTATCTGTATTTTTAATGGACTACTAAGGTCACTGATGGATCTGAAAAACATTTAAGCTCCTTTCGCCTGGTTTGCCTCATTCCTGACTCTATGGAGATGAGAACAGATGGACAGTTTTATAATATAAATAGCATCTGAGCTATAGGAAAAGACATCATTAAAGAAGGAGGTGCTGCAACATGACCCAAAGGTGGTCATTCCCTAGTGAGGATCTCATAACTGAAGCAGTGGGACCTCCTTTGGTGGAGATCTCTCACTTTCTGGAGTGCCTATATTAAAGTATGGATTCAAGTGACTGTACAGTGGTGCCAGCAAAGTGCTGGTCTCAGTCACAGTTCTGGTACCTTTGGGATCCCACTTATCAGTGCAGATTGCCCTAAAATAATGAGAAATTTTAAATAATTTCACTGTCCAGGTATGATCACCTTACATTGGTTTAAGTCCTGCTACAATGTTCTTAGATTTTTTGCCTCCCCCAGTTCAAAAAGCTTGTTGAGCTGTCTGTCATTAAAGGTTGGCATATCACCCTGCATTATTATTTCTCCTTCGTTTTGCCCTGTGCACCCCTTTCACATGAATATTTCAAACCATTCCAAAGTAATTTAGTCTATGTGCCATTCCTCATATCTTCACAGAACAAGCTTCTTTCTGATTGCATCCATTTCATGGGCAGAAATTGTCATTTGAATTCCTGGCATGTGATACCAGTGAACTCCTAAACTAAGGATAGTAGGTTCCAGTACCAAAAATGCTGTTCTGATTACACATTTTTTCGCAAC
Organism: Neopelma chrysocephalum; assembly: GCF_003984885.1. Lineage (NCBI taxonomy): Eukaryota > Metazoa > Chordata > Aves > Passeriformes > Pipridae > Neopelma > Neopelma chrysocephalum. The sequence continues at coordinate 27,168,811 of NW_020897714.1, forward strand.
AATCAGATATTCAAGGACAGGGAAAATTATACAGTTCAAATCTTGCTCAAGAGCATGTAGTATTTAAATTTTGGATCATTTAAGAAACATTTAATGACCTATATGAAATGAACTACTAGTTCTACACCTTAGTGGAAATGCAGCTATAAAAGCCACCCTGTACTGTATTGCAGATGGCTGAATCCCTGCACCTACAGCACACACAGTAGTCGCTGTGAGTCTATTTGTATGGAGCATCTCAGAGGACCAGAGCCCAAATCTAACTCCGTGCTGATTAGTGGTGTTGGGCAGGCCAAAGGGTGGGTGGGGGGGAAAGGCATGAGGACCAATCTGTTTGTTAATAAAAATGGGATTGATTTTCTGGAAGTGAAAAGAAGGGGAAAGCACTGAGAGAAGGCAGTGTGGTAACTGTGCTGGGTCTGGTTTGGGAATAAACAAGTGGCTGTTATACTGCCACAGCTTCATCTTTCTTGAACACTGAATATAAGCACCACATTTGTAATGAATGACCAGCCTGGAGATAAAAGGGAGACACTGGGAAGAAAATGAAATTTAAAAAAGATATTTCAAGATCCTAGTGCAATAGAAATGGTAATAGGTTTTAAGAAAATTAGTTTAGAGAGAATGTTAAGAGAAACTAAACACGGGAGCTAACAAAAAATAATGCATATAATGAAAAGTAATGACGTTACGCTGATTAACATGAGTGTCAGTATTCAGAAGAAAGGCTTTCAAACAAATGTGAGTCCTCTGTGAGCTGCCTTTAAAGGATCTGCAAAGGTAAATAAATTTTTATTTTTTAAAGCCTATGATCAGGTAGACTTAAACGTGGTGTACAGGGTCCTGCATTTCCACCAGAATAATTTTCAGTTCCAAAAACCTGAAGGTTGAAAATCACTTATGTGGAACATACGGAATCTGAAAGGAAGGATGGGATAAAATGGAACACTTCAACAAGGAAATCACAGAAAAGGGCTGTACAGAAATGGTTGGCAGAATGTTTTGTGTGTAATGAGCAGGAGTTAGGGAACCAAAAATGAGTTTTACAAGAAAACTACAAAAAAAAAAGTGTAAGGACATTTAGAAAATATAGTCAGCAATAACTAAGCAGCAAACTGATATCTGCAGTATAAAAAAAATACAGGCTGTAATAAAGAATGTGAATTATTATTCTGTCAGCTTGCTTTTGGCAAGAGTTGCACAGGGGTCTTGGTTCAGCTCCACAGATCTAGGCTGACTCTCTTAATTGACAGCATTGCCCCCAGGCTCAAGACCCGGGACACAGCTTTTCCACTCCATGCAGCGACTTACAGTACAAACAAAAAATGGTTGAAAGAAGCACAGAAAGTATTATTATGCCTATTTAAACTACCAGGCACTTTTCTGTGACGCAAGGAAGACCTGTCCACTTAGAATACTTTTTCCAAACAACTTCTCAGCAATTGAGCCTAGATAGATCAGTGTCACAGTTAAAACTATTCCTTACAGGACAGATTTAAAACTGGGAGGAGAAGGAAGAACACAGTTTTTCTCAGATGTACAGCAGAAGCATCCATTTTCTGGAAAATCACTACAACCAGGGCTCAGTCAAACTGCAAAATACCCAGATGTCTAGGGCAGCAAATTGTTATGAGAGATGAGGGCAAAATAACTATATCCTGAAACACCTTTTTACTTTTTCCAGAACCTCAGAAAGCCAGGCACCCACTGCTGCACCCACTGAGAGGGAGGTGATGTGGAGAAGGAAGGCAGCTTGTATTTGGGAGTCTGGATCCTTTCGGCAGTCACAAGTTCAACTCCACTTCCCCACTCTGAGTTTCAGCACCAGAGCAGTGTCTCCACTGCTCTCTGGCTGTACTTTGCACCTTCCCTCTTCTTTGTATGGTCCACCACCACCATCTTTGCCTGCCACTCACTCCTGAGAACTCCCAAGCCTCTCTGTCTCTGCATTAGAGACATGGAGGGCTAGAAAACATCTTAGAAGGTCACTGAAGCTAATCCCACATGTAGGTGGGATCAAATGCATCTAGACCATTCATGGTTAGGGTTATCTAATATGTTTTTAAACCCCTCAGTGACAGATACACAACAATATACCTACAAAGCCTTTTCCAGTATTTCACCCTGATCACAAATGGAAGCTTTCCTAATGTATAATTTAAACTTTTTCACTACATATCAATTTGATCTATTCCTATCCTTTGGTAAAAACTGTGCCCTTTTCATCAGTTTCTTCAATATTTGAAGGCTGTTCAGTTTTCTCTTTTCTTCACTGAGCAAATTTCCAACTTTTACTCAGACCCTTAAGTCTGTCCTTTTAAATCATCTTTTCTAATCCCATCCAAGGTTCTAAATGGCCTTTTCTGAATTATCTTATTTCTTGCTCTTCTAGGCTGACCACAGTCCCTCCAGGTGAAGGCTTCCTCGTTACTGAATAACATGCATCAAACATCTCCTGTATTGCCAGTATGCCGTTCATAGTACCCCATTCAATGTTTTAAGAAACCACAACACATTGTTAATTAGTATGTAGTTTGCAGTCTACCATAGCTTTGGGATCTTTTCTATTTCCCCTGTTGCTTTTCCAGACACTTACATCTTTTCATTTTTTTTCTGCTGAGGTTCATCTTGTTCATTTTGAATCCCTTATTCAGTATGTCAACATAATTTTGAATATCCTCCTTCCAAAGGCCCTCAATTGTTTCTTATACAGAGGTATCAACAACTTCATACAAGTGCATGATCAACTGGTCTTTGTCTAAAAACTTCTCATTCCAGAGAGCAGGATCAGATCAGGATCTGATTCTCTACTGCACACAATTAAGCTTGCCACATTTAACTCCAATCCAAACCAAACCCTGAAAGCATGCTAATTCTTTTACCATCGCTACAGCTGAGGGGGTTTTAAGCAGAAATACTCCAAAAAACCTGCAAATACCTGGACTACTCCTCAGGATCTGCCTGCTGGCCACAGTCTCCAGCAATCCCTGATTTCTAGTGGCCACCTCTGTCCCGGTGCAGTTTCTCACAGTCCCGATCAGCCCCATCAAGCTGTCAGTAATGACCCCCCAGACATCTGTAGAGATGACCAGGAAAGTTTGCTCTCTGCAACACCTGGTCCCTCCACAGAGCAGAGGGTTTTTGTTCCAGAGCAGTGTCCCAAGCGTCCCACTGCGGCTTATCCCCCCAGTCAGCTGCTGTCCTTGAAGCTGAAAGGGACAGGACAACGCCCTCTTTTCTTGGCAATTCTACCCTGGCACTTTTTAAATCCTTTTTTTTTTTTTCCTTTCCCCAGACTCTCAAAAATCAATTGCTCAGTCATCTTTAGTGTGTTTCTGGGAAGTGAAATGAGGTTATACATTATTCCTCCAGTCTTCTTCTTCCTTTTATTATGTCAAGCCCCCGCCAACATCTTTGGAGCTAGTGGATGTGCAGAGCTGCTCAGTTCCCAGGCTTCCTCCTACCAGCACAGCATGGGCAAAAGTAGCTGGAAAAACCAGAATAATAGGTAGATCCCATTTTTGAAATGTGAGCTGACTATGAAATAAGAACCAGACTCCAGCTTATGGTCCCATTTTGACTGATTTTTCTTCTCAGAAGTGATTAGTGTGGGAGAGGAATGAATCTCTATTTAACAGTGTTTCTTGTCTTGAAATTGAAAGCCTAGAATCTGCAGTGTGCCTATTAAATATAGCTTCAAAAAGCACTTATTTCTGCTAAAGTTAGCATCTGCCTTACATTCCTTATTGTGCATCAATGACTAAAAACATTTACAGACAGGGATAGCTGAGAGAGAAACTGAATTTTTTATGTGGAATCTAATTGTAATGATGTGTGGATTATATTAATAAAATTTTATTCAGATACTAAAAAAGGCATGTGATTTAGTGTTTTTTTCAATATTAGCAAATATTTCAGCACCCAGAAATAGGTTGGCTGCCTTCTCCGAAATGCAGCTTCTAAACAGACGTTGCAATGAATGAAAACACATAACACAAAGAAAATTACATTACATTTCTATTAAGTGAGTGTGGCATTTGGGAAAGGTGCCAGGTTTATGACACTATCCTTTAAACTTGTGTTTTATTAGTTTTTTTTAATCAAAATACCTAATACAGAATGGGTGGTGTGTATTCAAAACACTAAAACAATGCATCACAAAGAAGGCATCTGGATCAAAGCTACAATTATTTTCCACAGCTAAGAAAGGAGTCAAAGTGCAATTAGGAGATTAAGATCTTGAACTGGAGATTGACTTCAGTGGGAATTTTCCCACTCACTTTTGGTACATCTTGGCTGAAAATAGTGGTCTATCATAAAGCAGGGTACTGCAAACCTAGCCGCTTAAAAACCTCTCTAGAACTTTTTTCAATAATTGCATTTATAATATAAATGCTTCTTCTTGGAATAGCTGAAACAAGTGCTGCATAAACTTATGTAATGTGAATTCTGCGTTGTGAAATCTAACCCTTTAAAAAAGCTGAAACTCATACAAATTCCTAGGGATATTTTCTTTGTAGTTTGTTTTGCTGTAATATTTTGGGCTATTTTCATTTGCCTTATGCTTTCTGAGCCAGGTCAAAGCTGGCTTGTATCTGGTTCCAGCTTGGCCTTACAATCAGGAGCTTTATTTTTAAAAAAGTCAAAAAACCCCCCAGCAGATTGTTGAATGAACTTTTGAGGTATGGGAGAGATGGACTGTAACTAAACCTGCAAATTAGAAAAACACAATGAGCATGGAATAGTTGCCAACCCTGACCTTACAGACCCAAAAGCATGACTGAATTCCCAGAGGTCTCCTGGAGGGAAACATGGTAAGGTTTTTGGGTGAAGCATTTTTCTTTCAAAAGTCTTGTCAATGAGGATAAGCAATCATGTTGTATTTTAACAATAGCTATCTGAATGTATCTAGCTGGGAAACAATAATACAGTGTAAGATTAGAGTAAACCAGAGCCTTTCCTGATACATACCACCATTTGGGAGGGGGATAAAGTTAATTGGGAGTTTCTGTAAGGTTGTCTTGCTAGGCTTTTTTCATTCCTTCTCAGATGATTAGGAGTTTCTGAAAGCGCAGCAGATGGAGCTCGGCATGGGAGTATGTGAAGTGGGGGCACAGCCACCTCTGGGTGCTGAATGTTACCATTGCTCACAGCAGTTCCTGGTACAACCAGGGGAAAAGGCAAGGGGATGCTGCTATTTGCCTACCCTTGTTTGCCCAGCTGGGCATCAAAGGATCAAGGGAGAACAGGAGAAACAGTCCAATTCTTGCCAGCATCGCACGAAATTGGGAAGAGAAATAACAGATGGTAGTTCCTTTGATGCAAGGAACCCATCTGCTACTGCTCCCCCCATGAGCTCCTGGAGATACTATGTGGAAAAGCTTCAGAAACATAGTGTGAATGGCAAATGTGAATGTGGGTTGCTGGGGAGAAGATGGAAGAGAGAGTAACTCTGTTTGTAGAAGGGGACATGACAAGAAGGGGAGCTGTACTTCTGCTCAGCTCTTGGTAAGTCCCAAAATAGGCTCGTGAAAAGCCGAAACAACTCAGCTATACAGGGCGACATGCAAAGTAACTGCTTCCTGATGTCCCCAATGAATACATGTGAGTGATGATACACTGAAAAAAACTAGTTGCAAGCAAAGTCCACACAAAGATGACACTATACCTGTGGCACCAGACTGCACAGTCCTGCAGAACATCCCATTTCTGCTACTGACATCTCTCTGATCACACCTCTCATTCTTGCCTGCTTTGATGAGTAAAGAGGTAATATATCTTGATATTATATAACACTGATGCCTGACGACTACCATTTATTATTCCTTTTAAAATTAATAACTTCATGAATCTTTCTGTTTTTCAGGCTGTCTGAAAACTCAGGCAGCTGTTACTGTCACATTTATCTATAGGATATGAATGGAACAATGTCTGCAAAGACAGAGATATCAACTTATCTGAAAGAAAGATGGTACTCTGGAGCATTCAGTACAACCGTGGGAAAATGAATGTGGGCACCTGATAGTCTTCCTGCTTCTGCCTGAATTCCAGCTGCTCTGATGTCAGCTGCAGATCACACAAAGCTGTTGTTGACAGGCAACTGAATAAATAGGAAACACCGTTTAATAATAAAATTCACCACCATGGAGAAGAAAATACAAGTGCCCAGCTAAAAGGAGAAAATCAAATACTAACCCTCCCCTCCTCCTCACTTTTCTTTAAGAGCATTCCCTCTTCTTAATATTGTCAGAAAATGGCAGCTGCTACATTTTAAGAGATGTGGCAATTTACTGATAATGGATGCAGAGGGGAAGGTTGATTTGCAAACTTGTCACAGATTCTCTCTGCAAGGGATCTATCAGAGTAGAAACGTTTTTTGAAAATGAATTAGCAGGATGAGGGACTTGTTTTGAACATAGGAATGGTCAGGAGAGTCAAGTCTCTTGGCTGACCTCTGTGGCCATTAGCTGGCATCCTTTGACTCCAATCCATGGAAAACTGGAATAGACATACACACACACATGCTTCGAGGTTATCCAAAGAAAAGGGCAAGCAGAATATCTTTTTATATTGTCTCTACAACAAGCAGTTGAGATTTGGTGTCAAAATCAAAACAAGACCTAACACCCTCAAACGCACATTTATTTATACGCTTGTTTATAAATAACATTACAGAATCATGATGACTTTGCCTTGATCAGGGGTTGAGCTACTGAGCATAATGAGCTATGGTTGATAGGATAATACAAATGGCTAAGTGAGATGAGCCTTGGGATGGGCTGTGGATCAACAAGCCTGGAGAACAGTATCTGAAACTGCTGGGAAGGTAGTGTTGTTGTAGACAGATTTGGATGGTGGCCAAATTTGTCTATCAGCCCCTGGGCACAAAAGAGGAATAGAGACTGGGGGGAGGCATTGCTCTGAATATGTCCAACATATCATGGAAGCAGATTGCTGAAGGTGGAACCATGTTGACACTGAGCTGCTGCCCAGAGCCTGCCATGGGGACAGGTTGGGCAGAGTGAGTGTCACATTCCCCTGGGCTTGACTGCACCAACTCACCGTGCATGGTTAAGGTCTCAGTTAGTTCTGTGGGTGTGAGCACATACATGTGCGGCTTTTTCCTGTGCAGCCTGTCCCTTGCCTGGTGAACTAAGCAGGGCTTGTCAGGATCGCACTGTCTGGTGTTTCTCTTCTATCTGTGACAGATGGGAACTAGAAAAATAGGAAAATAAGAGAAAGAAGGATGGAATAATGACTCTGATAATATGACAATAAGACAAAAATAAAATCAGAAAATATATGGGAAGTGTGTGAGACTTCACTGACTGGCTGGAAAAGGAGTTGTCAGCGGATCAGAGACAGAACCAGGGGTGATAGGGATTTGTCCACGCAGTGCAACCTTCAGGGATGGCAGTCTGCCATCTGATCCTTGTCAGTAATGTCTGGGGATATGACCGGAGAGTGAAACGGGTCCTCCCTTCCTGGCCCTTCAAGAAACACGGCCAATGGCACATTGCTGCTCATGGGAAATAGATGTCAGGAAAAGAGCTGTTTGAGATGACAAGCCAGCTGCCTGCTCCAGCTCACGGCTCTCTTCAGTCTGGGTCGGTGTGTGCTCCAGATTCTACTGTCTTGATAGAGAAGTCTGAACAAAAATATCAAGAAAAAACTTACTTGGGTGACTAAGCACTTAAAAATGAAGTAAAAGACTTATTATAGCCAGCCTGATAGATGAAACCATGTTGAAAAATGAGATTATATATGGGAAAGCTGTAGGCAGCCTAAGGGGAAAAGAAACTTCACTATTAAGCAAAGTTTCTTTTAAACTATTGCTATTAATCAGCTGTGGTTGTAGTGATCGGATGCAATCAATGTAGGTAGAGGTTACATTATCTGTTCTGAAGCTCCTGGTTTTCCTTTTAACCAGTAATCTGCTTGAAGAGAGAAGCAAAAAGTATTAAAGGTGACCAAAATTTCCTGGTGGATCACTTCCCTGACCCTGTTCAGTGCACAGCATCACAAGCTGCCAGGTTGGCTCAGGGAGCTGGGAGGATGGAGATGCTGGGATGCTGGGATGCTGGTACTCTGGGATCAGGCACTGCCCGAGGCACAGCTCCCCAGACACCCTCCCACCTAAACTGACAGGCTGTCCCAATTTAGGATTAGTTTAAGCATGGCTAAACTGCTTCCTCTGACTGCAGTTAACCTATACACAACTAAGTACTTAAATCTTTGGAGCGTGCGTGAGGTACTGACTGACAGTGTGAATTTTAAAAAAGTCTTTTAAGATAAAGGTCTCGCCATCTTTTGTTTCATTTTCTCCACATCACACAGATCTGATGTTTTCACTGAATGGCTCTGTATTAATGGTGTGTATTCCTTGAGTTAGGAATGAGATCTGAAACAAATCAGTACTTCTCTAGACAATACTTCATGCTGAATGTTGCAGACCTGCCAATGTACATGAAAGATCACATTTACCTGCTCCACAGACCACAGGACACCTTGTTGTCTTTGACACAGCTCCACACTGACCAAGGACAGCAGAACTGGGCATTGTCCAGGGTGAGTGTTTGGTCTTTCAAATGACAGTGGTAGGTTTCTGTGGTAAATTCCAGGTGTGTTTCTGCACTTCCCACTGCATCACTTGCAGACATTTCTGAAAAACAGGGAGCAGCAGGCAGGGACAGCTCATGCCTACTGCAAGAATAATTTCCCATAGGCATCGATGCTTTACATTTCTGCTCTCTGTTCTACCTCACATGTTTATATGTCAATAGTTCCCAAGAAACTTCATTTGGTTCCCTGGGAGACAAAAAAATCTTCTTGTTTGGTCTTTGAGCAGCTTTGGGGTTTTTTTGTGTTTTTTTTTTTTTAATCCCCCTATTCAAGACTGTTCTGCATATTCCTCTTCTTTTTGTCCTCTTCCCTCCATTCCCCTTTATACTCCCTGCTTTCCTCAGGCTTCTCTTGCCACCCTACCATTGACATTACTAAGTTGTCCAACAAAAGCTACACTTCTTTAAATGATTTAGTTTCATATTTGTACTGCATAAAAGACAAGAAACCTTTGTCCTGCAAAGCCATTAATAAAGTAAAAATTCACAGCATTTCTATACATTAATCTAAGCAACACTGTCATCGCTGCTGGGTTCAGCTGCTATGTACTGACAGGACACAGATAAAATATACATGTGATGTATTTCCCTCCTTAAAAACACATATAAAAGAGCTATATACCAATGAGACCAATTATTTTTCACTCAGTATAATGAAATGTGCCAAAGCCAGCAAGGCCTCATTGTGAATATATTGATCCCATGTCTAAGGCTGTTCTAGTTGCAGCATCAGAGGAGTTCTCAGACAGAGCTTTCGTATGTCTCCCCCCACCCCCAGCATTATTCTGCCATTCCTTGCAGCTGTCTTTCTAGTCTATTCTTGAAAATTTTGTTCATGGAGACTCCATAGTCAGGGAACCTGCCTATAGCTTCTGCCTTCAGTTTATAACTGAAGGAAACAGTTTACCTGATAATTTGCTTAACAACTGGAAGCAACCACAAGGGAAAAACAAAAACCTTTTTCTGTGAGATGTGGCGTATAAACCAGTATCACCTTTGGGTTTGGGGTTTTTTTTCCAGAAGGGCTAGTGCTTCAGAGATACAGAATTGAACTTGCTAGCCAGGAGTTACAGAAAGCAAAAAGCAGCACAGATGAATGCAAAGCAGTGCACATGGTGAAGAGTGACCTTAATTCTATGTCCCCGATAGCAAGTTCTCCTGTCAGCTTTTATCACCAAGTATTTTCCTACATCATTACATATAGTTCTTTGGAAGATGAAGCTTCATACTCCATGACCATCAGAAAGACCAGGAAGGGAATACAAACTATCATTTGGTACTCCATAAAGCTATGGTGTAGCCAGTTTTGTGTGAGGCTCTGGTCACTTCATAAATGAGATTCTACAAGTAGAAAGGATACAGATAAGGAGGGTCAGATTGGTCAGAAACAGGAAACAATTTCTGCTGTAGAAGAAAGTCAAAAGATTTGGTTTCCTCAGTTTGGAAAAGAGATTAACTGAGGACATGATAGAGGTCTAGAAAAACATAAATCCTGTGGAGCAGGTGGCGAGGGAATGATTAGTCATTATTTTTCATGAGACAAGAACTACAGGGCAAGAAATGAAATCATCAGGCGGCAGGTCAGAGACAAATGAAAAAAAAAAAGCGCTTGCACACATAGTGCCTAATTGCATTGCAGGACATAACATCCTGTTTTGTTTGGATGCCCAAAGTATAATAAATTCTAAAAGCTACTAGATGGGTTCATAGAAGAAAGGTCTGTCAAGGACAGTTAGACAACATGATGTAGATACATTCTGCAGATGAGAAAGTTTCTAAACCAAAAATTGCTGGAAACTGGAGAAGTATCTTGTAAAAATTATGAATCCAAGATTGCCCTAGGTTAATAGCTTTTTCTTTGCTACTAGTGGCTACAGTAGAAAGAGAATATATAGGATGGGGTATATGGACCCTTGTGATACAGTACAGTGGTTTATCTGTATTTCATCAGAACAACTATTTACAAATGCTATGTAGTCAGAAATGGGAAATCATGTTAGAGTAATTGATGCTGATTGTCTCCATGAGACCATCAAATATGTAAAAACAACACTACTTTTCCCTTATAGAAAATCTATATATCTTGAATCATAAAGAAAATTTAAAGTTGGAGGAATGAAATCATGATAACAATAGAAATTTGTACAAATGAGGGGGGGGGGAAGAAAAACACAATGAACTAGACCTGTAAGGTTGAAATCTGCATTCCAGTGAAATCATAGGTTTTTCCATTGTTTGCAGCAAGACTAGGGTTTCACGTGGAGGATTAAACTTTGTGCGTAGTCAATAGGGCAAAATGATGACAATCTCATGTCTGTAACTTTTCTCCCTTACCAGGGGAAAGAGGAGAAATTAGAATTTTCATTTGTTTTTCAAAAGCTGACCGAACTCAGAATTTGGTAGATAAATCATATAAACTAAGGAAGTGCACAGAAATTACAAGGTGAATAAAGACTGGAACACCCATGTACACCCAGTCATTTCCTTCGCATTGTTTGTAAAGGTGATGCCAAGGAATTCAAGACAGACTTACACCAAAGTAGTCCCTTATGCATCAGTATTTAATTTACCTTCCAAAGGTAAATTTACAATGGCAAAAATACATTAGGAATTCAATCAACAGGAGATCTGATTTCCATTATGATAAGGAATTATAATTACTAGAGCCACCTTGACAGATAAGTACTGTAAGAAATTAGTATTACTAGAAGATAAATCTGTTTATTCAGCTAAAATAATGAACTGGTTTGCCTCAGTGCCTCTATAACAGATTTTGAGAAAACATTCTTCAAATAACACATGCCTAGGAAAGATAATATTAATCTCAATTCACAGGACAACTAGGATTAATTATTGCAATCTAAAAACTACTTCAGATTATTCAGGTACATACTAGAGATTCTATATATCCCCACCGAGCCTTTAAACTTTAGAAAGTTATTCTTTAAAGACAGTGATTATTTTTCTTATTACACATATTACTGAAACTTAAATCACATTACCACATAAGAAGATGCAAGTAGTGTCTTGATACAATGCAATGCCCAATTAATTTGCCTAGATACAATGAAAAATTTTGCTTCCATTTAATTTCTGTATTTCTTTAAATCCTTTCAGAATCAAAAACTTAGGAGTAGGTGGTAGATATTTTATTTGGGTTTCTTTCAGCATATTTCAACTGAAATGTTTCAGCATATTTCCTTGTGGGGGGGTGTCATTTATACATTTTTTAGAAGGAATCCTTATAAAATCCATTTGCTTCTTTTCCTGGTATTTTCCTTCTCCCAAAGACTTGTATCCCCGGTGTCAGTGCCTGTGTGGAAGGGTGCATGTATATTTGAAAGATATGTTGGAAAATGAAGAAGTTCTCCTCACATAATTTTCTTCAACTGCACTTTTCAATACTTCTGTGATTTGCATTTTTTTCAGACCTCATTCGTGTCAGAAAGGCAGCAGGAATAGTTTTTATTTTCCAACAGAAATTTCCATGTGGGTCAGCCTTTTTGATCTTAGAATATTCTGCAGTACTGGAGAACAAACCCAGACAAATTATCACTAACACATGGAAGCTGGAGATAGATAAATGGAAGTTTTTGGCCCCATTTTCCCTCTTATTCAGCCCAAACTTCTTTATTTTTAGATTACACTACTTTGTACCCCTTCCATAAATACTCCATCTTTTCACTTTGATTGCAAGTTCATAATTAATTTATATTAACACATTTAAATCCAGAACAGGCACTCATACAATGATTTGCAGATTTGAATAGTTCTTTGCCATCTCCTGTCTCTTTCTCCATTTATCATCTACTCACATGGTTTCTTACCAGAATTAATAAACTTTAATTCAACTGTTAAAGCCCTGATAAGCTTCATCTGCAAAAGCTACAATGCTGAGCCCAAACTTCAATTTTCCTATATCTTGTGCAAATGGGGTTGGCTGTTGATCAGCACTGTGTCCTTCAAATCCAGGCCTCTCAGTTCCTATGCCAAATAAATGCTCTATAGCCAACAATTTGATGTTGTTCATTTACCCAACCTAGAAAGCAAGTACTGGCTCATTTGTATCTTACCTGCAGCTTGTGCACAGCCCAAGAGTACTCCAGGCTGTGTCTGGTTTTCTTGTTCATGGGCAATGTGACAGAGCAAGTTACTCACAGATCCTTAAGAGGAACATCTAAACACAAGCTTTACTCTAAAGACTGATCTAGAAATTATACAAAGCTAAGGCTTGATAACAGCAAGACCTGCAAGCAATTCCTCTCATAAGCTTTTTTCACGCCTCCAGTCCTCACCTGCCAGGCAGGCAGCTTCTGCTTTGTTCTACCCAGTTCCAGGCCAGATCTCCACCTTCTTACTCTGTCCAGAAATGGATCATCAAAGAATTCCTTTTTAAAAATTTCCTGCCTTCTGGTACCAGATGGCTTTCCTCGAGGACTTGCATGCCTTGCCAGATAAGGCGAGGCTTGTTACAAGCTCCTCAGACAGGAGCCAAAGTTATTCTGATTACTTTAACTAGGTCTTTGTTTATTTGCTCTTCAGAAAATATTAAAGCAACCCAAAGATCCAAGGTTCTAGTTAAAAGTAATTCATTATGACTCCTTTTGCTTTTGCTGGTGTACATTTTTCAACAAGCACCATCAAATTGACAATTAATGTATTTCTGATTATTTTTGGCCCATTAGAGTAGCATAGTTACTACATGCTAGTTTCCAAATCCAGCTGCATCACTTTGTTGTACCAAGCTTACTTTGATTTTTCCACTTCACATGAGGAAGTAGCTTTTGATAACTGGGTCAACAAGAGGACAAAGTTTAATTACAGTTCAGAGTAGTTTCTATTATATATATGTTTCCTTCTTTCTGATGAAACTCAAATAAGATCAAAGACCACAGACCATATTCTGTGCCATACAGACCCTGTTGTACTAAACAGTTGATCACAAAGTCTTTTGGGCATTGAACAGTTTGCTCATTTACCAATATAAAAACAACAGAATCAAAATTTTCCACTAAGAAAATTTTCTGTTTACAATTAGAATAACTAAATATTATCTTCACTGAAGCAAATGCAGAATATACTTCAGTTGAAGTAGAGTTCAAGATTCTTCCAAGTTACCCAGAATGTTTCATTCTGAAGCACTTCTCCAATAAACTGCAACTGCTGATTGCAGTGCTTTGTCTGATACAAATTAGAGTGTCAATCTCATTTCTTTCTTAATGGCCTGGTTACCCTGACATAATTCAGTGCATTCTTTATTTAAATAACATGGATGGTTCATTGTGGGAGCCACAGGACTTTCATAGTGCTATGGAAAATATGTCCGACCAGAAAATTCTGCATTATGGTGAGCATCAGGTTATTCAAAAGCAACATCCAAGATGCAATGCACAATATTGGAAATGTGACAAATCACTCTAAAGCATTTTTAAATCAAGAACTATTTTTCAGATAATATGACTTGGTCCTGAACTTATTCATATGGTTATTATACAGTCCAGCAGCGTTTATTTGTTATAGAACCAAGTTCTATTGTCAGTCACAACAAAGTGGGGCTGCACTACCTTATCTAAAACCAGAATTTGGTCTGTGTTACCACAGTTTCATAAGAAGTTAGAGCAATACGTGTTTCCCTTGCAGGAATGTCAGGCTGCTTTGTTTTGATGCAAATTTTTAGCATATCTAGAACAAAATCTTGGAGGGAAAACACTTCATATTTGCATTCTAATTTAGGTCAAAACTAATACTGCATTATCACGTTTTCTTGATCTCTTTTTCACCCAGCTCTAGAAATTACCTCTTAAGAGTCTCAAAGCCTGACATGTGAGTCGAGCGAGGGGGTTGCCAATATCTCCACCTGCACATTCACCTCAGAGCCTCCACTGATGAGTAAAGTACTTTTCCTGAGATCCTTGGTAGCCACCAGTCTCCTCTGCACTAAAGCATTTTTATGGAACTCCTCCTCTGTCTTATAATGTTGCTTTTCTTACCCAGTTTGCATCATTATTCTTTCTCCTGTGGTTTACAAATGAAGTAATTTTCATAAATAGCAATCTAGTGGTTTTTATTTCAGCACCAAGGGAGTGAAGTACACAGTTTTACTAAACAAATCTCAATATACTTCTAAAAGAAAAAAAAATCAATAAAAAGTGACTAAAAATTGCGTAAAGATCTGATGTAGATTTAATATGAATAATTTTTATCCGGGAAAGAAGATGCAAAATGAGATATTTCTACAAAGATAGGGATTTTTTGGATACTTATTTAACTCTTTTTCCTGCTGGCAAATTAAACATCATTTTGGCAGCATTGTGAGGTCAAGTATTTGTGAGTTTATACTGCACCACAGTGCAAGGCTTTCCCTGCAAAGTCCAACTACCCAAATTAAGCATGTGCACATTCAGCAAGTATTTAGTGTGCTAATTCTTAATCCATAAGTACCAAGAAATTTTACAATGTGGCATTTTCTTTTGTTAAAGGGTCAGATTATGTTCCTGCCTACAAACCACTGAGTTGCGCGTGAAACCAAGCCTTGGCCCAGCTGAGCTGCTGTGACTGATGGGCTGAAAAATAAAAGCAGAAAAACTTGATTATCAAGGTGATGAGGTGATTGCCTGATCCAGGGGCAGGTGAGCTTCTACCCTTGATGCTAGGAACAGGCTGCCCAAGGAAGTGGCTGGGTCACCATCCTTGGAGGTGTTTAAAGGATGTGCAGATATGACACTGAGATGTGTCGGCTTCACCATGTGCTTGGCAGTGCTGGGTTAATGGTTGGAGTCGATGATCATAAAGGCCTTTTCCAACACAAATGATTCTACGGTTCTGTGACTGCAGATCTCCCATGTACAAACCACCCTCAGCCCCATGTCCAGCATAGTTTTAAATGTCCCCCTCCTGGCGTCCCTGGGTGTTTGCTTCAGCACGGTAAGACCAGGCTAGCTAAGAGAAGACCAGTGTTTTTCGTTAAGTATCTATTGTAACCTGATCCTCTCCAACGATGTCTTTCATCATCATTTCAACTGCAATATCTTGTAAAATGTCGTTTTCAGTTCAGGAAGGATATTGAGGTGCTGGAGCAGGTCCAGAGGAGAGCAACTAGGCTGGTGAAGGGACTTGAACACAAGTCCTATGAGGAGAGGCTGAGGGAGCTGGGGTTGTTTAGCCTGGAGAAGAGGAGGCTCAGGGGAGACCTCATCACTCTCTACAACTCCCTGAAAGGACGTTGTAGCCAGGTGGGGGTTGGTCTCTTCTCCCAGACAGCTATCAGCAAGACAAGAGCTCTTAAGCTCTGCCAGGGAAGGTTTAGGTTAGATATTAGGAAAAAATTCTTTACAGAGAGGGTAATCAGGCATTGGAATGGGCTGCCCAGGAAAGTGGTGGATTCTCCATCCCTGGAGGTTTTTAAGATCAGACTGCACATGGCACTTAGTGCCATGGTCTAGTAACCACGGCGGTATTGGATCAAGGGTTGGACTTGATGATATCCGAGGTCTTTTCCAACCTGGCTGATTCTATGATTTATGATTCTATGATAAGATGGGCATGGCAACTCACATGCCTTGTTTACAGCACTAGCGATGACTTTCCTGGGGCCTGACACCTTCCCTGTACATTCCACTGAAAAAATGAATTTACAGCGTAGGCGTTTGCAGACATCTCACTTGAAAAGTAGGAAGAGGGAGCCTGCCAAGTGATGAACGTGTCAGAGAAGCTGCCACAGTCCCAGGCTGTTCATGGCCCCTTCCAGAGGAAAACGGTGCCACTCCAGAGGATTGTTTTCGGCTTTGTCGGGCTGGCGTCAGAAGCTCCCCGCCCTTCTGGATTTAAGGGTTGCAGAAGTAGACCCCAAACGTTTGACAATTTAAAAAAACAACAAGGTTACTTTGTTTTCCATGCCAATTTTTCATTGCCTCGGTTGCTCTGCTGGCAGGCAATTTCATGAAGATACGGTCTGATAAACTGACTTTGAACACTGAATCAATTGTGTGACTTAAAGCAAGAGCCCAAACTCAGCCAGCAAGTCATAAAGCAAAAAATTCATTAGAAAGGGAGCTGCAGTAAGCCACTCTAATAAAGGGCATCCTAATAGTTTTATGTTCAAAGCAGCTTTTAATGATAAATAATACTGTGTTTGAGAAGTAAAGAGACTGAAATAATTGTTTATGAAATTGCAATATATGGTTAATTTAGAAGAAAAGGAAGATTCACAGACATGATGATTTTAAATCCTTTTTCACAGAGCTGCCTGATCCAAAGGCCATGAAAGACTGGTGGTTATTAAATGAGATCACTCACAGTATTCCTTTTCCTCTTTCTAGCTACAGAAAGGGCAGTAAGGAAAATTAGACTGACAAATCATCCCCTAGATGGAAAGAAAAAGCAGAGCAAAAGAAAATCCATCTGTTCTCACTCATGGAATTTCATGTTATCCCATATAAGGACAAGTTTCTGCAGCACATGAATCAAAAATCCTAAAACCCTGAGTGTTATAAAATTGCCAGGACCATTGCCAAGTGCCAGTTTCAAGGCATCTGTATGAGGCTAAGACAAAATTCAGGGCACTTTGGGATTCCAGTGCATGGTAAGCTGCACTACAATAAATGGCACAACAGATTAATATTTCATGTCTCTCAAACTGAGGCATTTTTTTAATAGGAGAGAGACAGAGCAGAAGGGAGGGGATGATCACTTCAGCCTCACTGCCAGCAGTCAGATGGTCTAGTGCCCTCTAACCAGACACTCTAACCCCCAACACTCCTGCCCCAGGGAGGCCTCCATGAGAAGACACCACTGTAACCTCTCAGGGCTGGACTGCAGGAGAGTGACTAAAAGCCATTAAAGTTGCAAAAAAAGGAACAGAGAGCAACTCATGGAACTGGTATGAAATGTAGAAAACATTGGGGTGAAAATGTGTGCTGTCCCACAAAATGAAGGTGATTTGAAAGGACCAAGCAATAAAGATCACAGATAACACTTTAATGCAAGGGTAATAACAGTAAACAAGGTTTGCACACCCATTAACTTATGTCTTGCCTCAACAGTAACAGTACATTTTCAAAGCAGAGTTGTCATAAAAGTTACACACGTACAGCACTTTATTTACATTAACCTAATATGCACTGATTTTTATTAATAATCAGTCTTTGCTTCAATTTTCTTTTCGTTGTAGTGTAAATCCCACTTGGGCATTAAATATTCAGTCATAAGTTTTAGTGATCTACATCTACAGTGGTAATATCTGTACACTTGGTCACAGCATATCCCAGGTGGAAAGAGGCTGTGTGGAGAAACCAGTGTTATGAAAGGGAAGCTGCTGTGATCCCCAGGTGTTCTTACCTTGTTTTGCCCATTATGTCATACAAAGCTGGAAAAGCCACAGAAGTCAAAACTGTACCAAGCATCTTATCCCTGTCAGCTTGCTGACTCCTAGTCTTTTCCTCACAGCTTCCCCTTCTTGTATCAGCTGGTTGTCCCTGGGGGACAGATGGGCCAGGCACCACACAGTGGTGGGAAGAGCTCCAGGTGTGCAAAGTGAATCATAGACTCATTGGAAGGAACCTTTAAAGGCCATGTAGCCCAGCTCCTCTGCAAGGAGCAGGGACATCTTCAGCTTGATCAGGTGGCTCAGAGCCCCATCCAACTCAGCCTTGAATGTTTCCAGGGATGGGGCATCCACCACCTCTTTGGGCAACCTGTGCAAGTGTTTCACCACCCTCATCTTTTCCTCATCTAGTCTGAATCTATGCTCTACTCGTTTAAAACCATTACCCCTTGTCCCGCCACAGCAGGCTCTGCTAAACAGTCTGTCCCCCTCCGTGACTGGTTGCAAGGCACAGCACAGAAGTGGTGGGTGTCCCTCCATCCTTCAGTTCACTTTCCACCATCGCTCCCCAAATTAATCCAAGGGCCCACATCTCTAGGCTTGGGAAAAAACAGCCAGTGCCAGAGAAATGACAGTCAATTCTTTCATGCCAATGTTATCCTGTTGTTACCATTAACCAAGACCACCCTCACACACATGAAGCCCCTGGGTACAAGCAAACTTTGGTTTTATAGCAGAGAGCAGTGAAACAATGCCAACAGGCCCATAAAGAACGGACAGATGTTGCTGTCACACTGAATGCAGTCTCCACACTGTCATCTAGTGGATTTAGTGGTAATATCCACAGCTCAGCTAACACTACACTGTAATTTCACTCAACATACTGAAGCTAAATTTTTCTTTTCCTGAGCAGTTTCTGCCTTTTCTCACCCAGTTCTCTTGGGATTGCTCCTTTCTGAATGCCCTTTTTAAATTAACTTTATTCTCTCAATTTTAAACCCTTTGTACAACCATCCCTTTTTTCTGGGTTACAGCAATTCCCAGGCAGGCTAGCTCCCCACTACTAGCCAGTGACTGCAGAACGTTTTTTCCTTCCTTTTAAGAGACGGAAACTTTTCCTTACATTAAGGTAGAAATAAGTTTCTTGTCTTAGCAAGACAGAATAAATCCCCTTAGAGATTTACTATATGTGACATAGGTGCCTCTTTGGTACCCCTGCAGGCTTCAAAAACAGCTCTACAGGCTGAACACACTGGATGTCTGTAGCCACACACTGTTTCTGCCTCTCCAGGCCCCAGCCCAACACTGTTTGCAGCCTCCTACTCTGAGAAATTGCCCAATAAACTCATGTACTACAGAGGTAAGGAAATTATGACACACAATTGTGCCAGTTACGTTTGCCTAAACCTAACAAGCATGTAACTGTGATAAACTTAGCAGTTTGCAGGTATGCTAAATATTAGTAAAGTGGAGTTATTAGCATAACAACCACCCCAAAACTCCTGAGTTCTCCCAGTTCAAGAGGGTCTGCAAGATGCAGCTGTTGCCCCCTAGGGTCCATGCTCATGAGGGGTGTAGGACCTCAAGTGTCAAGGTGGCCTGGGGAAGATATTTGCCTTTGTAGTTGTGGATTTGCAGACAGTGGGATTTTCAATGCTCATCCTATTTTCCTGAACCTACCTCTTGGTATTTGATTTTCCCTTTTATCCTCTCAGCTTCAGTGACCTGTGACCTTCTGTACTTCCTCATTTATGCAGCCAGATTGCTCATTATTCCTGGGGAGTCAGCTCTGAATCTGTCCCAGAGGCAACCCATCACTCCATTTGCATCCCACAGCTGCCTTCCTGAGGAGTCAGCTCCCCAGGCTCACCCAGAGATAACTGATCGCTCCTCCCTCGCTTTGCAGCTGTTTTAAGCACTGGGATTTTGCAACATCAACCCTATGGTCTACCAGATGTTAAATCAGCAATTAGCTAAATATATTATTTCCACGTCAGCAATTCTGTTACTGCTTTACAGTAACAGTTACTATTAAAGTAAGTCTGAGATTTGGCCAGTCTCTCTCCTATCAGAAGAAATGCTAAATATGTTTGTGCTGGTTTGGCAATTTTCTCACTAGCCCATCCCAGCTCAATGGTCCCTTTTCTGTAGCAGGGGTCTGTGACCCTCCACTGCCTCCAGCTTTTCTCTTACAAAAAGTGAGAGAGAAGAGAAAATGACTCACCAGAAGTAATAAAAAAAGAATATGAGGCCACTGATGTGCAGCAGAAAGGGGAAATGCAACTTAAAACATTTAGTCCAACAGTTTACAAACCACAACTCCAGAATAGCTTTTCTTCTCTGTATCTGTGCCTCTGCATTCACATCAGAGGCTCTATCAAAAACCTCATGCATGAGTGCATTCTGAGGTTATTTCTAATAAAAACTTCCAGTTTAATAGTAATTTTTATAAGCCTCTCATTTTGGTGCTGTGTCCTGCTGTGGTATTTCCAACTGGTATGATTTCGTCTAAGTAAAAGTGTCACCTCTGTAAATTATCACTAATAAAAATCATAATAGTTGAGCTTTAAGTCTCTCTGCTGTAAAGTATTATGTTTCACAGGTGTTGCTTGCATCACAAAAACAAACAAAACAAAAAGGAAACCTCTCTATTTTAGGCATGCTAACGAAACTTAAATGCTTCTCACACAGGGATAGGAGAATGGAATCACTGAGAAAGATGGGAAGTGGTAAACACAGCCTTGAGAAGAAAGCAGGACCTGGTATTTCTTGTTGACTTTTTGCCTGCTGGAAAAATGGACAGTCAGCTGGAGGAATAGAAGCTGCCACCCACCCACTCCCTTGGTAGAAGTTTCTCTCTGGCTACATGACCAAGAAACCCTCTAGGGTGTGAAAGTCACAGTGTGGGAACTACAGTAGATGTTATGGGGGGCTTTCTGAGCTCTGCTTGTGGAATTACTTCAACAACACTTAAAAAGATACAATCACATGATCATATTCTGTGTCCATGCTTCTGTTGTTGTTTTCCTTTCGGGGAATAAACAGCCCTTTTGCTATACTTAAAAGTAGCATTACACATTGAATACTGGTGTCACAGCTTCAGGGCATCCTGGGAACTAAAGCACACCTAGGAGTGGAGGACATACACACTGTGTGGTAATGTAACATCCGGCCATTGGCAAGGAGTAGGTTTTATGTTCTTCACCCCCTTGTGCACTGCTCTCACAGAGAATTTTACTGCTCCCTCAAGGCATAGTGATTTTCCCCTTTAGATTTGTGGTGCATTACTCCCTGCTCATTCATCCCTCAGTGAGACTGGGGAGGAACTACCAAAAAAAAAAAAGGGAAAACTTAGGTTGAGGTGAAGACAGTGAGATCACTCACCAGTTACTGTCATGGGCAGTGTCACAGGCAGAATGGGAGCTTCTGATGAAGTTTATTATAGAAGACTTCTTGTTGAGCCACAAGGTGCAGAGAGGAAACCCTTGCTTTTTGAACTCCTTGTCAGAGAGCAGTCTGGGCATGGCTGGATCCAATGCTAGCCCCAGATTTCATCAATGATTTATGTCTAAAAGGCTATACAGGTGTAATTGAACCTTTATACAACTTTGTCCCATAAAATTAGGGATGATAAGCCAAATATATTTATATAAGTTATTTAAATGTATTGTGATCTTTAGACTAAAATATCATAATCAGGATTATTTGCTACACAGTGTAAGTACTCTCTCCAGGCCAGCTGTCAGCTCAGCAGCTTTAGATAAGTTATCAGTAGTATCACTTGTTGGTTCTTTTTCAGGCACTTTATCAGGTCTGCCACATCTTCACCTGTGCCAGTTTCTATCAGGAGACATTGTTCTTCCTCAGGATGTTTAGGAGTCAGGCTGGTTTCAGCATTCTTCAGTGCCAAAAGCAGCCTGACACCCCCTTCTCCATTCACCACTGATAGCTCTGCAAATAGGGGTAGTAGTTGTTTTACCCCCACTCCAGGCAGAGCATCCTGCTACAGGCAGAACAGACTTGCCTCAGGGAATTCACCTCAATTGATTGCCAATAAATAAAAACATTTGAGTAGTGGGTTGGATTTTTCTTTCAAAAAAAAAAAGGAAGTAAAAATTTACACACCAGGAAAACATTTTTTCTCCCCCATTCCGGGTCCAAATTCACTCCATCACACCAGGCACCTCTCCTTCCCCTCTTGCTACCACTGCAGGGTGCAATACACTCAGCCCTTTCACTGAGGCAACAAGCAGTGCAGGGGTCAGCACACAGCAGTTTCTCTCTGTTGTACTTTCCTATGGTCCAGTGTAGCTCCTCCATGGGCTGCAGTTTCTTTTGGGTGATAATGACAGCTGTTTCAGCATGGGCTCATCCATGGGCCACAGAACCTCTGAGGAAGTATCTGCTCCAGTGTGAGTTCTCCATGAGCAGCACTTTGGTAATATCTGCTCCACCATGGAGCACCTTCAACTTTGGTGTTCCCTGTGCTGTTTCACTCTTGTTTCCTCTTTCTCTTTGGTGTTTTCTATCCTTTACTTAAATATGTTTTCCCAGAGCACCACCAGTTTGAGCGGTGGGCTCAGCTGTGTCTTGCAGTGGATGCATTGTGGACCCAGCTGGGGGCACCTCCTGACCTCGCACAGAGGCACCTCCTGCAGCCTCTCCACTGCCAAAACTCTGCCACTGACACTCAATATAAAATTATATAGCTATTACAGGGCTGGGAGGGACCAAACAAAAAACAACCCATATGTGCATCTTTATTAATCAAATAAGAAACCACTAGCCTGCCGTGAACTATGTTTTCGATTCCAGATTCCCTTCCAGGCTCTTATCTCATTAAGACATTGCCTAGAGTCAGAACAAAAGGGACATCTCCCCCTGACTAAACCAAGGAGCCCCTCCCCCAAACATACCTATTTGTTAATTTTGAGTTTATTCATCAGGCAGTTGACATCTAAGTCATTGCTGATCTTTCAGAAGAGAAGTTTCAAGAAGTAAAATGGCACATTTTCAATCCACTTTGTGCTTCCTGCAAATTGTATCCACATCAGAATTAACTGTGAATGTGTACACCAACCAAGAGTGACAAAGCAAACAGGGCTACAAAAAGAGACTTCTGAAATCCCAGGAGGACCTCTGACCAGCCATATGCAGGAAACAGCACTTGCAGCTATAGCAACATGTCTAGTCCTCCCTGACTATGCATTTGACCCTTCTCCTGTTCCCAGCACACAGACCAATGGAGTAAGCAAGGTTCTCATCACAACATTGCAGAGCAACTCTGCAGTTTCTTATCTCCTTTGCCACAAAATGTCCCAGGAGTACAGAAAAGCTGAAAGCTGCTTGCACTAACCCAGCACAGAGTGCCTCCCTGCCAGACAGCAGTGGGACTTCTCATCTTACTCCACTTTTTTTCCCTGAGAGCCTTTCTTTACAATGTGTATGGAAAACCTATCATCTCAGTGCTAAATGAATATGAGTCTAAAGCATTCTGGGACTAGGGTTCACAAACAGATCCAGTACAAATATCCTCAGGATGCAGTCATTACTAAGCATCTCTTCTATATTGGTCATTGTATCAGGATGCAGCTTTTTAAAATATGTCTGTGAGACACAGAAGTGACTTACCCAGAATATATGTTGTTAGAGCAGACTATAATAGATGTCTTTCAACATTAATCAGCAAAGTTTACAAAGCCACTAAACCTTTAGAACTTACCTTATTTATATACCTAGTTGCCTCCAAATACCAAGCATGTCATAATTTTGTCCTTTATTCGAGCTCTCTTTCCCATACTCTTTCTAAAAAGAGTATCTTTTTGTCATAACAACATTTTAAAATTTAAGGTTTAGGGACTCATGCATGTTTAAGTCTTGTCTGCAGCTGCTTAAGGTCTTACCAGGGAGAAATTTGCTTTGGATGTACTTGTACATCAGAACAGGTTTCAGCCATAGTAAGTTGCATGAGGTGCAGAGCAGAAATGCTGAGGAGCAACATATGGTTTCCCTAAGAAAAGCTTTTCTTGTTCACTCTCCTGTCAAGCTGCTCCTTTATATTGTAGTTGCTGGAGATGCCCACATGTGAAATAGGCAGTCGTATTTGCTCCTCTGCTATGCAGGTCTGTCAAGCCAGCAGGTCCGCAACAAGAGGTTTCATGTTAACATGTGACAATTATGGAATGTATCCAGATTGCTTATTCAATGGAGCAGATGGTCTCCAGGCTTTTGTTCCTTGCAGGTACTCCTTGTAGCCATAATGCTGCTTCTTGCAGCCCTAACATTTTATCTACTACAGGTAATTTCTTTTGAGCAGCTGCCTGAATGGATAGTGGCCAATTCATGAGTCACGGCAATTTATCAAAGAGATTCCAATATTGGCAAAATCACTATGATGGTAAAACACTGGAGACTGGAACTGCACAGAGCAGTTTAGAATAACAGCAACCTGCTGAATATGGCATTATTGAAACCATTGAAGCCATTGAACCCAAATTACGTTTAAAAGACATTTGTTATGGAGCTTGACAGATTCCAACTACATAACAGCTCCTGACATATCTTGAGGATAACTGCCACTGAACTAATTATTCCATGTTGATAATGTTTGCATGTGCCCAAAGGACTTGCTGAATCTCAGAACTAAGTGCTCCAAAGCTCCCACTGCCATGGGCATGCTCCATGCAAGGAGGAAGTAAACATTCTCCTTTGTTTTTCTTGTCAAGATGTTACAGTAATCAGCATAAAAGCTAGAAGCAGGGAACCATTTTCCCCTTGGAGTCTTAATACTGATGAACAGACAGCAAACAAAGTAAAAACAAAAAATTGCCTGGCTTAAATGCAGACTGAGGTAGGCTTTGCATGGTTGAGCTGGTAGCACTGGAGCTAAGAGGTCAGAAAAAGACTGAGCTTTGCCAGGATGAAAACAAGCTGGAGGCTTGCACACAGTAAAAGACAAGTCAGAGACCAGGAAGATCAGAAAAAGATTTAAAAAGAGAAGGTGGTAGTTGCAACCTTGCAAATTAAACAAGAAGCCTCAGGATGTGAAGAAGTGAGTTCATGAAGGCAAGGTCTAGGAAGGCAGTAAGACAAGGACTGAGACAGAGAGAGGTAAGTGTGGCCATTACAGCCAAGTTTAAAGGAAGACTTAGCTTAAAGGATCAGATATTTAAAATAAAGGCTGAATTGTAGATAACAACCTAGGTCTGCCACCAAGAAAATCATTCTTGATTGGAAAGCAGAGCACACACCTTTCTAGCACTCATGTTAATGACTCATTAATTCATCGATAGGAAAAAAGATTGCTTCCAACACTAGATGTTGGGGCAGGGGTTCCTTATCAGGCTCTGGAGCAGATGTGAGTCATTTTTACACAGGCATTGCTGCCTCAAGCCCAAGACAGGCATCTCCTGGACAGGACATCCTTCAGGGCCATGGTTTCATCACACCATTAGAAACCAGCTCTTCTGAGTATCCCTAGTTTTACCTGTTGGAAGTGAGCAAGAGGAAGCAAATGTTCTTGGGAGACACACTGTGTGCCTTTCCTCAACTCCCACACTAAGTTACTCTTGAGTTTCCTGAGGACCTGTATTTCTCCATGCAAACCTGCAAAAGTTCATTACATCCCATTCTCCAATTAATTAATGAAGATGGTAATGACAGCCTCAGTATCAATTGCTTAAGAATGCAGTAGTTGCTAGCTGGACTTTTTAACACTGACCACAGACAGTATTGCTCCAAGCCCAGCTGGTCAGCTAATTTTCCACATACTGCATGGGTCACTTATCCAAACTCTCTCTCCTCAATTTGGCTACAAGAATACTATGAGAAACCATGTCAAAAGTCTTGTTAAACAACATTTTGTACAGTCCACTTGTCCACATAAGGCCATCAGGTTGGGCAGGTATGATTTACCCTTTGTAAATCCAATCTGACCATTTCAATTTTTTCTTTGCTGCACTTTGGTAGTCATGACTTCAAGGATTGTTCTATAATCTTCCCAAAGAAAGAGGTCAGGCTGGCTGACCAGTCTCCTGTAGCAATGTGGATCATCTTCTTGTCTTTGAAAATGGATAGCAAATTACATATGTGTTTTTTTCACACTTATCCAGAACCTCATCCGTGAGTCTCTTGGGGCACAAAGACAAGAATGATAGAAGTGGTAGCTCTTTCTACTGACACAGAAGTTTTCCTAGAAGGAAATGGGAAGGAGAAGACAGACACCAACAGGAGAGGATGTTGCACACCACATCCTACAATTCTGTAGCTGCCAGGGCTCAGCAGGAACCAGCAGCTCCTAAAGGCAGGGGCCAGAAGCCAAGGGAGATACCACAACTAGCAAGGCAGGGTCCTCACCAGCCAAGGCCCCAAACCTGGACCCATGAGCAGGAGGTGTGGGTGAAGGACATATAGGACCATTAAGATCTATTAGTGCTCTCAGAGCCATGACAGGATCCGTGGTTTGTACAAAGTAACCCCACCAGAGATGTTCATACTACAAGTGTTTAAGTACAGGCAACAACCCGACAATGGGCACACACCACATCTGTGATGGGCACCTTCAGTGCTAGGGAATGACCTCATGCTCACATCTGTCAGTTCAAGCAACACAGCCCTAGTTTCCACAGAGCATCTTGCCTATCCAAGGCCAAGGGCTTGCTGTAGTATCATGGCTTCAGTCAGCACCATAAGGAGCAGGAGGAATGGCAACTGATTAAGAGCATCTGGCAGTCTTCAGTGCCAGATGCATGTAGCAATTATGCAGTAAGTGTAGCACAGGCTACAGGCCAGATCTAAGTGCAAAGTAAAGGCTTTCAAGACAGATACTGAACTGTACAATAACCAACCAACATAAGAACCAAGCAGAAAGTACATGGCCACTCTATCCCAAAGATCCTAGCCATACCAAAACAATAGGCATAAGTCACCGTGTAAACATCACAGAGCCAAGATTCACTCCTTGGTATATGAGAGGAAGATGTAGCTGTACCCACTGGGACTCAATACTGACATTCTCACTTACTGGAAGCACAAGGTCAGAAGCAAACTTCTCCAAATATT
This sequence comes from Neopelma chrysocephalum, assembly GCF_003984885.1. NCBI lineage: Eukaryota > Metazoa > Chordata > Aves > Passeriformes > Pipridae > Neopelma > Neopelma chrysocephalum. Next base: position 27,195,814 of record NW_020897714.1, read on the forward strand.
TAGAATATAAACATCATGGGTCACTGGATTCAATAATTTCCTATTGAAAAGAATTCACTCAAGCATTTAAGTCAGCTTTATGTATCATTGTGCAGAACAAAACCCAGGCTAAATTCTTGACAGGAACCGTGTGTTGTTTTTACGGGGTACACTTAAGGCTGCAATGAATCTTCCCCAGTGCAGGCAGTATAATACAGGTAACTAAACTCCCATGAAACTAAACTCCCAAAAAAACTAAACTCCCAAAATAAAATCTTCTCAGAGTTGCAAACATTATTACAAAATCCTTCAGAGGCATCAATCCCCACAGACTAATAGTTTGGCATCCAGCCAGAAAAACAAACAAACAAAAGTCTAAGTTACTAAGACAGTTGTGCCAGACAGAATTAAAATCTTCCCAAATAGTTTCCCAGTTTGAGAGAATAAACGTACATTTGATGGAAGGTGAGGACTTCTGTCTCCCCAAAAAGCCTATTTTTAATTGAGCATACAGAGAGAGTTAGGATATTGGGATATTATGCTCCACTGGATAATTAGAGATGCCTGCACACATACCCAGTCACCAGTGGAGTAATACTGAAGGCTTGCCAGCCAATTCCCAATTCCAAGTCAGAGCAGGAATGAAAAAAAACATGCTGAAGAAGACAGAACACATTTCTGATGCTTCTTAACGTGCTGTTAAGATTTCATTAGAAAAAGCTTGGGCTTAAGTCCAGTTCTCGCAGCTACTTCCCTTTAACATGGAAGATCCAGCATTTATTTCAAACCTGCTTTTGATCTAAAGGACTACTTTCAATGCCTATTTAACTGCAATAAACATAGCTTGATACTTTTAAAGTAAGAAAAAAAAGACAAGGTATAGTCCTCCAAAGTTTATTTCAAGTATAAAAGTCATTCAATGAAATATCTACAGGGTTTTTTTTGAGCATAAAGGTTTAACAAGATAGAATCAAGTACCAAATTTCTGAAAAAATACTATTTGATTTAAAATTTTGAATAGTAATGAAAAGGCACTTAAACAAAAGATACCCAGTGACAAATATAACTCTTCTGTCACAGTGAATGTGAAATCAAACATTATCTAACACTTTATAATAAACTAATTACAGTCTGTTTAAATTGAGCAACATGGTCCAGACAAGAGCGAATTCAAACTCCCTGCACTTCAACAATAGCACTTTTCTTTCAAGTGTAAAGAAAGACAGAGAAAGAAAGAAAAACAAGAGAAGTCTTCAGTCAACTAACACTTTACAGCACTGTTTACAGCACTGAGTTAAAACTAAGAACTCAATTCAATTTGTACAAGTTCCACAAAAACAAATGTAACAAAACTGGGTAGCAGCATAGATACTTCATAAATACCCCTGATCTGTATGCTTGATTTGAGGGCTTTAAAGTTCTATTCCCAGTTTAACAAAAAAAAAAAAAGTTTCTACAAAAACAAAAGCCTTTATAGAAGCAAACCAATCAGACTAGCATAAGTGGAAAATAGAAGTGTAATGCTTGGAAATCCACTGCAATCCCTTTCCAGTAGAAAAATTCTTCCACTGCCAGTAATGGAAAATACCACAAGAAAAGTTTTTGAGAATCAGAAAAGAGGCTGTGACAATTTAAATGAGTTTGATCTTTTTTTTGGTGAAGATTCAAAAAACTCCCCTATCTTAAAAAAAAAAATTCAGACATGCCTAAAGAAACAGTACATTTAACAACAGCATCAGCAGCACCAAAGCATATTTGTGCAATAAATACAAAAGAAGATGTCAACTATTCACAAATATGAGGAAAATGGGGGGGAACTCCCAACACCTACCAAAAAACTGTGTTTTTTTACAATTATTCAGAAATATGAAGTAAACTGAAAAAAAGCATCTCAGTGTTGGCATTTTTTTCTCAGTGATACTGAGTAAGACCTCTGATACAGGAGTGTTATCAAGGCTTTTGCATCTTTTTTTCCAGATACATTTTCCTGTAGGTCTGAAACATCTCTTTTGAGTCCTTGCTTGGAATGTGAAGAGTCTCTCCATCTCCATCCAGGATCTGCATAGCTGTATCAAGGGGAATACTGTCCTCAGCTGCAAGACAGACAAGCAGGTTAAAGCAAGAGTCGGAGCATCAAAGGACTCTACTCCTTCTGCATGTGGTACTTAGGACCCTCCAGTGTCAAAAAGGATGCCACAAACTTCCTTCCTAAAGCAGCAGGCACCTCAGATTTAAATCAATCTCCGATGTATCTTTAAGCACAAAATGGCCATTTGGGTGTCTTCGCAACTGAGATTTCTGAAGAATATTAAGAAAGGTATGACGGAAAATGTGCATCTGTGAAATTAAGAGAAGAAGTAAGAGAAAGGGCTAAAAGGATGGCAGAGACCAATAGCCAAGGACACAGGCAACAGCATTAAAAGATGCAAATGTTGCAGAATATGTTGCTTGCATCAACACCACAACACAGATATGAGCATGCAAGTCCTCTGCTGACAAGTTAAGAAGCGGATGGCAACATGGCTGCAGCATGCTGAATGCACCATTTTGTTTCCTTTCAGATGAGTAGAAAAATAAGACTATAGCTAGAAAGATACTCAAAGCAAAGAAGCAAAGACAGTTGGGAGTAACCTCACCCAAGAGGTTTGCAAACAAAGGATGGAACAAGCAAGATCCTGAGATGAAAGATGCCACTATTCTAACAGTTGCCTCCTAAAGAGTATAGAAGACCATCCGAAAAGCAATTTGCCAATCAAATGAAACACGGAAGATGTAGTAGTGGCCCCACTTTTCCTTTATGTGTCATGCAAGTAATCTTGACCAGACTACTGAGACACAGGTCCTGGAACTTGTGAGCACAGGTGTATGCATGGACAGCAACAACGTACTGTGAAAGCCAGATTAAAAAAAAAATCACTTTCTATTTTTAAAGGCTCACACTGGATTTTGCTACATCACTTCCTACATTTTAAAGTGTGAAAGAGCTAGCTTGGTCTTTACCTACAATTTAAAACTGTACTTGAATGTTGTTACCAGTGCTACACCCAAGTCAACAGCACACAGGTACGCAGGAAAATTTCAACTATCTCCGACAGTATATTCGTACAGCAGTAAAAAGCTCCACAGATCTTTGAAACTCATATGTCTACTCTACAGTATCCATTTAATCAGCAGAACTAGTAAAGAATAAGTTGGAATGCTTTATTAAGGTTTGCTACTGTAAAGGAACACTTAATACCAAGCAAAGACTATTTAGCTTGTATTTCAAACTGGATACTCAGAAGTCATTTCACCTGTAGAGATCTCTTCCAGTTTCTTTTGCTTCTGTGGTTCACATTTTAACCAGTCTTCTTTTTTACTCTTGACACCTAAAAAGAAAATTTAAAAAAAAAAAATTTGGGGCGTTCCTATATCACAAGTTTTGGTCTCTATTCAGCATCAAGTTTTAACACATATACTAGAACATGCAAAAGGAAATTCCTTTTGGGTGTGAAAATGACTGCAAGGGCTGCTATGTGCAACTTAAGATTTGGTTTTATTTAAAAATCAGATACAGAATTTGACATAAATATGCATTACAATGCATCATGTAAGATGCTGAAAGATTTGGGACAGGAAAGAAGAGGAGGGAAAAGGGCAGCTTAAAGCAATGATGGCAAAGGTTATGGGGACTTTGCGCAGGTTATGTCTCTCTCTTCCTCAGTGGCATAAAAGATCTCTCCCTCCACTGTCTGCCCATCCAGACTTATGTATATCCAGGTGAACACTGAATACAGATCAGATCACCTTTGGTAACTATGCCAAGAGAATCTACTTTCTACAAACAAGCCAAGCTGTCTTCTACAAGTAGGTAGAAGACAAGAAAGCCTTCTCACAAAACTACTCGAAACTGCCATGCTCTAAAGTACTCTAACTTCATTCTGTAAGACTCAGAGAAAATTGAAGGAAAAGTCTCATGTTCTTTTTCAGCTTAACACACAGCTATAGTCTGTCAGAGAACTAGCTATGATATCTCAGTCTTCAGCTTCTAGAGTCTCATGTTTCCACTGTCTGTAGTTTCAGACAACATGAACTGAAAAAGGAGTACATACTTCTTACTTACAAACTAATAATCAAGATAGCGTCATACCTGCTACAGCGACTTTATCTCTTTCCAGGGAATTCTTCACAGCTAAGCTTTCTTCACCAGTGGTTGGATTTCTGAACAGTATCTCTGGACACAGTTTAAATTCAAGTACTTCCTGCTTGCACGGTTTCTCGGCTGCTGAGGCAGACGCATCTTTTTTTGAATCACTGTTATGTGACACTTTGGTCTTTCTATGCCAGACGGGTCTGACAGGTGATGTCTCTAATTTTGTCAGGTATATGCGTTCCTGTGCTGTACGTTTAAACGCAACCCTGTTCAGGTAGTGTTTTTTTGGTTCCTTTTGAAGATGCAACTTCAGTCTGTTATTTCTTCTATTTATGTATAGCATGTTTTTATCAGGAAACATTTTCTCAGAGCACTTGTCTTTGTTTTGACCATCGAGACGTCTTTCTTTGTTAGAAAAGTAGTTTTTAGACATGGGAGAAGATAGAGCCCTTTTTCTCTGTAGTTTAAGCACAGAGTGATCTGCTAAAGAACTCTTTGGTTTCCAGACATTTTCTCCATTCAGTCTTTTAGCTCTGTCAGAATTTATCATGCAATTATGTGCAACTTGCTTAAAATTCTTTGCTTCAGATTGTTTCAGTCTTTCATCTTCCACCTTTGATTTCTTAAGTTCTCTCTTCCCCATCAGGTTTTCCTTCATCTTCCGTTTGTATGGCTGCTCCTGCGAAGGATGAACTTTCACAGATTTATGCGGAGAGTATTTTGTGTTTTTTGACTTAAAGTCTACAGCGCCAAAATTTGAGAACCTTACAGCATCAGATCGGTAACTTTTCAGCTTTTTATGTTTTATTTCTGCTGGCAGTTTATCTTTCTCTTTGACATTAATCCTTACATCTTGCCCAAGCATCTCCTTTTCTTTACTACAGTTCTGTCCTTCAGCTGAGTTCTCTCCACAAGTTTTAATATTTTGCCTTTGATTGACTTCAGAGTGCTTAATTTCTACAGTTTCTGATTTCATAAATTTGTGAATGTGCGTTTTGGATTTCACGGTCAAAGCTGGTTTGGTTTTATCTCTTGGAAATAACTCAGTTTTGAAAACTCTCTCCTTCTTTCCAGATGACTTTGTCATGTTGTCTGCATGTGTGTGACCAGCTTTCTCCAGCAATTCTTCTGAAACTGTCTGATGTTCTTTTTTGTCAGAATGAAATTCTTTGCTTGGCAGTGGGGTTCCTTTGTCAGTTTGCAGCCTTTCCTTCTGGCTGCTGCATTTATACTTATCAGCATCTTGGTTTTCAAAACAATTAAGTGTTCCAATATTTTCCTGTTTTATTGTAGGCAGTATGTGTTCATTATTGATGTTCAGACTGGGTTTTTTGTTCATTGCAGAGGTGTATATGCAAATATCTTCTTTATTTTTGCTAATACTGGTTGGGATTTCTCCAGAAATTGTCTGGGTTCCCACTGCACAGTGTTTTTTTGTTGGGGCATCAGATTTACTATTGTTTTCTTGTCTCTCTGCAGAGCTACTATTTTCAACTTTTGGAAGTTGATAATCATTTTTCTCTGAACCAGATGTTCCTGATTTACCGGGACAATGTGGCATTTTACATCCTACAGATACACCACCTGTTAATGAACAATCTTCATTTTTTTCACTGGCGTTGGAATTTTCTTGTTTTTTTTTTTCCTTCTTACACAGACTCTGACTAGGCAGAACACTCCCTTCAGGGTTCTCCTCAGCTGAAGCCTTTTCTGACTGTTGACTCACTGCTCTCTTGTTGTCACTAGAGGGACACTGTTTGTGTTCAGGAAACAGTTCTTGAACCTGATCAGAGCTTAACACTGCAATTTTAATCTGATTTACTGGGTCCTTCAAATTGGAATTCTTGTCACAAATTTTAATCTTTTTTTGAGGTTGATTCTCCATCCCTTCAGCCACAGAATGACTTTGTGCTGGTTCTTTTCTTAGCATATCAGCACTTTCAAGGCCATATGGAAACTCTTTCACTAGTTCAGACAGCTGATTTTTTAGGTATTTACAAGGTTTTCCTCCAAAAGAGTTTATTTCTTCCTCTGTGCTATTTTTAGTGGGAATGGAATTTTGTTTACTGTGGTCACCTGGAACAGTGGATGCATTTGTTTCAGCAGTTATGCTGATAGAAGAACCTAGTGAACGTTGAGTTAACTTCTGGTTTACATTAGCAAGATTTTTTAAGCAATTTTCAGGATGCTTGAAAGATGCCTCGGATGACACGTTTTGTTCTGAGGTAGAAACTACCTTAAGAGGATTGCCACTGCTTTCTTTGTCTAAATGACTCATTGTGCTACCATGCAGAATCTTATCTGCTTTACTCATGCAGTTTGATGATTCTCCCAACATCTTTAGCAGCAAGCTCTCTTTCTGGGGAGTGTTATTGCTCAGCCCATTTTTATGCAAGTCCGGACGTTGTTCCTTTTCCCTTGCATCAGATCCATTTCCTTCTGATGCATGTGTCTCATACACCGACCTGAAGATGCCTGCTATTTGTGGATTATAAAATTTATCACCTTCTACAAGAGAACATACACTAGAAATACGAAACATCTGATCTTCCAACACAGCTGTGGATGTATCCCCTGTCTCTAACATAGTTTGCTTGTCTTTATGATATCCTACATCTTCTTGGGAGATTTGACTAGAAACATTTATGCCCGTTTCAGGAAGAGAAATCTTGTTTTGTAATCCAAGTTGCAGATTTTCTCTGGTATCTTGTGCAGATTGACTAACCTTCCTTTGGTTTTCATAATATGAATCATTTCCATTCACGCTGGTTTTTACTCTTCTGTTTTCATCACCTAATTCAATCTGTTGCAAATGCGAGTCCACTTGCTGTTCAAGAACACAATCACTGGGTGATGACCAAGCATTTTCTATTGCTCCTTTGTCAGTATTTGCCACATTTAAACCATTTTCCCCCGCTTCTTGCAAGCTACATGTGCTCTCCAAATCAATCACTGGATAGGTTTTATCTTCAGATGTTGGGATTTTGTCTGCTTGCTCACTCTGTGTTCTCTGTTCAGAAAGTACTAAAGGAGAGACAACTGCAACCTGAGGTTCAAAATTTTTTATCAAACTGGAAGTCAGTGTATCAAGTTTTTGTCCCACAGAGGTAGTTGTTATAGGCAACACTGCTTCATCCATACTAACCAGAACATTATTTTGTTCTCCATTTTTTGTGTTTTGGTTGGGGGGTGAAATCTGATTTGCTGTGGGGCTGTCACTTGACTGGTTTTTTTGCACATTTACAGATTCTGATGAATGCTTCCGCCACAAGCTCAGGCATGCAGTTAGCTCTTCCATAGAGTAAGTACAATTGATCTGATTACAGGATGTATTTTCAGTAAACGGCATTTTTTTCTGAGCTACCTCATTCTGGAATTTAGCTTCACCAGATTTAGTTGTTTCCGATACAGGAGAGTTTGTGTGAACCACAGATGCCTGCTCACCTTTCAATCTTTCTACGTTCCTCTCACTAGTGTCTTTTTGCAAGCTTCCACCTGAGACAGATGTATGTACCATTTGTTTGTCATTACACAGGAGACTAGTCAGTATTTTATCAGCAGTAGCACCAGCTGTCTTCTCTTTCAATGCATTTGTGCTACTTAATACAAACTGAAGAAACGATGAGTTCTCGGGGTTAATTTGCACGCTCTTTGATGCAATTTTGACAGAGCTACCTGCTTGACTAAAACAAGAAGCATTGTTCAAGGAAATTGCAGTTTCTTGAGAAGAGGCCAAGGCATGCACATCCTGTTGTTCCACCGTGGGAGTGCTCTCAGGATTATTTAACTGAGCTGGGAGTTGGCTCTGAGAGGGAATAGGAGCTAAGCTTGAAGGAAGGCTTCCCTGCGCCACCTGCGGGTTACTTTGAGTCCCCTCTAATCTTCTGTTATCAGCATTGGCTAGATTTTTGTCCTTTCTTTCTTCATGTGAAATCCTAAGTGTTTGACTTTCTGTCATCATTGTTTGAGTTGAGGAAGGTGGTACATTTTGTTTGGGCACCCATGGAAGACAATTAGCAGGAGTACACTGATAACCGTAGGGAGGAGGGGCAGTGCTTTTGTAATGCTTTGAAGCTGCTAAGAATTTTCTTTTAAAAAGTCTTGCAAGTAGGGCCCATTTTTTAATATTGTACAGCCTCTCAGCATCCAAAGCTGGTCTGTCCTTTACAATTTTTCTTTCATCTGCTGATGATGAATAAAGTTGAGAATTAACAGGTCCATTCATTAAACTACTGGTCTGGCTTTCTTGAACTGAAGGAGGATCACTCAGTGGCTTTGAAGAAAGAGCTTCTATTTCTTTCACAATATCGAAGAGGTCTTCAGAAATGCCAGGGGATGGCACAGTCATTTCATTAAAAGAACCATTTGCTGTCACACTTCCATTTGAACTACAGAAACTCTTAACTGATTGACTGACTTCTCCACATTGCTGCTTCTGACAGTGTTGCTGAATGCTGTTAAAACCAGAAGAATTTTTTTGATCCAGTGGGCTCCTCTGTTGGCTAAGGGTGTATCCATTAGGCATGTTTTGTACTTCCTGTGGTACACCTATTGAAGATTGTGCAGCAGCTCCTGAAACACAGTTGGCAGGCAAAAAAGATGGTGCAGAACATCCTCTAGGAGCTTGTGATTCCATCTGACTTGGTTGAAATTGTGGGAGCTGTACATTTGTTTCAGTATTTTGATTGACTGAGTATGAACCTTTGTACTGAGTATTGGACTGATACATATGGTTTTGTACTTGTTGCCCAGATGTACCAAAAGACACAGAATTATTCTGGGAATGAGTGCTACTTTGATATAAGGCTGCAAATCTCACAGAATTTTGCTGCAGTATTTGCGGCTGCGCAGTGTAAGTGTTTGTAGCAGCATACTGAGGTCCCTGATGTACGCTCCTCACACTACTTCCAGCATTCATTTGAGAAGACAGGGGAGGCACATTTCTACAGGAATAACTGTAGGCATTAGAGACTGGCCAAGAAGTCTGAATCATCTCTGCCTGAGAAGGTGACTGCTGAATGGGAGGTTTCTGAGCTGGTACATACATCTGTGGATGTTGTTTCACTGAGTATTTTGACATAAAAAAATTATTACCAGTCACAGATGCTCCTGGTAAGGTCTGATCAGAAGTTTTGAATCCTTCAGCATTCACAAGAGGAAAGGTAACCTTGACAGTTGGCAGATACAGAAACTGGTTACTTTCAGCATAAGTACATGCATTTGTAGAGGAGCTGGCATTTGTCTGAGGAAAGGCATGTCCATTAGAAAGCAACTGAGTGTGATATGCTCCTTCACTTTGAAGGTTCATATTTGCATTAGCATTCTGGACTGGTCCTCCATTCCAGTCCATCTTCTCTTGATTTCTTTTTCTTCAGGTAAAACCAAATGCTAAAAAAAATGCTTAAAAATATTACAATCTTAATCTTTTGATCAAAACCTATTTCACTTTCTAAGAAGTGATTCAGAATGCATTATGAACTGTTGAACTTAAATTGCTAGGTAGGAGAGCAACCCAAGTGGCTCATTGACATCATCCCACATTGACATCAATGCTGTCAATGTCCAAGTTGCATAAATTATTTCCCAGAATGCTGTTAAGGTACAAAAAGAGCAGCAACTAACAATCCTATAGACTGTCTAATGACTAACAAAATCCTCACAATATCTTGCTAATTCTATTATCGTTCAATTTTTTAATTTAACAATGGATGGCTATATTTACCTTCTCATCCAAAAACAACGGAAAAAACCCCAAGGTATTTGTACAACAGGGCACAATGAGCAACGCTTAAGAGCTGAGCATGAGAAGCACCAGAAGAAAAAAAGACAGGCCAGAGTTTTCAGATGGGAAGACCTGATTTCAGTTATACCTTCAAATGCAACAAAAAAAATGAAAAAATGAACTTGGGTTTAGTAAAAACGTCTCACAACAATGTGGCCCACTAGTTTTCTTTTTATTTTGAGGAATATAACTCTGCCTCTAGTGAGCTGTAAGGAAAGCTCTCATAATTCTAATGCTGTAGCATTAACTTACACAGCTAGGAGAAGGCATGAAGCATGGAGATGACATCATCACTTCTACTATTGCAGTACACACACCTTCAGGAGGTGACAAAGTGAAGTACTGAGGCCTGAACAACAGGCCCTGAGCCAAAGTTGACCTCTAGATGAACCTTCCAACCTAACATTATACTTATCTGTGCATCTACTCATTGGCTAAAACTGCATATAATTGTTAGTGAAATACATAGTATGATAAGACTACACCTGTGTATCTGCTCATTAACAAAATATGTGTGCTTATTAGTAAGATATATTAGTATCTACTCATTAGTAATATTTGTATCTGTTCATTAATGAAGTATGTATGATTGTTAGCAAAATATGACATTTCTCTTTCCGTATTCAGAGACTGGTCAAGGTCATGGAAGCAGATGTCTGGCCTTGTTTAGCAGTAGATGGTCAAGGTTGACTCCCCTGGTTTTCCCCTTGAGCCCTGGGCCAGGCTTGGGGCGGAATCCAGGAGGAGAAGGAAAACAGATGTTTTTCCACACTAGTAGTTATGTAAGCTTGTTTATTCAACAGTATAAAAGCTGGACCCTCTCACAGCGAAGATGGAGACCTCATCTACGAGCAGACACACTGCGTAGGATTTCCCAGTTACCGGGAATGGTTCTTTAATCCCTTGCTGGGCTCCCCAGCTGACGTGCGGATCTGGACGGTGGTAACGTATTAGGGTAACTGGTGATGTATCTTTCTTAATCGCTATAGGCACTCTTTGTAATAATGATTAGGTGCATTATTGGCCTTATCCTTTTGTAATTCTTTGCTGGTTTGCACTACAATAAAATTACACAGTTGTTCCTCAGAGTTGGTGTCTGTGTGTCTTGTGCTGACCCTCGTTCTCGTTTGGCAAAACGTCACATATCTCTCTGTCTCCATGTGTTATATTCCAGAATGTACATGTATTACCAACAAGCCCAACTGGGTGAGCATGTTACGCTGTAAAGTTGTTAGAGACAATGGCTTCAAAGCCAAACTTTATTTCAGTCTTCAAAATGACAATCTACAAGCATGAATGCAGCCTGCATCTCAACAAGTTCCTCTCAGTATGGTCAAATCCAGCTAGGACATTAATAAACACCTCACTTTGTGCAGGGTATTAGACAGTTTCTCAACAAAATGTTTCATGCCACTTCTCCCAAATCACCCAAGGCTCCTGACTTTCCTTCACGGCCTCTTTTAGATTTTAACACTCTTCCGATTTCAAGCTTGGGAATCATAAGTTTCACTCATATCTAGCCTATAAAAAATAAGACTCGGTGTTACAATTTTCCAGGTGTTATTTTCAAGATTCAAAGATAGGTCTATCTTTCTTCACTCTACCTTTTACCTCCTCTGCTCTCATAGGACACCAATAACAAAAGAAAACCAGAAAACAAGGTTGCATATGAAATCAGAAAAAAAAAGCACAGCAGTGTTAAGGCGATACTTACAGTGATACAGGAATCTTAGATGAGACAACGGGCTTCTGCATCCAACGTAAAGATTTCAGACTGCTGCTGTTACACTGGGTATTTCCTGAAAAATGATCAGAGAATAAAACAACCATGTCCTTGAATTAGATAACTGTTGAAGAAATTTAAGACATTTACATTTTCTAGAAACCTGACTAATGGAGGCAAACAAGACTAGGATGACAACGAGTATTAACTGTAAAATCCTTGCTAGAGGAGGAACTTTGACTACATGCAACACACAACTTCACCAAGAGTAAAATCCAATTATTGTCACTATCAAAACAATAAAAATGACTACAACCTCGGTTTGTCAATCATCATTATTAGCTGGATTACGAAAATTAAGTTTCCAATTCTCATCGCAACCCTAAAAATTCTCTAATAAAGCTTAAAAATTCTTTAATAAAGCTTAAAAAAGCTTAATACAATGAAACATGCTACTTTAAAAAGCGATATTTGGCAGAGAGCGCTTGTCTTAGGAAGAACATTTGAGAAGTTCAGTGTCAGCACGAGACTTGGAAAGATAACAAGAAGACTACTGCTCACACATGCCTGCTTCACTCATTCAGCACATAAAAAGTAATGAAGACATCCCCACTGAATGTAGAGGTAACACCACAGCTCTTTAAAAAATCTACCTGACTAAACTGCTTACCCCCCTAGACTTCTCCATCAGATAGTTTTAGGCACATCTCTGGTCTGTGTCTTATTTAATGTCCCTAAATCTCTCTGTGGAGACACCACACAGAGATTTGAGGGGAATTCGGGCCACCTATATAAAAAACAGCAAGTCCAACAATTACGGCTGTTCATTCCAGGGAAGAAGGAATAATACACCTGTTCAAATCTGCTTAGGTATGGAGAGGTGAAGTTTCCCTTGATCCTGTGGAAAGGAATTAATTTTGAGCATACCTGAAAGCGAGATTAAGACACAAACAAGGCCAGATGTTGGATTCCAAAATAAGTCAACTTTATTTTCTAAAACAAAAGGAGAGGAGAGGAAGGAAAGAAAGACAACATGAATGTAGGAAAAGCCAAGAGAAATTACTAGAAGCACAGAAAAGGGGTTACCAGCACCATGGGCTCAGCACTGGCTTGTAGATTTAGTCCTCCATAGTGGTAAAATCTCCCTCTGGGGAGGGCAAGGAAGACAAACCCGTCGACCTGTCCCTACCATTTTTGTGTTGAATTCTCATCTCCCAGTCAGATACAAAATCAGGGTCCTTTTATACCTTATCAACCATTATTGTGCAAAGTGCTATCAGTGGGACTGTAATCGAACCTTCTGTTCTTTGTGGTCATGTTGTATGGAATATTTCTTGGTAGGAGGTTTACTTGGTAGCAGTTGTATAAAACACTTCCTGGTATCAAGCCAAAGAATGAGACCACACAGCTTGTACCCCACTTCACATTCCTCCCCGACGCCATGGCAACACAACCTGACCTCCATCTGGCTTCCATAATCATCATGGGCCCCATCACATAATGAGCTTTGCATTTTCTTCACTGTTTTATGCTTCCAACACTTCTCACAAACCCCTTTCTAGGACTGTGTATAGAGATTCCTCCCTTGGGGACACCTCCAAGGTTACTCCTCAAGGCTAAACAAAAGAGTTATGCCCACAGGCATTGGTATGAGTGAGCAATATCAACCTCTGCTCAATCATTTTGCTAGCTTTAATATTGTTGCTTCAATATATAATGCACTGTAATTACAGTTAGCTATCTAGACTGTGTAGTAGCTAATTCTGATTAAGTCCTTTAACCAGTATTATCATCAATATCATCAGTATTATCACCTATTCAATCTGCTTAGATGTAGAGAAGCAAGGTTTGCCTTGGTCCACAAATGTGGAGAGGAACTAGGTTCTAAACATTCCCACAAGTGAGATTAAGGTACAAACAAGGCCAAATATTGGATTGAAAAACAATAATTCAACTTTATTTTCTAACACAAAAAGAGGAAAAGAAGGAAAACAGAAAATTAGGAAAAAGCCAAGAGCAACTTCTAGAAGCACAGAAAAGGAGTTACCACCACCATGGGCTCTGTGCTGGCTTGCAGGGTCAGTCCTCGGTCTCTTCTCGGTCGTCTTCTTTGGTCTTCTTTTGTGATTTCTTGTCCTGTAGTCTTCAACAGCAAGCAAACCAGAAGGCAAAGAGGCAGCAGCTCCCACAGCAGTAGCCCTCCGTGCCACATTAGGTACTGCCTAAGTGTCCTCATATCTTGCACGAAACTCAATAGAAACATGTAACAGTATTTTAATTAAAGAGCAGGTAGCCTCTGAATGCCCACTGGCTGGTTTCCCAATATATGCCTCATTTGGGAGGGTGAGTCCTTGCCATGTAGCATTTCTCGGACTGCACTGGACGCTTTTTATTTAAGGCAACTTGTTTGTAACAATTTTTTATTAACGGTTTGAATTTCTCGATAAAAATACCTAATTTTTAGCTGTGTCAATTAAAACAACTACTTTTTGATTACAGCAACCTGCCTCCAGTAGGTTTTGAACTAAAGCAACTTCCCTCCTCTAGCTTGCTTCTGGCAGTTTTTAAAGTAGTTCGCCTTTTTGCAGTCTTTAATTAAGGCAGCTCAGCTTTTGCAGTTTTTCAGTAAAGGCTTTTTGGTTTCATGCCTGAGGCAATGACAAAACACTTCTAACCTTTTATCAGTTCTTTACATCACGATAAAAAAAAAAAAAAACAATTTTTCCATATTGGTTTGCCCTCCCTCAGCCTGTGGGATGAAGTTGTATAAAGTTTCAATTACACTGCATAATTTTTTAGATATAAACCTTTGACTAAGTCTGGGGCTAGAACTAGATCCAGCCACACCCAGACTCCTTTCTGAGAAGGAATTTAGAAATGAAGGGGGCCTTTTCTGCACCCTGTGACTCAATAGGAGGATCAACGTGATAAAGCTTCCACTCTGCCCATGACAGCTACCAAGGCATAAATTCTGCCTCCTCCCTACCTCATACTGCAGTTTTAAGAGGTGCCAAAGTAATCAATGCCAATTACCTTTCCTCTTATCTATGCATAGCTGGTTTGGACATTGAAGACATTCTTCCAGTGTCCCACCCACTAGGACTACCACGATCACTTTGCTTGTACTTGGAATGGCATTCCTTATACCTCTACCCATGTACCTCAAGGCTGTGGCTACAGTCCTACCATCGATGCTTAGATAACATGAGCAATATTAGCTGAAATTTCTCCCACTCCTCACAACAGCATATTGATGACTTTCGCAGCAGACACAGATAGGAATCTTGCACAAGATATGATCCCAAATTTCAGCCCTCAAAGAACATCAGGAACTTTATATTCTTTCTGGTGAATGCCAGGGTCCTGCCCAGAAAGTAAGGTGTTTGGGTTATTGTTAAAGGAGTCTTATTGCATGCCAGTACCAAAAGTATTTCTGAAAGTGTCTGTCAGTCTGTTTCCTTTACCCAACCTACTTCCTCCTCCAAATGGAAATATCAAGTCTACCAGGCTCTTTAATTGTCATAAGGCTTGGGTTTTAGTCAGATGGCCACCCTCTCTATTTCTTGCTGTGCACACTTTCCATCTAGAATTGGAATACGAGTCACCAACACATCCAACCCTTCTCCTAAAAATATTCAACAATATCAGTACTTGGGACCCTCACTCCTACTCATGGACCAGAGCACAGGGTCCAGCAGAGTGAAAGCTGCTTCGTGGTGACCATTCCAGGAAACATGTCACAAGGATTCTACCCCATTTGGGGAGGGAGTTGGGACAATCTCTTTTGGCAGCAAAGGGTGGCAAGACTCACTTATTACAGAAGCCTCTCCCTGCAATGCCCAACAGAAGGATGTGTGATTTACAGAAGCCTCCACAATCCGTCGCCATAATGCCTGGTTTGGACATGCCACTGCTGTTCATCCTGCAGATGACCAGGCTGTTACACCCCACTGCCCATGATAGTGCTCAGATGGCTGAACTTCTGGCCCTTTGTACAGTCATCCACTCCTCTGATGACCAGGTATACATCAACTCCTGGGCTGTTTTTGCAGGGTGCACCACTGAAAGCACAGTCCTTCACATCCACACTGGGAAAATTTGTGGTTGAAGTCTTTGTGAAGAAATATAGACTATGCCCATTCATGTACTTTGGCTGTCAGCCAGATTCATTCCTATTCTTCTTGTCCCATGGCCAAGGCCATACAGAACGCCAAAGTAGATGTCACTCGAAGCCAGGTAAAACCTGGAAAGCCAATATAGTATAGCAATGCAAGAATTAGAGAGTTAAACTCAAAATGCAGGCTTTAAGCAAAAGCATAGAGAACTTAGTATTAAGAAACAGCGGAGGTAATAAATTCACTAGAATACAGGACGCTCTGACATGAAGGAACATAAGTATGAGCACACAGGAGAACAGAAAGAACTAAAAATGCTAGTGTACACAGAAAAGGACATATAGAAGAGAAACAAAGGGAGATAAGGGATGAGCCAAGAAATCAAGTACTCTTGCCAGACACTGGAAATCCCTGCCAAATGCACAAGGAAACTATCCAAATTAGGGAAGATTCAAAAGTTTATGAAGATGATGATGAAAGGACACTGAATTCATGAAGCTGAAGAACAGGAACGACCCCTCAAAATCTCCCCAAATTGAAGACCACGCCTCTAACTCCGCCTCAACTCCGCCTGATATGAATATTAAAAGTAGATGTTGCAAAATTATTAATATTCATATTGTATGATGCAATTGCTTGCCAAAAATTGTATAAAAAGTCTGACTGTGAGATGCTGGATTGAAGCGGTTTGTCCAGGGCGACCTGGTCGCTTCCTGGCGCCGTGACTAAACATACCTCCTGCTTAAAGGCTACAAACTTTGTCTCTAAGCAGTTTTTCCGTTCGTGCCTTTTTGGGGGCAAAATTTTGGCATCACACTGCTGTGATCAGAGTGGTGGCAAACATTGACACCTATAAATTAAGTCAACTGCAGTCCAAGAGTAGCAGATTAAAGTAAAGAAAACTTTAGCCCAAGCCTTAAATTTACACAGTGACTACCCAGTGCAAATCTTCACTTTCCCTTACAGGTATCATTACTTAAGTTGGGAATAGGACAGTGGTTGACCAAAACCACTATGCTTTTATGGCAACGTCCAAAACACAGTGATTGCACGTTATTACTAAATCTTTTGGGATAACCCAAGGGAACATTTCCTCAGCTCTGAGCTGCCTTCAAGCAGCCGAGGGCATGAGCTGCAGTATCTGGAATCTTAAGAGAAGGTGACAGAGAATCCCACCTGCTGAAACTCTTAGAAGTTGCCCAGAATAATGCCACTGACACCAAATGACACCTGCATGCCTGGCAGTTCTTGGTGAACTTTACATGTAATGCAAACACAAGCTTAGCTGTTGCTTATGTGTTGACCTAGATTGGAGATGATACTACTGAACAAATCTCCTCTGTAATAGTTAATTAAGGTGAAGATAAATAATTTTCTAATCAAATCAGATATTGTAAAAATAAAGTTGAAGTTAATATTATACTAGAGTTGCTAAGTGCTAGGTTGCAGAACTATTAAACCGCAAATGTTATATCCTGTAATGTTGGCTATAGGAAACTTCAAACCACAGTGCTGGGCTGAAATGTCATGTTATATCCTGTTGTGCTAAAAGTGCTGGTTTTAAGTGTATTTATAAGGAAAGAAAGCAAGAAGAACAAGAGGGGGGTCGACCACAGAAACTAAAAAGAGAACCTGCCACCTTCATCTGGAAGTTTCGACATGGCGGGCTCTGCTGACTGTCAGCTAACAAGACTATTGGCGAGCCCCTAGCAACAGGATGGAGCCCGTGAAACAGGAACCAATGAAGAGACAGAAAGAGACTGTGAGGGAGGAGATCAAGAAGGGTATAAAAAGGCGGGTTTTGGCTGGCTGCACTTGCAGACCGTTGGCGGAGCGAGGGTCTCCCCGGTCGCCCAGCACACTGTTTTGCTCATTTGCCTTTAATAAATTTTTGGTATTTTAAATTTTAAACTTGTGGTCGCTTTTGACTATGACACCTCTGTCTTATCTCTGGATTTACACCAAGACAGATCTGTGATCCATCCCACAGATTGAATGAAGGCCTGGCACCACAATTAAGAAGATTAAGAAGATAATATTGAAGTGTGCACCCCTGATATCAAATGGGACTCATGCACGAAGAGAATTCTCCTGGGAGAGTCTGACATTTCTCAGTACACGCTTACTAACAAGTTGTTTCCTACCTCTCTGGAACATGGACTTCAGCAAACAGAAGATTCCAAGAACTGAAAGGACAAAAATTCAGCAGCAGGCCAGCAAAACTTGGCTCACCCATTTCTGCTTTTGGACTTGTAGCAGCCAGTCTCATTTAACCTGAAGCATTTAAAATTAATTCAGTATGCTTGACTTATGGTGTCATAGAAAGATGGCCTGAATCAACTTAACGTGCCTAAAGGAAAGAGTACGTACACACCAAGAATTCTCGTTTTCCTCTGTTCATAAATGTATTTTAGATGTCACAGCAGCACCAGCACACAGGGGTTTTCTCGCCACAAGAATTCTTAGCTATTAAGTAGGAGATAATTTGTTGCAAATTCCCTAAATCTCAGATCGACAATCAATCACAGAATAGTTACATTAACCTTAAGCATAAAAAGAGTAGTCACTTCTCTTTGCAGATTCCCATTCTACCATTTGCAACAGCCTATTTCCCACTTTGGCCTATTGACTTCTGATGAATCCTTATGGGATTCATCCCAGAATCCTCAAAGAGCTTCCTGATGTCATTGCAAAGGCTCTCTCAATGATTTTTGAGCAGTCTGGGGTATCCAGAGAGGTCCCAGATGACTAGAAGCTGTTTTCATGGCCTTCCCTTAAAGGATCCAGACTCCAACTCTCACGTTGACAAGATTGGGACCATCGCCACCAAGAAGATCAAAACAAGAAAACCAGTGGGACGCCATCGGAATCCATGGAGTCATGATATTTTTCTACTTAATCTCTTTCACTCTCTTCCTCTCCACCTGCCTCTCTCTTTTTCCTATTTCTTCCTATCTCTCTCTACCTCACATTTACTGTTAGGTAAAAATCCGTGCTATTGACTTCAGCATATGGCCTCATTTACACCTTAATTTGGGCAGAGACATCTCTCTAATAGTTTCAATAATTGGATCATAACACTCATCAGATGGGATGAATACCCTTAGGCCTACGTGTGAATGTCCTATGAGCATGTGACTGTCCCAATACCTTCGGGGGATAGGGGGAAGGAGAGTTTTACAACTGAGGCACTTGTGTAAGGAAGATACTGACATGATAAAAACCATTATCCCGCCTAGCTTCTTATCAGCCTCCTCCATTATCTGGCTCAAAACCTAAACAAAGGTTGGTTTGTCATGGTCATCCTCTGGTGATGGGTGCTCACCAGCTCTGCACCTAGGCTGTTTTTATGCAGATCACATCCAAAACCTCTCCTCCCCTTCAGTTAGGGGGTGCAAACCTGGCCTCAGCAAAGCATCCTGCTACTTTTGCAAACGGCCAATTGCTTGAGTCATTAACAATTAACATTTCAGACTCTCACAGTGACCAGTGACAGGACTCAGCAGGCAACAGAATGAGGCTGAGACTGGGGAAGTTTAGGTTGGATATCAGGAAAGGATATTTCACCCAGAGGGTGGCTGAGCACTGGAACAGGTTTCCTGAGGAATTGGTCAAAGCACCAAGCCTTCTTGGAGTGTCCTGGCCATGGCTAAGACGTGGACTCAATTATCCGGATGGGTACCTTCCAACTCAATATATTCTATGATTCCATGACTTTGCTGCCCTAATGCCATCTGCTGCTACAAACACGTGTATGGGAAGGGCCTGTTTTACTCCTATAACCTTTATGCTGTATCAGACTCTCCTTCACAGCCTTCCTTTCTGTTTTTAGCATTGTCTCATCCAAAGACCATGACTTTTAATGTGATTTTATTCAGTATTATCCAACAGTATTCTTCAGTTAGTTAGCAGGTTTTTTTGTTTATTTGGAGATATTTTTTTTTTAAGTTAACACATTTCATTCTGAAAGTCCTCAAGGCCCAAATCCAGCACAGCGAGAAGAGTAATCGGAACAAACAGGACCTTTTCCAAAAAGATGAAGAAACAGGACAGAGACTTTTCAGTTCAAGAAACAGCCATTAAAACAAAACCCAACCAAATCTTCCTCATCAAATTTTCATTAGCATAGTTTCGGTGCTCGTTAAAGCGAACACCTCCAGCAGCTCTGTGACCTGGTGGTTCCTCCTGCCCCTGAGGCTGGAGCCCAGCCTGGAGATCCAGTGTCTTCATTACATGGACACAGCTGCTGCTGCTGCTGCTGCTGCTTTCTTGTATGAAGGCTCAGCAAGCAGCAAGGCTGAGCATGCAGCCCAGAGACACCCAAAAGACACTGACAGACAGCCACAAATAAGGTGCTGCCTTCAACAGCATTCACATACAAGAGGTATAGACAGACAAATCCCTTTTCCTCCTCTTTAGATGGTTAGGATCGAATGTCTTTTTAAAACCCACATATCCCCAGTCTCTAGAGTCAAAAGCACACACACGCTGACCAATCACTCAAGTACCAGTACAGCCACTCTGCTCATCCAATACTCCTACATGGATCTGAGGTACTCTTATCCATTTTGAAGGATCTCCTGCTTGCTGGCTTGTCCAGCTTGATGCTCATGATGACCACCGGGGGATGAAGGCTCGCTGTCAACCACTGTAGCGAAAGACTGCACATACACCAAAGAAAATTCTGGAAAATCTCCACCCTGACACCAGCCTAATATGTACGTTAGAAGGTGTAACTGTGTACCTAAAACGTATAAAATGGCTTGTTTTGCACTCTTGGGTCCAGTAAGTTTGCGCAGGGCGACCTGCCTCGCTCCCAACATTGCAGTAAACAAATATCTTGCTGCTTAAAGATGCAAAGTCTCTGAGCAGTTCTCTTATTCCAAGGTTTTTCAGCATCAATAGAAGGAGATCAAGTTCGTCAAGCAGGATCTGCCTTTCTGCTGGCTGGTCCTGATCCCCGGGTTGTCCTGTATGTGCCATGTGATGTCACTCAAGATGGTCTGCTCCATGACCTTTCTCAGTATAGAAAGCTATTACTGCTACTGAAGTACACGATTTATTAAATCATTATTTTCAAAGCTAGCTTAACAATTATAAAGGAGAGACTGATGTTGCTCACCCATACTTATGACCATGGGCAAATCTCTTTCAGTCAGCCCTGAGGATAACCTTAAGAAGCATCCCCACTTAAATGAAGAATCTCTACACACACACCTAGAAGGAGTGTGCTAGAAATCCTTGCCATAAAAAAGAGGGCTTGGGCTTTTATAGGATAAAGTGATTGACCATCAGTACTATGTTGTTAGGCTGGCCACGCTAGCTCAGCAGAATAGTTCATTTAAAATAAGTTATTAGTACTACCACTCACTGGTTCCTCTATGAGGAAACACCTGTCAGGAAACTGGTTTCTTCACATCCTCATATTGTTTCATTTTGAGGTGATTCAGTCAGGCTGGTCTTGGCATTCTTCAACACCAAAAGCAGCATGACCTTCATCACTGGCAATTTTTGCAAGTAGGGTGATGTTCAAGCTGTTTCACCCCTACTTAAATAGAACATCCTGCTGCACTTCCATGTTTCCAAGTTTAGTCCTTATGTTAAAAATCTGAAATATGTTTCAATAAAGATGTTTGAGGCAGGACTACTGCTACAGATTTCTACTTATCACTTTTCACAGCAACAACAGTGAAGTGTAGACACACGAGGAAACGCTTCAATCTCTGAGTGTGCCTTAAAATTTGGAGGGAGCTTGGAAATTCTGCAGTTGAGAAATTAAAATTATGTAATTCAATTTTAAGACTTATTCAGAGATGTCACAAAAATCAAAAAACAAAGAAAAGGCACTTCATGGCATTTGGCAACTGATCCACAGCCCCACAGCTGTAGATCAGTAGCCAGCAACAATGCCACAAGTGTCACGGAAACTGTGGTCAACAGGGCAAGAGGAAAGAGGTCATTCTTCTCACCATGAATGACATAATCCAGATAAACACCATGCCACATACCAACAACCAGAAGCACTAGATACGGAAAAATCTGAATTTGTCATAAACAGCATCTAAACTGATCTCAAAGAGATTATTCTGAAAGATGAAAGTGAATTTTCTGCAAGCACTATGGACTCCAGGCATTTGGAAGAGCCATGTTTTACAAGGACTTTAAAAATTCTGGTTCCCCATGATACCGAGCAACATATCAACACAAGCAAACAAGATGTCACTGCTCAAAACAAAATGAAACCTCCAAGATTATATTTGATTGCTTGATGGTATCAACCAAGCATTTATTGCTTACACTTCTCAGGGAAAAACTTCTGTTCACTTTTGACAAACAGCTGTATGTCTGAGAAAGTAATTTTTAACAGAAAAGCAAAATATTTGCAGGGAAAAGGCATTAATAACAGAGACAGGATTCATCACACAAATTGACCAAATATTCTGTTCAGAAATCTAGAGATGAAAGTTCATCTAATACTACCATCAGACTCCTTTATACTGGAGTATCCTTGCCTCTACAGTACAGCTCATGTATGTAATTGAAATACATACCTGTATACATCTATAACTCATGCTTTTCTAGTTTGGAGTACCATTACGATGGAAGAGGTCAGCTAACAATGAACCAGAGTCAAAAGCTGCTTCTTCTTGGATGGAATGACTTTTTTTTAGAAAATGCCTACACCCCTCTACTACAGCTGCAAATTTTCTACTTACCGCCAACCCTTCACAGAAACAACAATGAAATTCAGAGAAACTATGAAACATGCTTCAACCTCTGGAGAATTTTCAAGTTCTAAGGCACATTTAAATAACTGTCTTATACCTCCAATAATTGTAGACATCTCCTTTTAAAAGTACTGCTTCCCTTATTATTCAACACCTAATGACTACTAATTGGAGAAAGGTTTACAACCGACATACAGAATATTGGCTGAACTGCATTGAATTTCACCCATGGAGATCTCTCACATACTAGAAGAGCTCTTTGGCATATTTGCATTTTATGGAGATCATTTATACCCAGGATGAAAGCATATTACTAGCTTCAAGATCACAGAAGTGTTTATAAGAAGTATAACTTCTCTGGTGAGTGATGAAGTATCCTGTATATGTAAATTACATTATTAATTCTTCCATTAAATGAGCTTTCTTGCAATACCTTAAAGTATAAAATCCTACAGCTTTTTCACGCTATATTTCCATTGCCCATTGCAGATGCAAAACTGTTAAGAATTAAAACAGAAACACAAATGATAGTCAGAAACATCCTAGTAACATTTAGCAATCAAATGTGTGAAAAAATAAAAATCCGTTCCCTGTCAGCAAAGGGAAAGTATTAAAGTGAAAAACTGTGGCTGTAACAGTTTTAAGTATAGCTTAGAAAGACTTGAAGTAATAAAGACAGGTTGAGAACCTTACATTTTCCCCAACCTTACATTCTTCCTCATTTCTACATCTTCAGTTGCACCAACCAATGCTACTACTTGTGGTGCTTCAGGGTGAACCAGACTGGACAATAAAACAGCTTCCACAATTTCACTTAAAAAAAAAAATCACTTACTTCTGCAATCTTGTTAGTGTTTTTCTTCAGACAGATGTGGAGCACTCACTCGAAGAACAGGAGATCCTCACTGATCTTTTCTCCTAGAACGGACAATAATCAATAAGCTGCAAGTGCTACTTTTTCTGAAGGAGCAATGACCTGTACCAACAATACCACTGGAGAGTCTTCCATGTCCCTGATTACTATTAACACATCAGAAGATCTCCTGGCAGATTTTGAAGTCCAATTTGCTGTGAAGCAACAGTTTCCCTTTATTAGTGCCCAGAATCAGTTCATGAAGGCAAATATTAGCAGTCACCTAATCCTTAAACCACAATAGGCATTTTCACCATTTTTCCTTGTCTTTTCTTTTTTCTCTCCTCTTCTTAAGAGTCACCAGCAGGCTCTGGTTTTTCACAAGCCCTCGTAGTTAGCAAACCATGAGCTGCTCTAGGAATTAAGATAGTTGAATTGCACCTTCTTGGCCTCCTGCTCCCTCCTTTACTTTTCCTTTGCTGTCTTCAGTGACCCCTTTCAAATTAGGGGGAAGGGAGTATTGCTCTCTGATGATTATTGTCTTCAACAAAGAGCAGAGAGGCTCAGCATCAAACTAACAGGTTAATTACTGTGTCGATTAGGACCAAGAAAGACCACAAATGCTGTGAAAAACTCTCACATCTCCAACCCACTGCTCATGGCTGCAGAAAATGAAACTGAGCAAGCTCAGCACACGCAGAATTTAAGAAAACACCTCAAAACACTTCCCCCGCTTGCCAGAAGCCAATAGAGCCAGTTGGTGGCTCAAAAGGTAATAGTAAGCAGCTCAAGTGGTCCGTTATGGGCTAAAGAACTGCCTGAGGAGCACACCACTCTCACCTGGCCACATGCATATTGCACCTCTACTCTATCAAAAGCGACTAAGCCAAAACAAAAGGCCCCTTTTGATTGTTTTTTGTCAAACACACATAGAAAAAAAAAAAGGAAAAAAGAAAGGAAAACAAATTAGTTGGGAAACATCATTTAGTGTAATTTTTAGAAACATATAAAAATATAAAATATAAAAATATTGTACTACCAACTACTATTGTTGCCTGCAGAAAACATCTAAGTTGATAATTTGTTGCTTTTAAAAAGTGTTTGAAAGACAGCCTCCTGCAAATCAGAGTATTTTACTGATTTACAACTATTTTTCTTGAAGGTCATGGGGGAGGAGCAAAAAAGCATCTGTGCTTTAAGTAGAGAACAGAACCGAAATTACAAAATAAAAGTTCTTCTAAAAACCTGGCAGACCAGTGAACTAGAGAAACAGTTTTAGCTTCTGTTTAAAAAGAAACTGAAACACCCCATAACAGACTTGGTATGAATCATGCTGTAATGTTTTCTTCTGCCAAACATCAGACAATACACTGTTTCCTGAAAAAAAAAAAATACTGTTTAAGGTTGAACTACAAGGAAGGCTTGATTCTTTAACACTGAAGTGCCTCCCAGCTCACTGCAGTGAGATGACAGTGAACTAATGGTCCCTGGTAAACATCTTCAGAACTACCTCAGTGAGTTTGCCAAGACTCTGTGCTTTGAGACTTTTATACTGACACAGCCATCGAGAGAGTACAGGACACTAATACAAAAAGTGATCACTAACCCGAGTCTGTTTTCTCTGCCAGGAATGTCTGTCTAAATGTTTTGGGAAGCTGGCTGGTTAGTTCATGGGAATTGGGTGATAAGAGCCCAGTCAGGAGTTTTGATGTTAGTAGCAAGTTATTCCCATCATTCTCAGATGCCAGAGGAAGAAAATATTTACCAGGACTCACACGAGCTGGGTTTGTTTTCTAATATTTTTAAGTCCTCCCAGGAGGCTAGTTAGGAGTGGGGAAATGGCCAACGTTACCACAGAGCTCCTAGAAAGAGTTGAGTCAATCTCATAACAACTTCTAGGAAAACAACCACCAGCATTCCTATGGGCTTCTGAAACACATCCAGTGCTCCAGGGGAAAACCTACTCACGTTCTACTCGATGCCTCTGTTTTTCATTGATGCCAAGAGCATATGAAGCATATCTCCTGAAGCACATAAAGTTGCTAAGCGTTGACGGGGTACTTGCATTTTTTTCTCACATTTCTACCTGCCTCGGCAGATGGAATAAGCAAGACAATTCTTTCAACCACAGTACTCAGACAAGCCAGAAGGCAGAAACACCAAACCTATATCTCCTCAAACCCATTTTTTTTTCATTTAACATTTCATTTTATCCATTCAACCACAATACAGGACTGCAGGTGTCCCTCTTACACAAGGCAGAGCACCAGCTCCTTACCGCACACCTTGTGATGCCTATCGGAAAGGCTGAAGCAAAAAATCACTAACATTGGACTTGCATCGCAGAGCTTAAACACAAGGGACTTGTCTTCCCCACACTGCGAGTCCACAATCCTGAAAGCTATCTTTTTTTTTTTTTTTGGTCGGCTTGGGGTTTTTTTCCCCCTTTTTTTTTAATATTACCTTTCAATAATATCTCCCTGGACTGCCATACCCTAACGGAGAAATACAGTAAATAAACTTCTGCGTCTTTAAGGCGATCGGCGACGGGGGATGCTTCTGGAGCCCGCGGATCGCATTGTCCTTGCTCAGGCACCCGCAGGACGCTCATTATATTGATGTTAATCGGTTCTGCGGGACCAGTGGGTCCTGCTACGAGACAAGCAGCAAGCTGCCAGCCGGACCCCGCCGCTCGCCGCCCCCCCCCGAGCCGCGCCGACACCGCGGCCGCTCCCGCCGGGGCCGCGGGCGGCTCCGCGCGGCCTCCCCCGCTCCCCACGGCGCCTCCCCGGCCCGGCCGCGGCACCGGTCCCCGTGGCCGCCCCGAACCCTCCGCAGGGCCGGCAGCTCCCGGGCAGCGGCTCCTCGCAGCCGCCGCATCCCCGGCCCCGCGGGCGGAGCGGAGCGGAGCGGGGCGCGGCACGGCCCCCGCTGCCCCTCGCCGCGCTCCTTTCCCCGTCCCCCTTCCCTTCCCCTCCCTGCCCGCCGCCGCGCACATCCTCACCGAGCCCGCAGCCGGCGAGTCGCCCGCAGCCAACGGCCGTCGGCCCCGGTGCAGGCGGAAGGAGACCCCGGCGCCGGGGTCGGGCGGCGGGGCGGGAGCTCCGGGGCGGGGCGGGCAGAGGGAGAGGCGGGGCCGGCGCTTCCCACCGCCCCCGCGGCCCCGCCGAGGGAGCGGCACAAAGGGAGCGGGGCAGAACCGCGCTGGGCACGTCCTGTGCTCGTCCTATGCCCGTGGGTACAGCGCTGACAGCGCCGTCAGACCGCGCTTTCGGTTTCTCAGAGCCCTCCAGATTGAGCCCCTCCTCCCTGCCTCTTTCCGCTTGCCTCCCTTCCTGCCTTCTCAGGTCTCCAGTGGGATCCCCCAGCTGCCTGCTGCAGGCACGTCACGTTTTTTTAAGAAAAATACAGTGGTTCTTTCACATCCTCCCACGAGTTGAGGCACCAGCTGAGACTTCAGTTAGAAGAACTGGGGGCTGAACAAGGCCCTGTAGTAAAAGCTAGGTAGATGGAAAAAAATAGTAAAAAAACCCAAACATATTCAAGCAGTACAGTACTTAAAGATTATTTCACAAAATTAGCAGAAGGCTATTATCTGCTTAAAAGGTCTAAGTTAAAGTTTTGAACAGGTGACAACACTATACTGAATAGATCTTACCTAAAGTTCGTATCCTGAGTAGCAGTCAGGGGCACAAAGCTCATTATATAGCTGTATAGTAAGGGAAGGTATTTTTTATTAAGCTTTATAGCTAAGCTGCGTACTTACACAAGCATCGGGAAGCATGTCTCCAAGCCGGCTGGTGTGACTTGTAGGATACGGCACTGGCATGTGATGGAGGGCATGGCAGCTGCTGAACCCTCTCTGTCTTACAAGTTTCTCTTCATTGCTGACAACAAACTGCCC
This sequence comes from Neopelma chrysocephalum, assembly GCF_003984885.1. Classification (NCBI taxonomy): domain Eukaryota; kingdom Metazoa; phylum Chordata; class Aves; order Passeriformes; family Pipridae; genus Neopelma; species Neopelma chrysocephalum. The sequence goes on from NW_020897714.1 coordinate 27,223,030, forward strand.
TTAGATAGGCCTTATATATATATATATATATATATATACACTCCTGGAGGGAAACAGATGCTCTTTTGCTGCCTCCACATGAGTCTTAGGAAAGGGTTCTGAGTCATGTTCAGCTTTTGTTTTCGCTTTCTAGTTACCTTTTGGCTCCAAGCCTGTCACCTGTTATAGGTAAATAAACCAAATCAAAATTTAGCAGCAAAATTTATTGTAAGATTTATATAAAATGCAGATAAGCAAATCAGCGCGCTGGGTGGCCTGAGGAGACCCCTGCTCCCCACCGGCCCACAAGGCCAATAAAAACAAACAGCAACTTTTATACTTTTCCAACTCCCCTCCCATAGTCACTTGTTAGCTCTTGATTGGGCTTGGGTTCGCGGGCTTTGTTCTGGTTGGTTCTGTTGTAGGCCCATTTTGATTGCCAGGGACTTTCCATCAGTACTTTCCATTCCATTTAATTAGCCCAATGTCCTTGGAGCTGAATATGGGAAGGTGTCCAGATGGTCCAGATGTTCTCCTTGGCCCTTCTTTATCGTTTCCATCCTTGACCCTCTGATCCTCGTTCTCTTCTTCTTTTGTAATGAGTGTACTTAAACAATATTTTTAGAAAAGCAGGATATGGTATACGTGCTCAGTAAAACAAGATACTTTATCTTTGCCAACTAGGTAGGGAACTGCCAGTCGCAAGATAGTCAACTTATAGCAGTTAACTATTCCACAGCTTACAACTCCCCAGTCCCAACAAAGCATTAGCTACAATATACAAAAAAAATACAATATATATTTTGACGAGTAAATTTTACTATTGCTTACTTATTACACTTGGTAGAGTGAGAACTGGCCACAAGCCTGTAGTTATAATTAGAGCTTTATTATTATGTAAAGATTTTAGCAATCAGCGTAGCTTATCGTTACACAGGTTTTCTAGCAACTGGCATGGCTTTCCTATTACATAACATTTCTGTTAACTAGATTGGGTCAAAATTTTAATAATCAGTCCAATCATCATAATTTAGACTCTTTCCAAGCAGCATAAATGGTCTGGTAACTTCTTGGTGAGGTTTCTATGGATGTATACTTCAAACACAACACTCCTAACAATCCCATACATTATGCCTCACAATTTCCTATATTTAAATCGCAACTACTTCTTCTAAATGATCAAATCGCGATTATTTTATCAGACTGTTTGCAACATAGGGAAACAGGATGCTCTGCCTAAGTTGGGGTGAAGCAACTCAGACTTTACCCTATTTGCAAAAGGCGATGGATGAAGAAGGGGGATCATACTGGCTTTGGTGTTGAATGCCAAGCCAGCCTGACTCAACAATCCCAAAGTTAAACATGCTGAGGATGTGAAGAACAGTGATTCTTGGCAGAAACTGGTACAGGTAAGGAAGTGGCATACAAATTTCCTGATAAAGGAACCAACAAGTGAAACTACAGATAACTTATCTAAAGCTGCTGAGCTGACACAGCTGGCCAGGAAACATACGAATGACAGTCAATCACTTTATATTATTAAAGCCCAGTCCCACTGTTTTTGTTTGTTTGGGGTTTGTGGGTTTGGGTTTTTGGGTTTTTTGTGTTTGTTTTTTTTTCCAGGTAGACAACAACCACAGCCTTTCCCTCATCCACTGAGTGGGTCACCTTAGAATGAGACCAGGACCTGTCTTTCATAAACTCGTGCTGGCTAGGCCTGTGCAGAAGCCTGGGCAACAAGGATTTAATGTGCTGCTATAGCCACGGATAACCTCCACTGTGCAAGCTGGAAAAGGATGTGACTGGAGAGGGGGCCTGTATGGAGGGAGAGCAGCACATTTCTGGGGCCCACTTCCCTGTTCTGGTCCATGGAGACTGAACAACACAAAACACAGCACAAACACGACACAAACACAAAACACAACTGAACAACACAAAACACAGCACAAACACAACACAAACACAGCATTCTCTCCTCCCCCCGCCTTTTCCCTATTTTCTTTAATTCTCTATTTCTCTTACTACTTAGAAGATAAGGGCAAAACTTATACCACTTTCCATGCCAAGTGTATAATTTACTTGTAAAACTTCGTGAGGTTTTTTGGACCCTCTGACATTTATTGTTCCTTTTCAACCACAGGCACCTGCAAATCTTCCTCTTAGGAATGGGACATGACAGTCTGATCCCCTGGTTGTCCTGTGTGGGCCGTATGATGGCACTCAAGATGCTCTGCTCCATAGCCTTCCCTGGCACCGATGTCAGGCTGGGTCCTCCTTCTGACCTTTCATGTAGATGGGCATGACATTTGCTAACTTAGTAATTAATCTAAAGAATATAGGGAAGTACAAGGGGCCACAGAAACCCTGGGAGGGGAGGAAAGAAGTAAAGGATTAAAAGACTACTCAGAGACTGAGGTAGCATCAGCAAGAGAGAAACAACACTGATAGTCCCACCATCTCATAGTATTCTTCTGGACAAAATGTCCAGCACACAGCTAGACAGGTCCATAATACATTGCATGAACAATTGGCTGCCCAGCTGGGCTCAGAGTTACAGTCAGTGGGGTTACATCAGGCTGGCACCAGTCACCAGTAAGGTCCCACAGGGCTCAGTTTTAGGGCCAGTGCTCTTCAGCGCCTTTATAAACAATCTGGACACACAAGTCAAACATACATTAATTAAGTTTGCCGCTGGTACTAAATTAGGAGGAGCTGTGGACTCCCTCAAGGGTAGAGAGATCCTAGAGAGAGATCTAGATTGACTGGAGAGCTTTGGCAATCATCAACTGTATGAAATGTAAAAAGAGGAAGTGCTGGATTCACCAGCTGGGACAGGGTTATATGTGTTATATGTGCAAACTGGGGGACTGTAAGGAGCTAAAGAGCACAGTTGCCTGTCTGAAACACGGTTAAGGCCAGAGAAGGAACTTGCCATAAGTTAAGACATGTGATAGCCACCACACCAGGAACTTGAGATAAACACAGAAGAGAGCACAAAAGGGAGCAAAAGGAAGGAGCTAATTCCTGGAAGAAGGAGATCTGGTTAGCACATCCTGGTTAATGCATCCGGACAAAAATTCCCACTGTGGCAAACTGTGAAAGGAAGCAACTGCTCATACTCGTATCACCAGTCAAAGAAAGATGACCCCAAGCTATGGGACAGAGAACATCTGTGACCACCAACAACCACCAAAGCCCCTCAAAATCTCAGAGGAAACATGCACAGAAAGAGGACACACCCATCCTCACTTAGCATGCAAGGAAGGCTCTCTCATCCTTGCTTCATATGTAAATTAGGAGTATGCTTCCATAGGTACCCAGAACTTGGACTGTATAAAGGTGGTACCACCAGAAGAATGACCTGGGACTCCCACCACTGAATAGGCCAGGTTGAGGATGGACAAACGGGACGCTGCTGGATTCAGAGGTGATGGATTTTCTGCTTGATCTCTCTCTCTCTCCCCACCCCACCTCTTTTCTATTTCTTTTACTATTTCTATCTCTCTACCTTACGTTTATTTTTAAATAAAATCTGTATTGCTGACTTCGGCATATGGTCTCATTTGCACCTTAATTTGGGCAGAGGCATCTCTCACTTATAGGATCGTAACAGGGGTGAGAGGCTGAAGAACAGCCCCCTGAAAAGACGTATGGGAGCTTGGGTCGACAGCAAGTAGAGGATAAGTCAACAGTGCTCCCTGGCAGTCAAAAGTGCCAACCATGTCCTGGACTGTTTGAGGGAGGTGGTTGTGCTGCTCTACTCTGCCCTGCACTGGTGCAGTCTCACCTCTGTAGGGGGAGTTTTGTGTGTGATTTTGGGCACCTCAATATAAAAATGACATCAAACTATTAGAGAGTGACCAGAAGAGAGTGACCAAGATGGTGAACAGCCTCAAGTGCAACACTTATGAAGAGTGGCAGAAGTCACTTGGTTTGCTCAGTTTGGAGAAGACTGAACGGTGACCCCATTGCAGTCTACAACTTCCTCGAGGTGGGTGTTGTGAATGAGTGCTTTGGTTGCTTAAAGAATCACCACAAAAGTATTAACAAAAGAAGGTTTTAATATATATTTGTGAAAGCATGACTTAACAGAGTTAAATGACAAGGTTCACTCTATTGCTACATAGGTAAAGCATATAAAGGAAAACTGGATCAAAACTTGTTTAAAATCATTTTCGCTGAGACTGGGATACAAAAAGTAAGAGTGCTAAAGAATAAGGGAGACCCTCAGATTGAGTCAAACTTAGCTTCAGGCTTACTCAATGGTTTTATGTCTAAAGGATTTAGGAGCTTAATCATTATCTCATTTAACATTACAAAATGGATCAGTACAGCATATAAGCACAGAAGTAACTTAATTATGAATCTGAGTTGGCAATATTCATATTATACTTCCTATAGGGTATGCAAAGCCAGTACATTCAAAGGTACCTGTTAAAAATTCCACCAACACCACACCACCATGAGTGAAACACTCATGTGGAATGTCTTTGCATCTCTCAACAGGTGAAGGGCTGAGCTGTGAGGAATGGGGCTATCAACCCAGTTTTTAGCTTTCAGTGATGGTCCTCCAAGTATTAGAGTTGGCCAGCTCTGAGAGGCATCCCACTCACAGTGAGAGGCTGGCACATGCAGCCCACTGAGGTCCAGGAGAGCTCCAAGGATCTCACTTAAGACTGCTGTTTATAGGGTTACAAAATGCTTGGCTTCAGTCATCTGTCAGTCTCCAGGATGATTCAGGCAAGTAATGCTCCAAGGCTGTCACAGGATAGCTGACTATGTGTTGTCCTTTGTTAGCTAACAGAAGCCCCTGCTGTGGACAGTGCCTTCCTTCCTCCCTCATCATGCATGAGATAAGGTCCAGGAAAGCTTCATTGCCTAAGTCATCACTCACGGCTTAGTCCTAATGAGAATTCCTGAGACTGTAGAGCAGCCTGAGGAGGGGAGGAAATGTACCACCACAGGGAGCAGTGGAGGGAGAAGTGCTGATCTCCTCTCTCTGGTGACCAGCAGGAGGAAATGTAATGATGCTGTGCTGAGGGAGGTTCAGATTGGACATTTGGAAAAGGTTCTTCACCTATGAAACAGAGCAAGGCCTGAAAAGTTAACTTGGTTAAGCAGAGCAAGGCCTGAAGAGTTAACTTAGAATGCGTGCTCTGAGCAAAGAAACAAAGACCTAAGTTTCAAGGACTAGTGGAAGATACCACATACATAAATCTGACACACTGACACAAAAGAACATAAAGTAAGAGCACCAAAAATGCTAACACACACATAAATAGACATATGGAAGGAACACAGGATGATAAGGAGGAAAGAGAAGGGCCAGAGTCCGGAAACTCCTGCCAAATATCAGAAACTCCTGCCAAATACATGTTGGAGTCAACCAAATTGAAGAAAGTTCAAAAGTTTACCTGAGAAAGAGGAGTAAAAAAAGGACCCCCGAGGCCAAAGTACCACCAAGGATCTCCCCAAAATGATGACCGCGCCCCTGACTCCGCCCTAACTCTGCCTTCTATGAATATTACAATGAAATGTTGCAATAACAGGAATATTCATGAAATGATGATGTAATCTCTTGCAAGAATTATATAAATAGTCTGGCTTTTCACTGAGTGCTTTGGAGCTCTTTGTCCAGCGCAAGCTGGGAGTTCCGCAACATTGCCTAAAATAAATACCTAGCTTCTTAAAGACTAAAACTTTGTCTCTGAGCAGTTTCTCTGCGCCTTTTGGGGCACAAATTCGGTATCACCGAGAGGATGGCCAGTCAATGGAATAAGCTTCTCAGGGGAGTGGTCATGGCACCAAGCCTGTCAGAGTTCAAGGAGCATCTGAACAACATTCTTTGTCATTTGGTTTGGTTTAAGAAAGTCCTGTGAGGAGCAGGGAGTTGGACTTGATGATCCTTGTGGGTCCCTTCTAATTTGAGGTATTCTATGATTCTGTGATCTGAAAATCAGTTGCTACAGAGCTGAATATCCTTCTCAACATGCCAAACAGGTTTCATGGGCCCAACATGTTTAATGCGAGTGAGAAATTAAAACTTGTTTCTTTACTAAGACAAACTCAATGTCATGCTGCATTTCTAATTACCCTTGCACACACTCACAGGCACGTCACAACTTCCCATCACAGCAGAGAAATCAGGAGTGTGTTGCAGCAGATGGGCTTCAGGTGCTTATCCTGTAATGGTTTTCTTGTTGCCCAAGGCTTTTTGGTTTCTTTGCCAGTCAGTGCTTAATCTTTTGGGGATCCTTGACCTTTACCTTCTCCAGATTCCAAGTTGTCAGAGCATGACTCCCAGCCGAGTGCTGTTTGTGTGGTATCCCTGTCCCTTACTCCACTGTCAGGCATGGCCTCTCCTTGGTCAAGAGTTGAGAATACTGTGCAATCAGGAGCTATCTACAATGAGATGTGACCAGCAGGACAATGTAGTTCACGTCTTTGAGTGGAATTATCTGTCCCTCCTCGGCTGAATTTTCTCATCTGTTTTAATCATAACTGATTTTGTCAGATAACTTCTACAATAGAAGTCGCTTAATGAAGAAAAGAACTTTGGGTTTCTTGTCCTGTAAGATTCATCCCAAAAAAGCAATCTAAGATTACATCACCCAAATAAATATGCATTTGGTAAGCGGAGAATATGTATTAGATAGGTGGGTTTATGTGAAATTTACTGTATGAAAGAGGTAACTTTTTGCCCGTGGTGTGCTTGAATTGTGGAAACCTCCACCTTGCACCTCGCAAAGAGCAAACAATATTTCTTTTCTAAACTACACTCTGTGCCTGTGTTCAGAGAGCACCTAAAATTAGCAACATAAACCAGAATTGGGTGTAATGGCTGAACTGTGGACAGGAGAGCAATTTCAAAAAGTAAGGCAGTCCGTGAAACATAATAATCATGAATTAATTATTGGAAGGTGGTGTCAGGATATAAGCTTGCTCTTCTTGAAGGCTGATACAGCAATTAGTTACACTGCACTGGGCCAAATTGCTGAGGTAACAGTGTTGGAGACACAAGGTTGAAAAGATACATCAGGAGTAGCTGAATTAGGGCCAATTTGGAAGAAATACTATGGGGAATGTTGTTTATTTTGGGAGAAATATGGTCAGAGACAAGCAGGTACGGATAGGGACAGTGAAAAGGTGGGCTCAGGGGAAGAGAAAACTGGTAATTAGATATAATATGAGGTAAAGAATAAAGAAGGGATCTTTTGGCACTAGGATTGCAAGTTATTATGAATGGTGGTATTCAAAGATGGAGGTACCATTGACTAACCACATCCTGGTTTCAATTTCCGTTTTGTCTTGGGGTCACATGCATTTTAATCTCAGTCTATGGGATGTCTTGCTCATGTGTTTCAGCTCATCTAGATGTCCAGATTCCATTACAATTGCTCTAAGTTATGTTGATTTTTGACAAGATTAAGTCTGAATAAACTCTCTAGGTCAGGTTACTAACATTATTAGTCTACACAAGTTAGTTTTCTTCCAATCAAAACCCACAATCAGTAATAGTATTGTTCTCTGCATCTTGAAACATGAAAAACATGACTGATCCATTGCATTAACTTTCCATAATTCTCAGAACAGTGAAGGCAGACAGACTCATTATTTCCATCATCTTCACCAATAATAGGTGAAAAATCTGTTTGCGCTGAAAGAAACAGTGTTTCACTTGTGGAGATGCTGTCAAACTGTTTCCATTTTTCTCTTTTTACCTAGACCTAGGTCCATACCTGGGGCCTTGCCCAGCCATCCTGGAGCTGTGTCTGGCCCTGGTTCCCCTCACCGGGCCTGGCCATGACCCTGATCCATGGGCTGATGTTCCAGCAGTGCCCAGTGCCAGTCACTAGGACTGCCCCCACCTGCCCTGCTCCCCAGCTGGGGTGGTAGGACAGTCCTGGCTGCCAGCCCTGCCTTGCTGTCCTTGGGAAAAGCAGTCAGTCAGGGAAAGCATCCAGTTGAGGGTCAGCTCAGGGTTGACCCTGCCTCCACTTACGTACTGCTTTCTCTTTGATAGGAGATTATCCCGCTCACGTGGTTGCACATCAAACAATTCAATGTTGCAGTAATTGGAAGCTGGGGTCACTGTGAACTGATGATTATCAGCAGGCACAGGATGTTCACTTTGTGGACTGAGACTTGATCGCGCACACCAAGCCCTGTCCTTGACTCCTCGCCAACCTCCCAAGTCCTCACCTTGCAATGAATAACATGTCTATCAAAGGGCTATAAACCAGCAGAATATTTTTAGTATTCTATATGCCTTAACTCTGATGCACACACTCATTTTTCATTATGGCATTTCATTGATTTTATATGACAGAGGACCCATTCTATTTATAGTCACAGAAGGACCTCCACCTTTATCCCACAAATTGCATTCTGTCAACAACTTCAAACACAAAACTGTGTCCCCAACCTCTGCGCATATATTTGGAGGGGCACCTTCACTTCTATAATTCCTATTCTAGCAATTATCTATTTTGATTCATATCTCTGACCATTCCTGATGCAACTCAGTTATCCAGGTTAGAATATCACGCTCTGAAGGAGTTTCTTGTGAAGGTAAGGGCATAATGAACTTCGTCCTAATTGCAGAAAAGTGTTTCAAAGAACTAAATCCCAGGTGCCACTCAAATTTGAGCTTCTTAAAACTGTCAAGGTCAGGGATAACTGGTAATTTCAGTTCCTCCTGCTCTTGTTTGCTGTCTTCTGTCATGCCTCTGTAACAGTTTTCATGGTTTTCATGCACCACTTGTGCAGTCAGGATGACTGAAGGTCATTCAGCAGTTGCAACTGTTGCTTCATCCTCAGACCTTGGAGGATGGTCATGGTCACTAAACCCTCGAACAAAGGCCTCCAGCTGAGTCAGCAACTTGTGACGTCACGCATGTGGGATGTATTTCCAGTTATCATGTTAATGCATTATATGTCTTTTTATTCCTATGCCTTCTTTTCCCTTTCCTGTTTTCCTAATCTTCATATTTCTGTTGGGCACTGATGTTTGCTGTAATTGATTGTATCACATGCCTCAGGCTGGCAATCTCTCTAACAGGTATAACCACCACTCTTTCATTCAGTTCCCTAATCCTGTTTCTCTGATGAGCTCTGAATCTCAAACCACTCATCCTTCTATCACCTCTCTAAAATCACTTGCAGGCCTACATACTGGAATTACCTGCCCAGAAGTTCATCCCCATGGATGTTCACAGCTATATATCCAATGCACTTAACACTGAATTTCCAACAGTCAGCCAGATTTTACTCAGGCTGATATGCATTCATGCTTCAAAGTCTTCTACCCACAAGGTATTCTTTTACAGTGGTTGGGCATTCTTGTTTTGGACCTTCATTACTGAGGGCATGGTATCATAACCTGAACAGAATCAGATTTAAACTCATATCAGTAATATGCCATAATTAGACAGATATTAAGGAAAAGCAGTTGAAAAGAAAAGTGTTGTATGCATGTATTGTATTACCATTGATGTATAAACTGAGTTTTGAAGGTTTCTAGAACAGGGAAGTATCTAGTCATTAACCCTAGAAGGGAACCATATTGGAATGTACTTAGAGTATTAAGACTCTACACCCAAATAAAACTATCAAGATAGTATATATTAAAGTATGTCAAGCTACACCAGAGAAAACATGAGCTATGCTACCAGGGTATCTTGATAGATGTAAAACTCATGGGGTCACAAATGGAAATGCTCTCAGGAAACTCTATCTTGATGATGTAGCCTTGAAGCCCAAGTAAAGTGGTGGTGTCATTGCTGGTACAGAGGCCAGAGGCTGTGATTTAGTTTTGTACTGCTTCAAGGCTGAGATTTGTCAACAGCTGCTTTGTCTGAGCTTGTTTCGGCCTGCGTGGGGCTTTGCATTTGCTTATTTAGCTGTAACAGCAGTTGCCTAACAATCAGATTACATATAATATTATCTAGCTTGTTTTGACATTAGTTAACTTCATGCATGTTATACTGTTATAGTAGCTTTTTATGTAACTATAGTTAGTGTAAATAGGTCATTATTCTGTGTCTGTGACCTAGAAGCGCCTGGAAGAGTATTGAGTGCAGGATGATAGCAGAGGCCTTGAAAGTACAGGCACAGGATGGTACCAGAGACCTCAGGGTCATAAACAAGTCACCAGTGGTCAATTACCAGTCACTAAAGGAATGCAGCCTTGGGAGCTGGATAAAACTGGTTTTAAGAAAAAAAAAAAAAGAGAGAACAAAGAGCAAGTATCTAACATAAACTAAACCACAGACAGTGAATTTTGTTATAATAAGGAATTGTGAAGCAATAAAGAAAGAGGAAGATGTGGTGCATGTTACAAGATGTATAAAAATAAATCCAAGCACAGACCCTAGAGTGAGGAAGTCCCCACCAACAGCATTACATTTCTCCCAGTGAAGAACAAAGGACACCAACAAATCACCATAACTCTCCTTTTTCACTGTCAACTTCTGGGGCCAGAGTGGTAGTGGAAGGGTGATTCTTACACCAAAGAACAGGGTAGGTAGGTACTGGGAAGTTTCCATACATCTGTTTTAACTGATAATTAATGCGGCTTTTTCTGTAATAATTATATTAATTAGACTACTAATGTTGATACCATTGTCACCAGACTGATAGCAATGCTTTGCTGTTGAGACTCCAGTTATTCAAACAATAAATTGTAGTAGTACAATGTATTTCTTTAGTCTGCACAAATGGTACATGTTGCAGCCCAATACTGAAGGAAACCAAAATGCCTGTAATTCAAACATTGCCTAAGGGACCCACAACATGATCATGTGTAGAATCTGTTGAGGATGTGTATAACTGATATCAGAACTGGAACCATCTTTAGATGTACACCTAAGACTGCAACAACAACAATAGCAACAAAACCCACATACCACTAGCAGGCTAATGGTTATAACTCCACTATAATAATAATTACAAACGGCACAGGCGCCACTGCCTCAGGGTGTGCAGAATCAATCAGTGCCATTGAACAGTGCCATGCATTTTGGTTTTACCTTAGTAAGGGCAAATACACCTCTGATGTTTGTCTTGCCTCTGATTACTTCCGCTTGAAGCCTGTTGTAACATGGATGCAACAGTGGGCCAAGAGATGAGTTTTCAGGAGTATTTGCTTTTTCAGGCAATATAAATCTGAGAAAGTCTGTTTTCTGCCACCTGGAATATTTCTTTCGTCCAAACATTTCCAAACATGGAGTGTACCACCTGATTCACTGCTAGTTTGTTTGGGTTTTTCTTTTTTTTGGGGGGGGGTGTGTTTTGGAGGTGGCACCAGCTTGCCTTTCTGACATTTTTTGTGACAAAACTATTGCCTGTGTGGTTAGCATGATGGCTAAGAAGGATGTGTTGAATCTGGCACTTTTACGCTTGCAGCCTGAAAAGTTTCCAATTTCAATTGTCTTACAGCCTCTTCCTGCCTTGGACCTGTCACAAAATAAATGGTTTAGGTCACTTAAAGAATCACCATCAAAGGTAATAGTGAAACCAAACTTTAATATGAATTTGCAAAACTACAACAAAGTTTGATGGCAAGATTCACTCTACTACTTATACATGGATAATACATATAAAGGAAAAGCAAATTAGAATCAATTTAGAGTGATTTATGCAGAGAGCAGGGGTTTAAAAGGCTTAAGGGAGAAAAGAGTAAAGGAGATCCTTCACTGAGTTGCAAGATTCAGAGTGGACCCCCTCACTTTCTAAACTCCTTCTCAGAGAGGAGTTTGGGTGCAGCTGGATCCAAACTTAGGCTCAGACTTGGTCGATGGTATATGTCTAAAGAATTTAGCAGCACTGAATCATAGAAGCACTTAAATGTTAAATTAACCAACTAACTTTGCTGATATACTCCTCCTTGTGTCTCCCTCTCTGGATATCAAATCCTGTTCTTTATCTTCCTTCCATTCTCCACATCTTTAGTTCTGTCCTTCGTTTTCCAGGTATACTCACTGATGTTCTGAGATCTTGTTAACCATCTGATCTCTATGCCACCAACACTCACTATTCTTTTAGCCCTTCTGTAAATTGTTTCTGCTGGTGCTTTCAGACACATTTTTGAATTTGCCAGCCTTAGTGTTCCTATCACAAATCTCTGCATCAACAGACTTAACTACTATACAGAAATTGGGGGTTTTTCTCTATTTAAATTATGAGTCACTGTGTGTGGTTCCTACCTTTTTTTTTCTTTTTCAATGAATGAATCCAAACACTTCCTTTCACAATGAAGAAGCAATGGTGGAGAGATTTCATCTTGCCTTCTCACTTTGGATTCTCTGCCAACTTATGTGGCAGTTAAGAAAACAAAACTCACTAGGAGACCATATAGATAAGGAAAGTGATTTTTATTTAACTTCATGAATCAGCTGACTCTGTTTACTCATATTTTCACCAACAGAAGTATCAGTATGTATGTGTCTAATTAACCAGGCTAGGACAATTTGTGCTCAACATGCAGGACAAGACATGCCAGTACTGAATCCTCTCTACATGTCCTAAGGTCCTCTTCATTGCTCAAAACAAACTGCTTTTGGATAACCTTTGAGAGTCAACAGTTACTGTGATCTTAGTATCTAGTTTCACTCCACGTGAGTCTTAGACAACACTGCTGTGTCAATGGTCTGCTTTTGTTTTCCCTTTCTGCTTATGTTCTGGCTTCAGGCCAATTCCTTTATCCTCCTGTCATCTTAATCTATGGTTTCATTTTCTTGCTCTCTGGTTATTGAATGAAACCATTCATAGGTTGTGCTGTGATCCAGGTGAACTGCCGACCTTAGATAACAATATATGCCATTATTTTAGTCCTTGTTCTACTGTTTCTTCTCATGTTTCCCCTTGCCCAAGCACGCTTCCACTCTCACTTCCGGAACAACCATAGTATTTATGATGCAAATGTCTGCATAGGTTCCAAACAAAAGTTTGGGGTCATTTGCAGACTAGGATTTCAAAGAATGCTATCAATCACTAACATAATGTAAGTTAAATTGCTGGTTGTATTTGCCTATTCTATTGTCAAGCAAGTTCTAGCTGGGCTCACCACAGGAAAGCTCTTTGCTTCTCTGATGTTTTGTCTGTTATGCTTTCCAGTCCTTCTGTATCTTTTTGATAAGTGTAGACTAATATACTGTCATAAAATTTGCTAAGGCATATTTGGGATTTGTGGACCTATCAACCTAGGATCATGTAGTGTCTTAAGAGCTGATGCTTATCAAATGCCCTAAAAGTAAGGTTATAGTTTTCTTGGCTTACCCCTCTGAAGAACACGTGTGTACACACATTGCAGAGAACTTGAAACATTATTGAGTGTTTTGCCACAAAACAAGAGCAAAACCAAGCTAGTGACTGTCATCTACAACAGTCCCAGTGTAGTCCCAAGTATGGTTTCTACCCAGCACGCACAAAGCCAATTTACACAGAGTTGAGATATGTATTTATTTCATGTCTGCACAGAGCTGGGTGTTGAGTGGTAAATCCAAAGCTAGCACCCACTCAGTATGCCAGCTACCCACTTTTTTACACTTCAAACAGTGAAAGATAAACATTTCCCCTATACACAACAATGCAAACCTACAGTCACTGTGAATATATCTTGTCGCCTTCATTTAAAGGCACAATACCTATTTACTTTTGCCATGCATGCTCTATGGGAAAGGGGCTTATTTGAGTAAGGGGATACTACAGACTATGGGGGTGTATTTTACTATGCAAATTACTAAAGGGTAGCAGGAAAGTTCAAGCAAAATTCTTCTTTGACCTTATCAACACTTTGTTTCTGTGTTATCTCCTTGTTTGATGGATTTACAGCATCATCTTGTTCTCACTTCTCTTCAGTGGGGCCTTGATTCTTGGTTTATTATGATTATCTTGAAGAGATGGGGTTTATCGCACATACAACCCCAGTCACCATTTGTTCAGTCCCCCTCTTGGGTTTCTATAATTTGCACATGAAAGAGTCCCAGTGACAACATGATCTGATGGAAATACTTCATCCCAAAGCTAGACTGGTAATGCCTTGCCTGTGCATGGCTAGGTTCAGAGGTAACTTAGAGATCTGTTCCTCTGCTGCCTACAAACCCTCTTCAAACACACTTGATTTTTACCTAAATGCTAAACAGCAAGCTGTCTTACAAGGGTCAGCCTGCAGCCCAGTTTATTTGCACATTGGTCTCTTGAGACGAGTCTGAGGTTGTCTGGAGTATCTCAGCTCTGAAGGGTACCTTTACCACTTAGTCATTGATTCAGACAGGCTAAGCTTGGCTCAAGCATTTGTAGAGGGATCTGTGGCAATTTAAATGTTGCAGTTACGGTTTCCTTTCAGGTTTTTATAATGGTTTCATGTGATTTCTCTGCATTTCCATCAACTTGAGGATTTTCTAGTACCATGAAAATGTGTTTTATAAGCTCTTTTATAGAAATCAGTTGAACTAATTCCTCTGTGAAGTATGACTAGATTTTATGAAAATGACTCATCTGAAAATCATGTATTCTGTCAGGTATGGAAGGACATAAACCTCCATGCTCCTTTCTAAGAGAGTTTCAGTCTAGTTGATGGTTAGTGATATCAACAAAGACAAGTAAATAGTTATTTCTCCTTGCTGTAGCTTGCAGGAACCTTGCATAAGTGATGCAAATGTCATGGTGATAACCATGAGTCTTGTCGTACTGAATGTCTATTCTCCTTTGGCTTGTTAAAGCTGTGGCTTATCTGATTAATTAAGCCTTTGGGCATTGAAGTTTTTTTGTGGGGTTTGGTTGTGTTTTTTTTCCCTTAGCATAGGTATTTAGTGAGGGGTGGTTTTTTTGGTTTTTTTTTTTTTGTTGTTGTTGTTGTTTTTTCCCCCTGAGCATAGGTATTTAGTACTTCTTTGGAGGATTCTTGGGATTGCTGGATTAACTCCTAACTGCTGTGGCCAGTACAACTGGCTTTCTGCTTCTGTAAATTTTCTGCACTTTTGTAGGGCTTTAAAACAATTTGTTGTGCGCACATACGTTATGTCGTACAGCACATTTATGATGAGTTCTTTTATATCATTTGACTAATCTCATGGTGTTTGTCACAGGCAAATTTAGCCACAAAACACCTGCCTTAACCACCTAACTTGAACAGATTTAGGCACAGAATTCTGAGTAGGTGAGCAAGTGCAGGTGTGTGTGGAGGATAAGGCAAAGGGATCCATGTCTCTTGCCATGCAAGAAGTTTTGCATGAGAGATGCCTTGCTCTGAAGTCACATCAACATATGTTAATCGTGATCTGAAAGGGACTTCCTGGAATCAACAGTGATTCCTCCCTCCTTCAAACACAAGGTTAGATAAAGTGATACAACACTTAGTTGCCCCAGGCACCAAGCAATACAGAAGTTTCATGTTAAGTTACCAGCTGTTTAGTCACCGTAATCATTCATATATAATACCAATAAAACATAAAATTCACATGACTCTCTATCATTGGTTACTCAGTCAATAAATATCTCTATGACTATACTATAAAATTTCCAGTATAGACTGGCTTTTGCATTTAACCTCCTTGCTGGCCATAGCTGAAGAAGTAGAAGGTGCTTATAATCTGTGGCTCACTGTGGCCCACGTGAATGCAAACCTGACATGGTGCACATCTAAAGCCTGATGGACCTTGGATGCCCAAAACCTCTCATAGCTGTTTGTCAACAGCTGGAAACAACTGCTATTGCAGACCTGCTGGCTCAGCAGCCCAGGTTTTAATCTATACCTGACTCATACTGAATCAAAAACAAATCCACCTCCATAGTATTTTTCCCAGGAAAGTACCCTCATTCTCACAAATCTATTAATTTCTAAGCAGCAGCGTAAATGCTGAGCTCACTCTCCCTTGAACATCATCATTGTTCTAATTTTCTAGACGCTATAGGAAAATACCTTTCTTGTGAGGCACTTTCCTTTTGCATTTTGTGCCCTTGGTGTTGATTTCAGCTGTCCCCTGGCTGTCTCGGGTCCATACTGTCATGGATGGAATGATCCACTTCACTGGTAAGAGAGAAGTAAAAACATACTTCATCGATATAAAGCAGTGAGTTAACAAAGCAAATGTGACAGTGGCTTAACAAGATTCAATAGCAAGGTACAATTGGTTATTTATTGCATAGAGAACAGGGTCAGACAGAGAGATACTCCCACTGAGTCACAAGGTGCAGAAAAAAAACCCTTGCTGTCTAAACTCCTTCTCAGAGAGGAGTCTGAGTGTGGCTGGATCCAGACTTAGTCCCAGACTTGGTCAATGTTTATGTCTAAAGGATTTTATGTGCACAATCAATCCTTTATTTCATTTAGCTAAGATATCAAAGTTTAACATGCTATTATTCACTCACTGAGAACCTGTTGTGGCCATCTCTGAATCCTGAGGAGTGACCCTGAGAGGCATCCTTGCTCAGTGGGAGGTACAGTGTGCAGCCTGCTGACTTGCAGGAGAGTTCAGTGGGCCCTGGGCTGTCTACTATTTATGGAGTAGGATGACTGACTCATAGTCACATTTGCAGACCAGCAAGACATCTGGGTCACTGTTCTAGAGAGCCCTTGGTCACCATGTTGCCATCCATCCTCCAAAGTCCAGAGTAAGCTGGATGCAGCCACCACAGCCCCCACTGGTGGTTATGCCTTAAGGGAATGGGTGTGTGGGTGGGTGTGTGTGGGTAGGTGTGTGTGTTAAACCACACTTCCACTATATTGATTGCTGCCATACACATTGTAGTTTCCACTTTAAAATGCACTGTATGAAATTGGTTTAATACTGAAGAGAGTATTAACAATGACAAAAAATAACAGGCCACACACAAGTTAGATGGCTATTTTCATCAGCTCTCACTGAAATCAGAAGTGGCAGTGAAATCAGAAGTGTAAAGATGAGATTGGCAACACAGAGATAAGAGGCAAGGTGAGGCCTGGAGAAGTGAGACATAATCCTGTCCCATCTGTTTGTGAAACCACAGCCAGAAGGTAAAGTTCCATGGTAGGACTGGGCTCTTAATCACCTTTATTTTAGGTTCATTTTGCAATAGAATTCTTAGATTCCTAGATTATTTGTTTGGTAGTACAGGGAACACACCCTCACAGCAGTTTTGCTGAGTGAAAAACTGTGAGAACACTTGTCATGTTTCTGTAGATCTTACCGGCTGTGTGCATCTTCCTGCCCCTTCACAGTAGACCAGGGACCTCATTAGGGCTAAGCACAAGGTAATGCAGAATAAAAGGTAAGTGAATCTAAACACATCATTTTAATACTATACTTGGGCTATGCAGATCAGGTTGTTACAGAGCAATTTAAATTTAGTAGTAGAATGGCTAAGGCTTAGTAGGAGAGTAGGCCTAGAAAGCAACACTCCAAAGTAGTAAGTTAGCAACCTTGTTTGTGAGCATGGAATGTACTGAAGAAGTGGAAACAATAATCAAAGGATTTAGTCAAGCATGTATATAATGATTTGTTACCTTGGATGTGGTAAGGGTCTGTTAAACAGTTTCCAGGGGTAAGACAACTTAAGCAGATTTATGATTAGAGTAGTTGATTATCAATTGTTATCAGTATGAAGTATGAGCTTGCTTGTAACTGAATGAAACTGTTTTGCTGTGGAAACTGCACGTAAACTTGTTTGTGTAAAAGTATAAAAGCTGAACTGAGAATGAGGGTCTTTGGAATCCTGACTTGGGACGCTAGTCCTCAGGTTCCCGGGCCCCGAATAAAGCACCGCATAAACCGGCACTCAGTTGGTTTGTGTCTTTGTTACGGGCAACAAGGTGATAAATATTTATCAGTAAATAAAGAACTAAGAAATTATGAAAATCCTGAGAACACTATTCTGAAGAGGCACCTGATTGAGAGGGAAATGAAACTCCCTGAAAAAACCCTGGATGAAAGCAACTGCTCTGTAACACAGAGCTCCAGCTTGCTCCTGGGTAATCCACTGACTCACAGAAGCTCAGCAAGGGTTAAGCAGGAAAGGTTGCCCAGCCAGGTCTGAGAGTGAGTGGGTCTCTGGCAATAAAGAAAAGGAAATGGGCTGGATGAGCGCTCAGGCTCCAGTGCTTCTGATTCAGCTCAGGAATCCAAGTACCTTTGATGGGCATGGGCTGAGGACGCGTCATGGTGCAGTTCCCCTTCCAGGCACGGTACCACAGATCTCCTTTGGGAGATAAGTGACTGGAACAAGCTAGAAAGAGCTTTTAACTGCTGAAAGAGCTGTTAGCTGCTGATGCCTCTGCCCTGAGTGGCCTTTCCAAGGGAATGATTCTCCCTTCTGTTCCCAGGAGAAGCAGCCATCTACTACTCCCTGACTCATCCCAGGATCCCATTCTCTGCTGGTGCTGCTCCAAACACTGCTGCCACAAACAGAAAGACAGGTATAAATTCTCCTCACTTTACTCAGAAAAGAAATTGAAGTTGGCTCAGTCTCACTCTATAACACTCTTTCTCTCTTCTGAATGCTCAGAGATTTCAGTTTTTAGTCACTTGTCCTATGCTGTAAGTTTCTTTAGACTGGATTTGGGTAACTTCCCAGTTTCTGGGGACCCAGTCGTCTGCAAAATTGGATTCATTATCTGGTATGCAACAGGCCAATAGTTACACACTTGAGAGAGACATTGATTATTTCTTTATTTCAGAGCTTTGCAAGCTTGGGTGCTCGGTGGGTGTGATTTTTAGTATTATAATGAAAATACTTCAGCTTTAGGATACCTGGACCCTGAGTCTTTTGACAAGTTAGCAATGTATACTTAGACATACATCAGCATCTTGATTTACTATATCCTTAAAGCCTGATAGCTCCAAAATGTCCTTGACTGGGGGATGCTAACTGTTCTACTGATATACAACAGCCTCTTGATTTACTACATCCTTAAAGATTGTTAGTTCCAGGAAATCCTTGACTAAGGGGTGCTAGCTGCTGCCTGTTCCACTGATGGTCTTTTTTTGCTGGTTAGGCTTGAAAGTGTACAAAAACATAATATAATTTTGACATCAAAGAACATCCTAACTTAGAAAAATTTTGACATATTCCACACTTTGCAATACTTTTTAAGAGGAATTCCTGAAGACGTAGGCCCTATTTGCTGGACTTGAGTGCTGCTAAATTGACAAAGAACTGACTAAAGACACACTGCTTTGTTTCTATTAGAAATCCTGTATTACTGTTGTCACCCAAACAGGGTTTGGTACCTGGTGTGTAAAGACAATATCACACACAGAGATGAGATATTTGGTGTATTTCATATTTGCACGAAGATGGGTGCTAGGTGATTCCACAAAGCTAGCACACCATCTGAAGAATATATGCATGAATACACACTTTGGATCTGCCTGTATCTCGTTGTTTACTGATAATTGATTGGCTACATGTTTGCTTACTAGTCCCACATCTGACATAACTGCACATCCTTTTGAGTCAGAGGGTTTCTTGAGTCCGTGGCCCATGAGTCAGCAGTCACAATCTCCCACTGCTGGAATTACTTTTCCTGTGAGGACACTATTTTTGAGCCAAAGCAGTTAATTATGTTGTTTATATCCTTGATTTAAGATGGGTCTTTTAGCCAAGATCTGTAGGCTGGCCTTGGAAGCCATTGCTCCTCAGTATGTTTTTGAACCATTTACTGATCTCTTTAGGTCACCTTGACATTCTGGCATAAACCAGCACTTTTTCATGTACACTGAGCAGCAACTCTTTTAACCCATACAACCAGCAATGATTTTTAAGGAGCCCTGTAGCAAACCGTGTACGCTTGTACATTCATGTTCCTGTATTTGATTTTCTGTCTAATAAAACTGATTTTGATTGACATGGCTTGCGTGTCTCACTAGGAATCTGGACATTAAACCTGAATGCTTGCCACCTTGGAGATCCCAAGCGTGTAGGCACTATTTGAACTAATTTTCTCAGACAACTTTTATTTTTTCAGTCTCTGAATGTACTCGTGGCTCTTAGTCCAAGATCATCTGCTGAAAGAAAGACAGAGTTTCAGGAGATTTGGTGGGATCACTCTGTCTCAGAGGTGGCTTCTTTTATTGAGCTCCTGTCTTCTGTAGAGCTAAAGACAGCCTTGGTCTTGGCTGTGAATTCTCATGAATAGCTTTTCTTTTGCTAGAATATAAACAGCTCATTAGAGGACAACTAGGCGAATTCTTACTTAAATGTTACATCAAAGCAAAGTGTAAATTCTCCTACCCCGATAAATGAAAAACAAAGTGGGGAGGCAAGGTCACACAAAGGAGCCACGATTTACTTGTGTCTCATGGGAACAAGCTGATAAAATCCCATTGCTTTCCTGGATACATATTAGCACTGAATATATTTAGAGAGGCACTGCTATCAAAATAATAGAGTTCAGTAGCAATACATTTTCTCACAGGAAGAGCATTTAGTCAGATCAGGTTTAAAGGACAAGCAGCTCAACAATTTAAACATAGATTAACTAGCCAATTATTTCATGCTAAACTATGTTTACTCATCTATTCATGTACCTAAAGCTCCTGCACCCCGTTAATCAAATGTCATACGTGACCGGAATACCTGGCACATACGCTAAAATCACGGAATTACAAAGTGGGTTGGAAGGGACCTTTAAAGACTGACTAGCCCAACCAAAATTTATACAGATACAGTGTTCTCACAGTCCTTTACTTTCTCACTTAACAGATAAACAAAATATTCAGTGATCACCTCTGCCTAGGCTTGTGCCTGGGTTTTCCCATGACAGGTGGTTAGCCTGTTTCTGTAGGATGATATGAGCCTACGTCATGTCAGAAGCTGATCCCATTCAATTATTTTCAAATTACTGACTGAAAAAAAATTAAGTGGGCTGACTCAAGTCTTTTCACTGAACTTCTGCTCTCAGGCCACCCATACCTTTAAAGACAAACCCCTCCTTTAAAGACAAACAATGTGCACCACCGAAATGCAGCAGCAGACAACAATGTAAAAATTTTTGTTAATAAAAACCAAAATAACACAAGTTTATTGACTTTTCATCAGTGAAGCTCATTCTTGTTAATTTTTCTGAAGGAAAAGGCTGGATGACCAGAATGGAGTATGTTGGGAAGAAAGGTCAGACAAACAGATTTTAAGAGGATTTAATTTTGCTTGGCTTTAACAGTTTTTTTGATGAACTTAAAAAGTAAAGGCCAGGTAAACATGTTCAGAAGGCAGAGAAGGAGAAAGAACATTTGGAATTGCCAGCAATTTGCAGCTCAATCTGTAAACTAAATAATAAATGTGTAATAGGAACATTCAGGAACCCTGAGAAATTTGGGAACTCTAAACTGCTGTACAAGACAAAGAAGCTACTAGGGCTCTCTGGAATCACACTTGGGAAAACATCACAGTTATGCAATATCTGAAAGGCTCTTAGTCTGCACTTGAAGTAAACAAACTTATCTTCTTGATTAGCAAGAATGCACAAAGACTGTTAGCTACAGTCTTCTACTGGGTGATCTGCAGATAAACAGGATTAAAGAAGTCAAAGAAAGCCCCAATCTCCCAGTGAAAAATCGACCAATCATTCTTATAGCAGCAGTGGAAATGCCTCTACACTGTGGGTGTGGCATCACTTGGATTCCTCTCTTCTTCAGAATCAGGTGTGCAGATGTCTGGATCCTTATCAGTATTGCTACACACAAAGCCTTGTCCTATTATTGTTGGAAGGACCAACTACTGACATCCTTTCCACAACAACCACTGCAGTGCAGCATTTCTTACCTCTCTTTTTGGGCAATAAGAGGCATCACATCTTGTCCTCACATATATCAGCCTGGCAGTGGAACAAGAAGCCACTAGTCCTTCACAGATCCCAGGGGAGCCACCATCAATGCAACACTTCTCTTTGCTGACCAGAGTCTGACCTGAGGATACAGCCCTTCAGTCCTCAGCATTTTACCTGTGCAAAGTTATATTGGCATTCACGTTCTCCACTAAGTTGCTGGCTGGGAAGAACAGAATAATTCAACTGTGCTATTGAGTGAGGTGAGAGGCTGACCACAACAATTTTAATAGTTTCTGTAGACTATAACGTGTGAGTACAATAACTAAAGGACAAGAGCAGATACAATTATGACTTGGCATTATTCTAGTATCCTTACTTCTTGTAGTTAAAATGATATAGTTATGGAATACATACAAGACAGCTATCATAACCAGAACAGACAACTAAAAATTTTTGAGGCAACTATAAAAACAGCAGAGTATAGGTGTTACAAAAAGAAGAGAAAGAGGAAGAGAAGTTGAAGACAATTATATATGGCTTTTATAGGTTTCCTCAAGTGGCAAAACTACGCTGGCAGAATCACTCTTTTAATGGTATAGTTAAGGCTCCTTAGTATCTGTCAATACAGTTGTGTCACCACAAAGTAAAAAAAAAGCACCTTGGTGATGAACACTGCTCTGGGGCAAAATAAAGGAATGTAGGCCTGGCCTTAGGTCTTATCTTTTCAACATAATTAGCTCAGGACAACCACTTTGGTGAGTTTAACTGTGACAACTGTAACAGAAAGGCTAAAACTGGTGCCAATAGGGCATGAATGGGAATGTCTGGGTGTGGAGACAGACAAAGTGTACCCATCAGGGAAAGGGGCCTGTGTTAACAGCACCCAACTAGCAAGTCATCAAGAACCATCCAGTTTCACAGGACAATGAGGCATGAAGACAAAGACATGTAATGACTTCTGATGATGCCCAGAGATAGAAACATATTGATCACTGTTAAAATACAAAACTGCAAAAAGACATATCCAAACCCTGCCCGGGGTCATCAACCTAAGAATCACACAGGACATGAGGAATGCTTGACACTTAGCATCACTTATTCTCCCTACACATGTGAATACAAGACCTGGACACAAGATTAAGGTGCTGAGGCTCCTGGTCAGATAGCTTGAACACCCAGGCGCTGGTATCTGGATTCTGGGCAGACTCCATGGGCACCACACACACTCTGGTACATGTTTGGGGGAATGAAAGTAGGTTTGTTTCAGTTTGTTCTAAATAAAGTCACCTCCTGTAAGTTCTCACAAGGCTATTTCCTATGCAGTTCATACAATATTGCACTAGTATTTTTCTTACCAAAGCCTCTTCAGGTCAATCCAATCTTTTAACTGTCTCCAATTTAGTTGACTCGAGAGGACCCCTTTTCCATCCTGATGGAACCGTTGTTATTACTGCAAATGAATTTTTACATTTACCTCCATCAATGTTAGTTATATCATATTTCTTGTGTCCTCACTGTGCTTTTTTGTCCCAAACATGGGCTCATTACCTATTGTGCAGCCAATCCACACACCAAGGAGAGGTATTTCTATTTCTTTGTTCTAGTTTGTGCAAAGTAAGGAGCTGTGTGGTAACCCCCAAAAGTCTGGCTCCCCGTCATCAAAACTTTATGCTATTTATACATTTTAACAAATAAAGGCATCAGCATTAATTGATTACAAATCACATAGCTTTTTCATGATTTAGTACTCAAATCCTTATTTGCTAATTGTATCTCTCACTTCTCATGCTAATTAGTCCTCATGCACAGCTCTTCCCTCCATTTGACTCGGGGGTCTATTTTGAGTAGGTGGGCAGTGGGTCAGTGGTCACAACCTCCCCTGCCAGAACTTCTTTTCCCCCAGTTACTGCTCAGTCCTGCTGACTTCACTCCTGGTGCTCTCATGGTGGCTCTCATCCAGACAGCCAATTCATCTCGGGATTGTGCTCCCTTTCCTTAAAACAAAGGATCAGCCAAGCCTACAAGTTTCAGTAAGTTTCACAATGCAGCTGCTTAATCCTAACTGCCTAGATATGGCTACTGATTAACAACAAAAATATCACAAAGTTTGGTTCAAATCATGAGAAACTAGATAACTTTTTCCATCATTATCTCACAACTAAGGTAAAATATTAAGGTTAAAAAATCCCAAGCCAAGAAATTAGGGAAGACACTGAAATCCTTTATAGTAGTCAAAGGAACAATCAAAGAACAAAAGGATTCTTTTTATACACTTTATTTCCCTTTTTTTTTTAAATGCAGGTGATCTTTAACACACTACACAAAACATTAATATTAGAGCAGCTGCATCACTTTGCTAAGATTTACCATGTTTCTAGAATCTTTGTCATAATTTGACAATTGACCTTGTCAAAGATTATTCACCTAATTGTCTCTCTCTACCCTTTTTCACTGAAATCCCATCGCAAGCTGATCTCTTATCAGGGACTCTATTGGTTCCCATGGTATCCAATATATCAAAACACCAACATTAAATTTTTAAGCCTTTATTAAGAGATTAAACCGGGCTAAGAAACCATACTACTGTGCTGTGTGCCAGAGAAACATTTGAAAAAGATACCCGCACAGGTTGATTTGTATTGTGGATGGAAATGGAATAGGAGTATATCAGGTCTGTAAAATGTTCATAACAGTTATAAATGCTCACATCTATACTTCTGATTTTTGTTAGACTGAGCCCAGAAGAATCCACCTGTGAACTTACAGTGAACTCAGTATGTCAGGAGCGGGATTCTTGGCACTAAATCAGTTTGGTGTGCTCATACGATAAAGTTCAGACACCAGCAATAAAACTGACAGTTCTTCCTCACATTACTAGGTGTCAGCTGTTTGATTTAAGGTGACTCAGGCCCTACAGATCATGATTGAAAAGCAACTCTCCATTTTTAGCCATTACTATATGTAATAATTGTTAAAGAGCAATTAAGAAACTTAGATTAAAAGGATTAATAATAACACCCAATAAAGTCTGCCCTGCAAGTCAGTGATTACAGTTCTATTGATTAATCTTGCAAAGTTTTTTCAGCAAAGGAGAATAATTTTACTTTAATGAGTGAATGAAATATCTAATTTCACCTACTAAGTATTGTGCTCACAGTAAGTGTGAAGTACACCCATTTAGAAACCGGCCAGCTACCAAATCAGGTCCACTTTCCAAGATCAAGTTAAATATTTGAAGATTCTGTCATGGAAAAGGGATGCATCTCACTCAAAAGAGAGAAGCAGTAATATGTTTTATTAAAAACAATAAAAAACAGTGAGGTAAAACAACTTGATAAAGTTTGATGGAACTTAACAAAATTCAGTGGCAAAATTCACTTTATTAATTACTGCATGGAGGAAACATACGAATAAAAACTGAGTTATGATTGCTCATAGAGGGACTGGAAGATGAAATGTGAGAAGGAGCCTCTTGTTGAGTCACGAGGTCCAGAGTAGACCCCTTTGCTCTTTTACAGAGCCTAGGTAGAGCTGGATGCAGTCTTAATTGGTTCACATCTAATAAAATTATCCACACTATAACACCTGAGTAGCTACATAGATCAGTAATGCTTCACAGTATTAATTCAGCATGCTCTCAGTCACTTTGTGAGTATCTGCCATGGGTAAGGGATCTCTCAAGCTCAAGGAGTGACCTTGGGAGCCACCTTTGCTCAGGGAGATATCATTGCCAGGCAGACTGCTGCTTCAGCAAAGGGAGCTCAAAGCTTTGCACGGGCTGCCCGTGCCTGTACAGTGAAATAGTTGGCTGCCAGTCAACAGTATAGACAAGACAGATACCTTGTTTTAGCTCTCATATCTTGTTCTGTACTTTTGGATATCTTGAACCATTGGGTTTTGAGAACATCTTCTGAAATATTTTTTCAGAACGCCTTCACTCCCATGTACGTCAGCCAGGAGCTTTACAGCTTGCGAGTGCACCCCAAGGACACAAGGCCTTGTTGCTTCTTGGGCCAGTCTGAAAAAAGGTACAGCCAAGGGCCAAGTGTATCCATCACATTTTCCCATTACTGGAGGGTAAACCTGCGAGCTTATTATACTCTATATAGTATAATATAGTATAGAATGTAGAATATAAAATAGAATACAGAATATAGCATATAACATACTATATTGTAAAGGAAACTCCCCAGACTGACCATTCAACAGCCACTCTGGCAGTCCCACTCCCACCACCCGAGACTTTCACAGCTGGGACTGAAGCTCCTTCCCAGGGGCGGCTCCAGTGAGGCGACAGGTTACTCCCTGCACACCCCACTCTCACTCAGTCAGACAAGTTTCCCTCACCAGTTCAGCCCCAGGTTTCCCATAGTTGGTCACAGGCATCTGGTTCCTTCAAGTAATTTAATTGTGGTGCAGCAACAGTGGAACAGCTCGAGCTGGTGCCTCAGGGGAGGGACCTCAAACAAAGGAACCCCTGGGCCTTTATGCCCTCCCAGACCATGAGCATAGTCCAGGGTTTTTGAGTCCTCAGCTCCTGCTGTGTCTCTGGGTAACCAATCACCTGGGCTGCACCGCAGGGCCTCTGGTGCCCTTTGTTGTGCAAAGCTCACATCTCATTGCCCGGGGCTCCCAGAGCACAGCCTGCAGCTCACACACTGACCTACCTGCACTAGATGTATTCCTCAATATTTATGCTCTTGTAGCTTAAGAATATGATATTTCTGGTCACTTTTAGACACAAAGCATTGTAACAGGTAACGTGGCTTTGCACAAGACATAACTAGGCAGTAGGTAAAGCAAAGTGTGAGCAAGTTGTGCAGAAAATTCTCATTGCCAGAGGTTGGTGTCCACAGAGGAGGCAGAGGAGTTCTGCCAAAGTAACTTTGTTCATGAATAAAAGGAGAGCTCACTAAGCACACCCATTGAAAATCTCTCTTGAATAACTGGAGAATGTAGCCTCCTTTTTATCCTAAATTCTTCCTAGTCATATAATGCTCTTGCTTTCCTCATTGGCTAAAGTACCCAGAAGGTACAGACTTCCCAAAAATGCCTATTATATACAAGCATTTCTTTTCTCACTATTCTTAAAAAGTTATTTCCTTTCTCACTATTCTTCTACAAGTTGATTCTTTCAGTCATTTTCTCACCTAAAAACAGCTGTTTTATTACCCACAGCTAGCCATTTCCTTCCATCTGCAAGCAGATAGAGCTTGTCTGTAGAGACACACATTCATCTTGTTCTTCTCTAAGTGGTTAGGAGTCATAAGACTAGATTTTTCCAAAACTAGGTTGACTCGTTCTATTCTGAAGTAGAAATAGCCTTTTTCCACTGCTTTTTGTGGTTAGATTTCATAAGCTACATTTAGTCCCGAAATTTTCTTTTGTTTCCCCTCTCCATCAAAGAGGAAGACACTTGAAACAAATTTTTCTCAACAGTTTCAGTGTTGTGTAACTATGCAGCTAACAGGAAGTTTCTCCTTATTTAAGCTAAAATAGATTAGACTACTTCTTACAGATTTCATGGATGTCTGAGCAGCCAAAAGCATCTCTCTGACCTTCATCCTCTACCACCTGTGATTTCTTCCCATGACACACTTTACTGTTGTCTCTTACTGTGGAGGAACAGAAATCGGACTGGGAGAGATATAAAGCCTGGAGAGAATTATACAGAAATTAAATGGACTATTGATTCACCGGGCTGACACTCCACTGGACTGACATCTTACTGGATTGACTTGTTGTTCCCCAGTTTTTACTGTGTTTTATGTATCTCTACTGTTGTACCCCTGTTTGTTGCTGGTTTTATATGAAGTTTAATATATCCCCATATTATCCCCTTTCTCCCTCACATTTTCCCGCCAAAAGTTGTTTACCACCTTGTTCTCCCCTGCTTTCCCGCTCCTCTGTCACTGATTGGCTGGAGTTTGCCGCAGTGCAGAGAGAGCTACCATTGGTCCTTTCCCTTAGATACCCAGAAGTTACACCCACCTTTCCCCTATCTCCCAATCTTAACTCTCCCTGGGTTGTCAGTCCCAAGCTCCTCCCCAGTTCTGAATCCTCCCCTCAGACCTACCCTATTTAAGTCCCTGCGTTCCCTCAATAAAGTGGCATTGCTTCCAGACCCTTCACCTGTGCCTGAACCCTTATTGCAGTGCCGCGTCCCATTCCCTTTCCCCTCGGACCGTGGCATCTTACCTCGGGCATTGACAACCATCTCCCAACTGCTTTTCCCACAGCAACCATTAACTAAACATCCCACAGAACCTGTTTCTGCAAGCTTTTCTTTTGCTTTATACAGAAGACCCCAGAAACCAGTCAATGCTTAAAAATGTTTGTATTAACATCTGGCACATTTCACGGAATACACATTTCTGTATGGCATGAATAACTGCAGCATCATCCACCTTTCCCTGTGTTTCTGGTATGTTATTTCCTCAGCAGTAAGTGTTGCAAGTTTGGTGCCAACTTAACAGAAACAAATCAGTCTGGAAGTATTATTGATACTTATGCAATTTCTCTCAATTACATAACACATGTGAGCTAATTGGATTTAAAAAGGGAAGGCAAGGACATGATAGCCGGGCTGGCAGTCTCAAAGGGTTAAGCCTAAGCTAAAAAAATGCTCTTGAGGCAAAGCAGAGACCAAGGGAGTGAAGGCAAGCACAGAAATTCCTGATGGATGCCATCCTCAGAGAAGCAGTGAAGTTGAAGAGCCTGTTTCTCTGCTTCACATGCAGTTTGGTCAGCCAACAGAATTTGCCAGCAATTTCCCTGCAATCACTTGTAAACTCTAGGGCATTTGGTGAAAGTTTGATTTATGTTAATTTTAATTAAAGAACAGAACTTTATTTGCAGGAATTTTCAAGCCTTGTCATCTTTGACAGTTTCCAAGTGAAGCACAAAGAACAGAACAAAGACATTATTTTCTCCAAAGCCTTTGATCAAAATAACTCACCTGCAAACAATACCAGGCCCTCAAATTGTTCTTAGAGGTGTTTTAAGAGGTATAATGGTAGAGCAACATGGAAAAAGACCTGCATTGCTCCAGTTACTCTCCACTTCCTTCACAGATCTACATGGTATGCCTTTCAAGTTTTAATTCATTTGAGAGCCTTTGCAGTGTGCCAAGTATTCAATCATCTTTGACTTTTGCTTGCATAGTTTCTAGCAGTAGCCCATACCTTTTCCCAGGCTATGTGTATTTTGCACACAAGGTGAGCAGCATTGCCTTGCTTTTGTTTGAGGCTTGCAAGCCAGACAGAAGATCTACATTTGCCTCACAAATAGTTTCTTTACTGCTGCCTGTTGTCATTCACAAGCACCTGAACAGCAGAGGCATCTTGTTCAGCTTAAGTTAACCAGCCTCATAAACAACCACAAACACTTGAACATTGTGACACCACTGGAAAAATTAGGAAGTGCCTAGGCACATCTAAACCACAGTTTAGCAGACAAAACTTTGTTTACTGCTCAGCACTGGGAACCTCTGTCCACCAGCTGGGCCCATGACCCAAGCCACGTGCTGCAGCCAGGGAGAGGTGTCCTAGGGAGCTGCCCTTCTTACACACTCCTGCTGACAGGCACTTCAGCCCCAGCATTTACATCACCACAGAGAAGGAAGGAGAAATATGTCAGCCAGCTCCAAGCCCTCACTGGACACCACAAATTTTCTAAATTTCACAGATATTCATCTTTCCATGATGACCCTTCTCACATCTGTCCCGTTTACACTGTTTTGCTTTAAATTTGTTCTCCTTTTACATTACAGCCAGTTACATTATTATTCTCAGTGGTAAAGCCCTCTTTCCTACACGCTGATTAGAATTCACAAGAATTATGAGTGGTTGTAGAGATCAGCTCCCAACAGAGAGGTTTAAATAAAATCTAAACATTTACAAGGCAGACCACCATCGAGATTATTATATTTGTCATCTCACCATTATTTCAGAGAAAGTGTCATTTACTAGACAGAAAACAACCAAAGGCTTGTGAATTAGTAAGGGTGCTACTGAAAAACAGTCTAAAAACTCCTTAACCCCAATGCAGTGTTAAGAAACAGGCATTTTTTATTTGGTATCGGATGCACAAGGGGATATTTCCTCTGAAATATTGGGCATCCCAAATACAGAAAAGGCTCAGAAAAGGCTCATGTTTATATCTTATAGTTTACATATGTATTCATTGATTTTCCCAGAAGAAATACATATATAATAATTTTCACTGAAGTTATTAACATATTTCCCCTCCCACTGACACACATATTTTCTTGTCCTGAGTGTCCCTCCAGTGGTCTTTGGTGGTTGTTGACCCCAGAGTTATCCCTACCACTCGATGAACTCAATGTTACCTCCCAAATATGAAGAAGAGTTGGCATAACTGGCACAGTCCATAATTTGTGAGTCCCTTGATCAATGAAGTGTAGCTTCTTGTTCCCCTTCTTGGTTGGGGTTTAACATCGTTTTAATTGTGCAGTTCCATAGGCTAGTGAGTTTGCAAAATAAGCATTCTACTAACACCAGCTGAGTAAATAGTTCTTCATCTGGCAACAGGGGCTCATGAAAATGAGGTAAATTACATATTACATAAGCAATGGAGCACTTACAGCTATTTTTTGTGAATGAAAATAAGTGTTTAGGGGAGGTAAAGCATTTTAAGCGAGGGCTACAGCATGAATGGTGAAACACCTGCGGAATAAGAGAAGATAAGAACAGCTGGAAAATGTCTGTTAAAGATGCAAAATACAGTATGTGTGTAGGACCATTGGGGTGAGCATAAAGCTTCAGGAAGGAGTTCAAGTGCAGCATATCTCCCAGGTATCACTGGGAAAATGAGTGAAAAGGAAAGGAGAGAAAAGCCACTCCACTAGCCTCAGCTCCTCTGTAACATTTCACCACAGTGACACCACGTGCTGCCTCAGGATGGCCGATCAGCTTCTGCCCCAGCAAAGCCTTCCCTCACAAGCCCTGCCCACAATCCATCTCAGTGCCACGTTTCTCTGTGCTGCTGGTCTCATCCAGTAGCTTCAGCTCTTTGGCTCTCTGAACTATTCTTGTCCTAATTTCATACCTGAACTCTTATCGCTAAACAATCCAGTGTTAAGCAACTCATTAGTGCTTAACTGTCTGCTGCATACTGGTCAATGACATTGGCATAAATTCTTCTATGTAAAACTGCTTTAATTAAGTGAACTTAGTCTAAACAGATCTTAAAGGTACATTGATTAAAATTCACACTACTTAAAAACCTGAACTTTCTAGCTGCAGGCTTCTATGCAAGGTCCTGCTGTAGAAACTTGAGTCCCAGTGGCTATATCCTGGGATTGCAAGTCAAATGTTATTTACTCAGTCTGATTGCAAATTCTTTCAGCATAATGAGTAGGTTTCTTCAGCCAAATCTTCTAGCCAGCCCTATGCAGCAGCCTGTTAAACTGCAAACCCTTCCTTAAAGCCTCAGACCTCTGATAAAGCATCTCAGGTACTTGCTAGTTAAACTGCTCTTACTTATCCTTCCCAAATCTGAGCTTCTGCCTCCAGGTATTCAAAGCTGCCTCCAATCTAGATCTTGCCACTCCTATGCAGAGCCCCCCCTTTAGCTAACACATCTTGCTTCACCGTCTTCCATCTTACCATTTATGAACACCTATCAACCTCTTAAAGGCTTATGGCATTTACAATTTGCAATTGAGCACATTTTTTGTGATGCAGATAGCAGATAAGTATGCTATTGGAGAGCAGTCAAACTCCTCAGTAACACAGTGATTAGCCATTCAAATCAACTTCTACACTACTCAAAGAGAAATGCACACAACACAGCCTGCCTTCAACACTTATCTTCCACCTCAAATTCCATATCATCACACCTTCCTTCTCCATACTTCCTCCTTGTATGAAATAAGAGGTTCTCATATACTCACCAACATAGTTCTGCTTACTTTTTCTCTTTAGGCTAGACCATTATTGGAGCTGTTGGAGATAAAAACCAGGAAACACTGGTTTTACTTCACCCACTATTGAATTCACTGTACTCCAGCAGTGCTTGTGGTCTCCTACAAAAATATCACCTCAGCTCAGCTCCAGCTCTGAAATGAGGGCTGTACAAACTATCTTCCCATTATCTGCAGTAAGCAGGACACAAGGTCTGCTTTCTTACTGCTGTGCATCAAGTCCAGTTTCAAGTGACAGAGTCCACTGATCAGACACAAGCTGCACTGGCTAAGAACAGTAGATACTGTGTCCTAAGAGAAATACTACTTGTTAGCATGGAAAGAACATTTTACAATTCATACAGGCTAATGAATCAGAAAGGAGGAACAGTCAGTGACTGCCAGGCAAGGAAACCTTCTGGCATCAAAGTACATCCTATATATCCTTTAACTACCGGGAACTGGAGACCCCTGGTGGCCTAGTGGTTAGCGTGCAGGACTTTCACTGCTGCGACCACGGGTTCAAATCCCGGTCTCCTGGCCTGATGGAGGTCGTTAGCCCTGTGTGGCCATCCATCTATGAGAAGGACACTCTAAACAAACCTACGTCCTGAGGACCTCACTGCCATTGTCCAAGCTTGCTTGGCCCCGGCAGATGAACCTTAGGATTAAAGGATGGGCTCAGTTCAGCGCAGGCTGTGTCTCACCTAAAAAATCCATTGTGCAGGCTGGAAAGGTAAAAGACCTTTCCCCAAATCTTCGTTCACGAAGATGGGCCATTATTATTATTATTATCGGGAACTGGGAGTCAGTATGAGCCAGCCTAGCAGAGCTCACCCAGCAGTAGATGTTCAAGAATTAATTGCTTGATTAGTTATGGTACATGTTGTTGCCTTATTCCAAGATTATGGAAGTGTCTAAGAGGTGAGATGATTTATGAAATACACTGTCTGACTGTTGTAAGCTATTAATACCAAAAATAAATGTATACATTCATGGTAAGACATTACAGAAGGGGAGAGTGCTTTTATTTTAAAAGTTATTTCACTTCTACACATTTTTTCATACTTCACGCACCAAAGATGTATGTATCAGAGTGGACTCAAAACAGCTACTGAGACACCTCTGCATCGCTTGGGCTCCTCTTAATTGTCCTTGGGCTCCTCCTCTTGATTGATTATGACAGGAGCTTTAGTTACTTTTTTGGACAGATCCTGCAGAAACCAGCAGTAATTCTAGAAAAAGCAATGGATTGCCTTGGAATGTTGCTCCCTCCAGCATCCTTACACCTTCAGTAAAGTTGCTGCCTATCATCTTTGTTCTCTTATTTTGTCAGGTTTGTCATCATTCTTGCTTTCTGAAATCACTTCCTAACTGAGTGATATCCTTCTCAAAGCCCAGGTCAGTACTGTGGATTCAGTGGATGTAGTGTAGTCAGGACCAACGAATGTAGCTTTGCCTGGACCGGAGAATACAGAGCTAAGAAGATATGAGAAGTGATAATGGATCAAATTAGGACACCTGATACTAAGAGAGCAATTATAGCTTCATAAGAAGTAATTAGGCAGGTAATTAGGGATTTATTTGTATTTTATATTGCAAAAACAAAACCAAGCTGACTTCTCCAACTAGTTTTTCAAGCACTGTCTTACCATAGTGTTTCTAAGGATGGTGAGGACTGCTGTCCTTGATTCATCAGGCCAACACAGGCGCAGCCATGGGAGTTGCATTAACATGAACTGTGATGAACTGTCTGTGGAAGCATCATAAATATTATTTTCAAAATGAAATTGTGCAGTGAGACCACTCTCCTTGACCTCAAAGAACATAATTGAACATGTTACAGTGGCTGCATCACTCCGAAGAACTCAGGGTGGTTTTCTATGGGGTAGTCCAAGAAAACCAGAACTTCCATGGGAAATTAGAAATTGCTAAAATACACTATGTAAGAAAAGTACTGTAATATACAGATAATTAACAGTCACAAGATTTGTAGTATTAAAAAAATGGAAGCCATTCTGAAGGTTTCAAGCTGAGTATGATAGATGAATAAGATGCAATCTGTGGAATAATAAAAGTCTGCCAGCTGTAAATAATCAGTTGAAAATCACTGGGGTGTCTAAATGCATCTTCTTTGCTAAGAGGCTATTTAGCCAAATGTGCTTATCTGTGTATCTTATTCCAAGATAGGAAAAGATTTTATCCCTTACAACACAGTAACCCAGGCATCCTGTATATGTGATGCATTACCTATGTCTGAAAAGTGCAGCCTCCCACACAGAGATGCCTGTGTGGGTCCCTCATTACTGCTGTCATTCTGAGGCTCTGCAGCTGCCTGGGGTGGCTACAGCTCTCAAGACCCCTCACTTGCTTATCACTCAGAAGAGATAACTAAGATTGAAACTGTTTTTAAGTATCCAGGTCAACACTGCAATCTTGCTATCTTTCTTACCTTCACAGTCCTACTCTACTGGTTCAATCCCCTGGCGAAATACCTACAGCAGTAGCTTTCACAGCACAATTTACTCAGAGTCAGGAAAAACAAAGGGAATTTTCAATAGTTCACTAAGGTACAAAAGACTCTGCTTGAGTTGTTTTCATAGAGGAAATGTTTTAGAAACATACTCTCTCATCTTCAACACAAGCATGTGTGTTCAAAGTCATGGAAAATGATGTCCTCATCTTGTACTTGGAGAACCAGGCCATAATGCTGTGTCACTAAGTAAAAAAAATAAAAAGCTTTCAAACAAGACAGAGTGCAAACTATAAAATTATCTTACTGATATTTAAACTCACATGTCAACTTTTTTTTTTTTTATAACTCAGTGTCTTCCTGGCTCCTTAAGCAGCAAAGAGAGTTTTGAATTGCAAATGAAGTAAGATTTATGATTACTCACTTCACTATAGGTCCATCTGGTGTCAGAACCTGAAGAAAATCAAATACATTTAAGTAAACCTGATGCATCAGTGTTGTTGCAGAGCTGATTAAAACT
This sequence comes from Neopelma chrysocephalum, assembly GCF_003984885.1. Classification (NCBI taxonomy): domain Eukaryota; kingdom Metazoa; phylum Chordata; class Aves; order Passeriformes; family Pipridae; genus Neopelma; species Neopelma chrysocephalum. The sequence continues at coordinate 27,257,672 of NW_020897714.1, forward strand.
GAGCATTAGAAGTAGAATGGCTAAGGCTTGAGGAAGCTGTAGGCCTAAAGTAGTAGTTAGAGTCAGCAACATAGATTTAAGAATGGAATGTGCTGAAGGAGTGGAAACAGTAATCAAAGGAATTAGCCAAGCATGTATATAACGATTTGTTGCCTTAGATAGATGTGTTTGTGGTTAGGGTCTGTTAAACTGTTTCTAGGAGCAAGACAGCTGAAGCAGATTTACGATCAATTGTTATCAGCATAAAATATGAGCTTGTTTGTAACAGAATGTAACTGCTTTGTGGAATTTGCACGTAGAGTTGTTTGTGTGAAAGGATAAAAGCTGTACGCGAAGTGAGGGTCTTTGGAATCCTGACTTGGGACACTAGTCCTCAGGTTCCCGGGCCCTGAATAAAGCACCGCATAAACCGGCACTCTGTTGGTTTGTGTCTTTGATTACGGGCAACAGTGTGACAGTTAACACTGCCATAAGTAGACAGAAATAACTATAACGCAAAAGCATTGTGCATATATGTACATAATCTCTAAAAAAATTCAACAAACCTTGGGCAAGAATGTGTGCACAACCCTTTCACTGACCCTAAAACAAAAATGTTTGTTACACATAAGTAGCATGGGCAAAGACTGTCAAAATGCCACATCTGGAAAACAATCTGCGTTATTAGAAAATCTTGATGGATGTCTAAGAAAGAAAGGCACTCCCTGTGGGAAAATCAGCCAACCAGTGTGTAAGAGTCACATAACTTTTGGACAAGAATAATTGTATAACAACTCTTGGAACAGCACAATCTTTATATTCCAAAATGAACTACTTATGTGGGTGCCATTGTTTCAGAACTAGGTATGCAGAATCACTGTGACATTCTTTAATGCTTTGTTTGCAAGTGTTATCTTGCTATCATTAAAGAAAACAAACCACAAATGTTTGTGTAGGATCTAGTAACCAGCTCTTGAGGCTAGTCCGGAGCAGTGGGTCACCATTCCCTGGGCAACTATCCCCAGTTTTATTGTTCAGCATGACACTATAGACTATCCCTTGAGTCAGTTGGGATCAGCTGTCCTGGTTGTGTCCCCTCCCAACTTCTTGTGCACCCCCCAGTCCACTCACTGGTGGGGTGATTTGAGAAGCAGAAAAGGCCTTGAGTCAATGTAAGCCCTGCTGGGCAGCAACAAAAATATCAATGTGTTACCAACATTATTCTCATCCTAACCCCAAAACACGGCACTGTACCAGTTGTTAAGAAGAAAATTAACTCTATCCCAGCCAAACCCAGGACATACCCTCTGCCTGTACTCAGTGTCAGACAGCCCCCCAAGGATGTTTAGTTTTGTACCCAGGTGTCAGCACAGGTTGCCAGTTGGATCAGATCATGATGATATTGCAGTATACCTTTCCAACCATTTCAACTCTTTAAAATTACTGTTCCAACATGCATTCTGGTACCTTGTTCCTTACTAACTTAATTGTCAGTCATGTTAATACTGAGCAATAACAAAATTTAACACCATCGCTAATAACATCTAATAGTCATAAAAACCTTCCTTCTTAAGCACAGCTAGAAGAGGCAGCAAATAGCGCAGCAGTTTCTGGGGTCTTGCTTCTAGGTCTGCTGGGGCCTTCTTCTGGGATGTAACAGTTGATTAAAGTTAAGGTGAATAATTTGTTCATCAAATAGAGTTTGATTTAATAAAGTTTACAATAAGTGTTATAATGACTAATAAAGATAAGAATAATTGATTTACTAACCAAATTAGGCTCTGTTATAATGAAGATAAAACTAACACTTTTATTAAAAGTTGCTGAGTACTAAAAAGAGGGATGAAATAAATAATTTGCTTATCAAATAAAGTTTGCAATAAGTACTATAATAATTGACAGAGATAAGAGTAGATGATTTGCTAAGTTCAAGCTGGCATTTTATCAGAGCTTTGTTTAAGCTGACATTTTATTAGAGTTACTAAGTGTTAAACTGCAGAAATGTTAAACCGCAAACTTATATCCTGTTAGGCTGGCTATAGGTAATGTCAAACCTTAAGAGCTATGTTGCTATAGTGATAAGTTGAATAAGATAGCCTGTTATTTTAAGGTGTCTGTTTTAAGCATACCTATATGTCGCGACGGAAAGCTCTAGACACTTAATGTAAGGATCCAGGAACTTCGTTTATTGTAGATTGACAGCAGCTTAATATACACTCTATAATAGGTTCATCCATATTACAGGGATTAAGCTCATTATTGGTACGTGTCAAGTGGTGATATCATCTTAACTCCCTTGCTTAGTTTACACAGGTGGCTTATCAGTTGCCTTTGTTTTGGTAATGCCAACCTCCTGTTTATCACCCAGCTTTAGCACATCAAAGACACTGTTGCTTTCTTATGGCCTTGCCGTCTCAGAGGTTCACACGAGCTAAGGCAAGAGGTTCACACGAGCTAATTCCTTACACCTATAAGGAAAAGAAGTGAGAAGACAAGACGAAAAGGTCAACCATAAGAACTATGGAGGGGAACTACTGTCTCCGTTAGAGAAATTCCAACATGGTTGACCTTAAAGACTATAATCTAACGGAATTAGTGGTTAACCTCCCTCAGCAACAGGACAAAGCCCGCAAAATGGAAACCAATGTCGAGAAGGCCCGTGAAATGGAAACCAATGTGGGTAGAGCCCGCAAAGCAGGAACCAAGCAGGACAGAGCCCGCGAAGCAGAAACCAATGACAAGATGACATGAGACTGAGGGGGAGGTGATTGTAAAGGGTATAAAAGATGGGGTTTTGGCTATTTTCTTGCGGACCGTTGGTGAAGCAGGAGGCTTTCTGGTCGCCCAGCACGCTGATTTGCTTATTTGCCTTTAATAAATTCTTTGATATTTTAAATTAAAAATTCTCTGGGCCATTTGACTATAACATTGCTAATAAAATCTAATAGTCACAAAAACCTTCTTAAGCACAGCTAGAAGAGGCAGCAAATAGCACAGCAGTTTCTGGGGTCTTGCTTCTAGATCTGTTGGGGCCTTCTTCTGGGATCACTGTCAAAGGATCTCTGGTAACCCTTTTGGGAAGCCTTTGAGGAGCTTGAGGTTGCCTTCTGCTGTTGGGAACAGAGAGCTGCAGGAGGCCTTGACTACCAGCAAGGTCTAGCAGGGCTAACAACCCCTGCCAGCTGTCTTTGATTAAAGGGCCCTTGGAGGTTTAGCTCCAGCTGACACTGATTGGGGAAGGTCTGACGCCCTTTCAGGCTGAGGTCTATACAAGAGCTGAGGTCTATACAAAAGCTGGGCCTAAAGCACAAAGGCTTTGGGGGGCACTTGGTGTGGGAAGGGCTAGTATCTTATCTTGTAACAGCACACACTTCCTCAGCAGTGGTCAGGGTGTTTTGTAAGCTGCTGTCCTCAGCAGATCTTGGAAAAACTTCCCCCTGTGATGGTGGAGGTCTCAACCTAAGACAGACCTTCAGAAGAAGGGTGCTGGTCTCCCTTCCTTTAGCCTGAGGGGAGAAGCAAACCTTTTGAGATGTTTTATTAAGCAAAGGAGCTACAGGATGAAGTTAGTGTGCTATGGATCATCAGAGGTTGTGAAAGAGACTGGATCTTCTCTGAGATCCTCCGGCTTTGAGAAACCATGGAGGTATGTACTGAGGGAGGGGCAGGCAGGGTGGGAAGTAAAAACTCTCAGGATGGTGAAAGGCTGTGATTCCTGCTGGTAGGAGGAATGATTATGCACTGCCTGATGTTTTGTAACTACAAAATATTTTCAGCGCTGTGGTTGTAGAAAAGAGTGTCAAGTGAACCATCTGAGCTGGCTGAGCCTGAGCCTTGCAGGAGTGTAGCTGTATAGAATAACAAATGTAGCTTAAAACTATGCAGCTTGACCTATATAGCTTGTCATTAAAGGCCAGTACTCTCAGCAGAAAGGAATTTTTTAAATGACAAAAGGTCTCCATATTTTGAAGTGGAACTGATAAAAGGAACATAGAGCTATCAGGCCAAGTCAAAACTGGTCTTGTGCTCTGACACAGTCTGAAGGGCATGAAGATGTGCCAAAGTTCAAGAAAAGGACAACTTGAAAAAGATGAGGCACAACTACCCAAAGGGACCATGAACAACCACTCGAAGGGACCACTGACTCAAAATGGGATTTGTGTCAGGGGGAGGGACAGGATTAGGTAATGTTTGAATTGTTAATTAGGTAACTAAATAAAGGCAGGAGACTTTTGTAACTCAGGTATGCACAATTTAGAGACAATATTCTCTTGTGCATCCAGCACACTGAAATAAAATGCAAGAATGTTTTGCTCCCTAAAACTCAAAAAAGGGTCTTAGAGAGTTTTTTATACCCGTTTTTCAGGCAACAGGAGCACTGGGAGGAGGCATTAAGGGTTGCTTCCTTGATACTGACAGCTCTGCTGTAGGGAACAGGCCTGTCTGCTGACCTGTTGTCAGGGGGACTTTGCTGCTTTTGAGGCTCTGTGATTTATGATAGCATGAAAAGCCTGCAGAGGCATATTTGGCTATCTGATTATTGATCCCTGCTGCTTTTTCATGTAATCATCAAACGCTCTTAAATTACTGGAGAGACCTGGATAGCATCAAGTATGATACAGCTCTGGAGTGATGGCACTCCAGAGTGCATAAGGGCCCATCTGGTGTGTCCTCAGCCCTGCTAGTCAACTGTGGAGGTCAATAAAGCTAAGACGATCCCATCTTGTGGGCAAGAGTCTGGAATAGTTTATTGGACTTACAAGTTCATATTTAAAGGGTTTAGGGTCTACGTATTCAACAGGGGGTTGTAACTATTACAATTATTACAGTTAGGGGGTTTCAGGGGATGACCTAAGGGGAAAACCTAAGTTAACAAATCTGGGGTCTTAACACATACATCATAGGGGAAAACCAAGTTTATCTTAGGGGAATTACATGGGGAGAAGACATTCACATCTCTTGAGACAGGATTATGCAGGGAGGAGCAGATACAATAGGACGTGTGATAACATTATGTAAAAAGTCTCTTTACATCCTGCTGGAGAAGGCAGGAAAATTCCACAGAGATGTGGTCAATGAAAAGGTTTTTTTCCCAGCTTCTGTAGCCCACAGCTTCTGTTTAAACCCAGCAATTTCCTTTTCTGATATCCAAATTTTGGAATCCAACAGTCAACTTGTGGGGTTTTATTTTCTATGACCATGGCATGCTCTTTGATGAGTGGATGTCACTTGGAAGAGCTAGGATACACTGGACTAAGATGGGAGAGCATCTTTGCCAACAGGATGGTCAGTCTGGTAGGAAGAGCTTTAAACTGAGAACGATGGGGAAAGAAAGGATGACAATCAAATGAAGAAGTTGTGGATGAGGTTATCAAGCAAAGGATGAGGGCTTATGCAAACAGAGGGGACTTTATCATCAACTTAGGTGTCACTGAAGTACATGCATAAAAGCACAAGATTCAGAAGGACTTCCTTGCTTTCTAAAGTCCTCAAGGAGGAGTCTAGGTGTGCCTGGATTTACACCAACCCCAGATATGATAAGTGTAATTGATTCTATATACAACTTTCTCCTGCAGGATTAAACATGGCAAATGAAATATGTTAGTATGAATACAGTATGTGTTTTACTTGTAGTGATGAGAATCAAGCCAGTGATTATTAAAAAGGAAAATATCATAAGCACAATTGTCTACTACACAATATAGATGGTTATAACTAATTACAGTGCACTACTTATTAAAACAGTCATTATAAAGTTGTCTTAATAATTATCAAGTAGATTGATGTTACTCACCCATACTGGTGACTGTGGGCAAATATTTTTTGCTCATACTCAGAGTTACCTTGAAAGATGTCCCTACTCAAGGGAGGAATCTCCACACATACTCCTGGAAGTCCTCCGTGCTGGAAGACAGGACCATGCCTTTATAGTACAAAGTCATTTGTTGTCAGTCATGTGTTGCTAGGCTAGCCATTGTCATGTCAACTCAACAGAACATGCTTTATTTTTAAATAAGATGTCACTTGTTTGTTTTTCTCATTCTGTAAACATCTGTCTTTCACATCCTTGTCAGTGCCAGTCTTTGTGAGGAAACATCTGTCTTTCATATCCCTGTGATGGGATTAATTTAGGATTGTTGTTGAGGTTGGTCTCAGCATTCTTCAACACTAAAAGAGTGGTTTTATTGGAAGTGAACTCCATTGAAATAGAGTTCAGTATCTTGAAAAGAGGGAAGAAGATGAAAGCCAGGACTATTGTCATGGCCTTCAAGAGGCCACACTTCAGCCTGCTCAGGGATCTACTTGGGTGAATCCACTTGATGTGATCCTGAAAAGAAGACAGGTTCAGAAGAGCTGGTGTTTTTTTGGGTTTTTTACCCCACAAAGAATCACTTTCTACAAGCTCAAGAATGGTCTATTCTGGTGTGCAGGAGGGCCTGACTGAACTCAAGCATGGAAAGGAAGCATGCAGGAGGTGGACACAAGCACAGGTGACTCGGAATAGGGCCACTGTCCATGTGTGCAAGGATGGGGGTTAGGAAAGCCAAATCCATCTGGAGTTGAATCTGGTAAAGGTATGTGAAAAACAAGCATTGCTTCTACAATAGAAAATGTGGGCTCACTCCTCAGTGAGGCTGGGACATGGTGAAGAAGAATGCTGCAGTGGGCCAACACAGAAGGTATTGTAAAGAAGAGGCTGATTTCAAGTAGATTTTAGGCAGAATTTAACTAGGTTTTGATTGTAGAGTTGCATGTGTGTTAGCATGAGGAACTGCTGAACTTGAGTATACAATGTGTGTTGCCTCTAACAATGCAATCTGTGTGTACTCTTTGTAAGGACTTGTTCCCATGGGAATGTGTAAAAGTGTAATATTTCCAGCAAACCTCAGTGTACCCTCTAGAACATTCAGTATCGCACAATAAGAGACTGATGGATTTGTTTTACATGAATGAATACTGTAAAGATGTGGTGAACAATGAGGCTATTGAATCTCACCACAAAGAATTCTGCAAAGCAGTGGCTCTGCCAGCGAGAACTGTCCAGGTCTGCATCCTTGCATGTTTCCCAGCACTGGAAGAGACATGTAAGACTTCCCACTGTAACTTTTAAGAACACCTTTTTCTCTTAAGCATCTTGTGGGGTTTTTTGGTTTTTTTTTTGAGATATAGCAGAACCAGAACTTCACACTACTAAGCAGACGTAGAAAGGTTGAGGTCCTCAATGCCTTATTTGCCTTGGTCTTCATAGAACTGTTTGGATTGAAAGGAACCTTTAAAGGTCATCTAGTTCAACCTCCCTGCAATAACCAGGGACGTGTTCAACTAGATCAGGTTGCTGTTGAAACCAATCAGGTTTCTATCCAGCTCAGTATGGACTGGATAATTTTATAGGATCAGCAGCACAAAGACAAGATGGAGACCAGTCCCTTGTGGTCAATACTAAGGTTATACCACTTAACATCTTCATTACATGACATGGGGCAAAGTGCATTCTCACAAGTTTGCAGATAATTCAAAACTGGGAATAGTGGTTGATGTACCTCATGTCCCTTTGAACAGAGACATTTGACAGGTTGGGGGAAAATCAGCAGATAGGAACCTAATGACGTTCAGCCAGCTCCTGTCCTGCACCTGGGGAGGAATAACCCCATATACCAGCACAAGCTGAGGCCCTGACTCTTTGTAGAGAGTCCATGTTCAAGCACTTCCTGAGTCACTGTTTATAGCCTGGTTTATCAGTACAGTTTCTCACCGTGTTAAGGCTGATGTGACTGAAGTCCTTTCTGCAGCTGTCTGCAGTCAAACCGGTGTAAGAGCAACACGTGTCTGCTCCCTGGGATAGCCTGATGCCAGTTGGAGATACAGCCTGTGTGTGTGTGCTTCCTTCCCCTTAAGGGTGGCTTGTCACAGGTATGTGAAGTTTGGCAGTTATGAGCTGCTTCAGAAGTAACTCCTGAGCTTAAACAGCTAAAGGGTGTCAGTGGGCTAGTAGTTATTTCCAGCCCAGAAGCTGATGAATAGTACCTTCAGCACTACCAAACTTGCTGATGGGAGAATGTGGTAAACTGAATCTTGTGGAAAAAATAGCAAGAGAAATGGTTGCTCATCAGCCAGGTATGTGTGCTGTTTACATTTGTCACACAAGCACACAGAATTTGTCAGGGCCACACAGGTTGCTGCAGCTTTATCATGCCTCCTGACTCAAGGAAAGGGATCTCCAGGGAGGCCTGCTAGCATTCCGTGCTCAACCCAGCACCACCAGCATGGAGGTTTCTGCATTCCCAGTGCTAAAATGCTGCTCAAGGGAGCTTGGCTTTTCCCTGCATTTTTTTAGGGACAAAGACTTCTCCATGGCAGCCAAGGCCAGCCTGCTCCCGCAGTATTCCCGATGCTCAGGCTGCTTGGGGGCATCTTGTTTGTGCTGTCGAGAAGAAAGCCAAAACAAAGCTCAGTCTAATGGCTTTGTGTGCCTCCTGCTCTTGTTACAAAATTCTCAACTGGCCCATGATGACCGGATAGCATATTTCATTGTGTGCATGAGATGTCCCAGCCAAACTGGGCACATGCAAGCAATTTCTCTTTGGGGAGTTTTATAGCTTACACTTACAAGGGTATGATATGGATCATCCAATTGCCTACTAATGCATATTTCTAATTATCCAATGACAAAGTATATGTTCTTGCAGCAGCATTATCCATTGCATCCTTGTGGTTTATCTGTCAGTCCAGACATTTTGGTTGTTGACTTCAACAAAGTTATCAGGCATCAGCAGCAACTTGTGTTTCTCTTAGATACGGATCCTTCAGTTAATTTTGTGAGAACAGAGGTTTCGTTTTCTTAGTCTGTCACTTGTTCTTTTTAGTAGGGAGTAGGTGAGGGGTCTCGGGTCTGAACATAGCGATGAAGTCCTAATCATGTTGCTGACTTCTGAGAACTGTGTGGTCTCAATTTATGTCACACCATCCAAGCAGGAATGTAAAAAAGGAAGAAAAAAAAAAAAAGAAAAGAGAGCGTGGGATACAAGGGATTACAGGTAGAAAGACGTGGCAGGCAGCAAGCACTCCTGCTGATTACCGCACAGCGCCCGAGGCGATCCCGAGGCGGGAGCAGGACTACATCTCCCGTCATGCCGCATCCCGGCGGGCGCCGCCGCCATCTCGGCACCGGCACCGTTGGGTCGGGGCGGTGTCCCCGCCGCATTCCCCGGTCCCGGCCGCATTCCCGGGTCCTGGCCATGAGCCGCCTCAGCGGCGGCTGGGACGGCGCCGGCGAGGAAGTCCGGCTGCTCCTGGACCTGTGAGTGCCGCCCCGACACCCTCCCGCCGCGCCCGCCTCGGGAGGAGGGCTGGGACTGAGGCACAGGGAGGGGACAGCGTTTGATAGGCCTTTGGCGGCGGTGGTAGAGCGGGTGACGGGGTTTGGCAGAGTTCAGGAGCTGCAGGAGAGGTGACAGGGTTTGTCAGAGGTGACAAGGTTTGGCGGGCTGGCAGGGTAGGTGACAGGGTTTGTCAGAGGTGAGCAGGAGCTACAGGAGAGGTGACAGGGTTTAGCAGAGGTGACAGGGTGGCAGGGTAAGTGACAGGGTTTGGCTTTGATGGTGTGATGGGGTAGGTGACAGGGTTTGTTAGAGGTCAGCAGGAGCTGCAGGAGAGGTGACAGGGTTTAGCAGAGGTGACAGGGTGGCAGGGTAAGTGACAGGGTTTGGCGGTGTGGCGGGGTAGGTGACAGGGTTGGCAGAGGTGAGCAGGAGCTACAGGAGAGGTGACAGGGTTTGGCAGAGTTCAGGAGCTACGGGAGAAGTGACGAGGCTTGACAGATGTGACAGGGTTTGGGGTGGCAGGGAAGGTGACCATTTGGCAGAAGTGACCATTTGGGAGGAGTTACAGGACAAGTGACAGGGTTTGACAGGACTGGCAGGGCTTGTTGGGGGTGATGAGGTTTGACAGGTAGGTACCAATGTGCTCCCGGACAGATCTGGGTGTGGAGAGATGGTTGAGGATCCCTGGCTTTGCCTGGCACCAGTGAATGCTGTTTTGCTTTGAGGTTTTTCTTTATGTCAAATTCCTTCGTGTTTAGGAGGGAGTTAGAGACAGCGTAGGGGTAAAATATTTCATTTGACAGATAAAAGAAAAATAGCTGTCAAAGAGTAGAGTTAGTCTAACATTTTTATTCTTAAAAGCACTGAAGATAAGATTATAGTTGCCCAGGTGTAGGCAATAAATGTTTTATCATTTCCTATAAAGGTAGAATAACAGTGAAAACATAATTTAAATGACTGTTTAAACTGCAGATCAGTAATGTACTCTGCAAATATCAACTGGCTCTTTGAAAAGAATGTGATTTATCTTAATAATCTTTTCATTCAAGCTGAATTTAATGTTCTGTGGCAAGAGACAGTTAAATGTAACAGGAAAACTTGGCATAGCTCACATCGATATCCATGTATCTGCATTGGTTTTGGAGTATTTTCTGCAAATTTGAACTAAGTAGCTGGTCGATTTACAGGCCTCTTTTCAAACATGGCTGCATTAGCCATTTAATGTCTTTAAGAGAAAAAATTAATCTGAAGCTTACATTAAGTTTTTAGATACAACTGTTTTAATGTGCTACAATATATGATGGCAGTCAGCCTCCTTCAGGATGAGTTGCCAGAAAAGTTCATTTAACCAGTGGCCAAAATGTAGGTGTCATATGATAAATATGTATTTAGCACATAAATGAAGTGTGTGCCCTTGTGTGACCAAAGACTACTGCTGCCCATTCACATGACTCAACAGGCATCCATCCTAGAAGAGGGAACAGTCACATGGTGGGTACACATGTAGCCCCCCCAAAAGGCTCAAAGTCTGACTCACCCTAGCCAAAGGCAGGTTGCTGTTTTGCAGCGAGGAGGTGCTGGTTCATTTGGGATGAATGCATGGGTTCTCAAGGCTTGTTGACTGGTTTATTGCATAAGGAATAGTAGCACTGGTAAAGGTGTCAGCAGTCTTATGTCCCTCCTGATGCTGAGGCCCCTGGCTGTCACAGTGTGAGACAACCCCTTCACAGTGATCAGCATGTTGCACAGATCCTGCCTATGGGGAGGTTCACGTTTGTGGTCTTTGGAGCCTTGATAAGATTTTTTTTCTTAGAAGTAAACAACTATTCTTCATTTCTGCAGTCAAGTTAAGGAATGTTGCATGTAGATTAGCTGGCTAATCTCAAAACAGAGAATGTGGGTGGTGTAATCTACATATACTGTGTCAGAGCCTGGTACAGGCTTCTCTGTTGGTCAGGGAGCCAAGTTCATCCAGCAGTCACTGAGGTTCTGTGAAGGCATTGCATTTTTGCACACAGGAATGACTTAAAGATGGCCCTGGTGCGTGCTTAGGTTTAGAATGTTGCTCATGTTGATGTACAGGTCTCTGCAGGCCAGGCCTGGGTTAAACTCTGCCCAGATTCTGCTTGAAATCATGGTCTCCTCCTTGAGTGTCTTCTACAGTGACCTGCTAGAGATGCCCTTAATACACTGTGCTAACTTTAGTGGGATTTTTTATGTGCTTCCACACTGGAAATCTTGCTTCCTTCCAAGTTTAAATCTGTGCTATGCTTCAGATTACAGAGCCCTAATATTTTGACCTCTCTAGAGTTTTTAATTGGTATGAGTTTAATTTGCTGTGATTTGGCGGCATTCTGATGCCAGACAAGGTTTTGTTGCAAAACCAGTTGTCTATAGGGACTCCAGAGCTGTGGTTTTATGCTAAATCAGATTTGGTGTGACTCTAGGTTGCTGCTGCCTCCTGCACTCAGCCAGTTGTCCTGGCAGTGTTGTTTCTGTGTCCTCACAGCTTTAGTCAAGGGGTTTTTTGCATTCAGATCAGATGCTGAACAGCTCACACTGCAACTGCGAGTTTCAGGGACAGCGTGAGAAAGGCACAGTAAAAAGTGGTTGGGCAGTCAAGTGGGGTATGGAAAAATAGCCTTTGCAACCTCTGGACTTTATATTTGGTTAGAGTGGGGTGTAGTGACCACATTAATGATATTTAAGACAATGTATTATGCTACATGCTTAACCTTAGATCTTAAACCTGGTAACTTCTCTTCATCTGCACTGTAGTGCTTGATACCATAAACAGTTTCTGTTTTTGATTGGTTACTGATCTTTTTTACACTACTTTATTAATGCTGCTGCAGTATATTATAATGTAATTATAATATAATTATTAGTCCATAAGACCACTACTCAGAACTAGTAATTACACAAATTCTTAACAAATGCGTGTAATTTAGTGTATTGTTTCTTGTCTTAATGCCAGTCAGGTGATGGCCATCTGTTGATGCCAGACTGCACTTTAAGCTTCTTACTTAAGCTAGCTCTTAGGCTTATTGTTTAACTAGCAGAACTCACAAGAGAAACTAAAACCAAAACCAAATCTATTAATGTGTGGAGTAGTCCTTTTAATAAGGTCATTATTTTTAAGATCTCCAAACAAAGTGTGTTTATTAAGGTGTATCTACTGCTTGTCTGCCGCTTGATGGCCTTTGCCCCCTGCCCCAAAAGAGTAATTAACACTCCAACAAGAGCATCATATTGAAAATACTTAGAAACATTCTTTTTTTTTCAAGCTATATCTTATATTAGCTTCTCTTTCCTGAAGTTATTGCTCCCAAGATGAGAAATCACTAGCTAGGACAGGCATTCCTAGCTGGTGCAGTTTTAGGGCCAGTCTATGTCAAATTTATAGTTGGTTTACGTAATTCTAATTGGCTGAAAACTGACAATGTAGGAGTTGCAGGGCCTGACAAACCCTGGATGCCTGGCAGCAACAACACTTGCTGGAGAGGTGGAGAGGACAGCTGGAGCAGATAAACAGCTTTAACTGTCATACTCTTGGATAGCTGGTGTTACAAATCTCTCAATCCTGGCAGATGTTTTAGGATGCCCAGGCATGAGATCAGAATGAAGGGAATTTCTACCATCAAGCATCAGACTCTTAGACCAACACAAAAAGATCAAATTTAAAGGTGTTTTAACTAGTTACTACATGGTGAAGAAAGCATGCTACACTTGTAAATCATCACAAGAGTGTGTATTTAGGTATTGCTTAGGATTGCTCTGTGTGTCATTGATATTTAGCTCTTGTTTAACAGAGGGTCAGCCTATTGCAGACTAATGTATTAGTGACTAACCTGTCATCAGTGTCTTGGAAAAGGAATATCCTACAAAGGCATCAGAACATTTGGAGATGGGTATAAAAAAACTGAGAACAGAGGTAGAATAACAACTTCAAAACAGAGCTTCCTTTTGTGGTCTTTCTATGAATATAAATTATCTATTCCTAAAGAATGCAGGAAGATGTATCCATTTTGTTATTTGCCATTTAACCAGTTTAGTGTCTGTTCTTCTGGTTCATTTTTTCCAATATGTCCCACTCCTAACAACTGTTCTGCTGTTCTGTGTTATGTGACATAATATAAGCTGCACCTTCATGTAAGCTAGGCTATTTGTAGAATAATTAGTCATAAGGATCTAATTTCTGTTTTATGTGTTTGAAATTGATGCCAAAAACCTCAGAATAGAAGAACTGCTCAGAGACTTTGCATCTTTAAGCAGCAAGGTAATTGGTTTATTGCAACGTTGGGAACAAGGCAGTTCGCACTGCACAAACTCTCTTGACCCAAAAGCGCAAAACAAGCCACTTTATACATTTTAGATACACAGTTACACCTTCTAACATGCATATTACTAGCTAGGCGGAGTCTAGGCCTAGTCTAGGCAGAGCTTTCGAGAATCTTCTTTTGGTTCAAATTTTAGGTGATCTTCTCCTCATGCTTCGGCCTCCTGGTCGTATATGAGAGTCTTCATCAGCTGAACTTTTCAACTTTCTTTGTTAGGTGACCTAGATTCTTCAAGCTTGCAAAATCCTGGCTCTTGGCCTCCTATGTCTACTTTAAACATCTGGTTTACCTGATTTATTACCTGGTGGTCTATTATATACTGCTCCTTATCATTCTTTCTGTAATGAGACTTTGGTCCAGTAAGCAGGACAGAACAAGACATTAACCAGTGTTCCTACAATGTTCTTCTAGCAAAACAGGCAGAACAAACATTAGGCAATACCTTCTCCTGGCTCAGCAGGGCAAGGTGTTTTACCAGCTAAGCCATCGTTAGCTCCTTTTGTGCTTTTCTCTGCCATCAAAATATAAATATTTGTCCTGTCATAAGGCTTTAAGGTTAAAGATCCTATGCCTTTTTCTGTTCTCTACCTCTAGACACATTTGGAACAAATGAATGTGCCATTTAACTTTTGATAGACAACTCTGTGAACTATAAACATGCTGTGTAACAAGTCTGATAATGCAGAGCAAGGAAAATACAGCTGGGGGCTTTGCAAGAAGGAATGGTCTTTTATCAGGCCATTGCAGGAGTAAAGCACCAGCCAGTTTTCTCTGTCCCTGAAAAACAGGAATCATGACTTCTTTCATTAAGTTAGACTAGGTCGAAGTGTGTCTGCCAGCTGATTGCATTACAGGCTTTACTTACCAGTCTTAGTTATTGCTGTGTGTATCCAGATCCCATTAAGTCTAGATGCCAACTACAGTAGAGAGAAATACTGTGCAGTTTCAATCGCTGGTCTGAGTTTACTTGTAGGAGGAGTCAGTGGAAAAATGTTGATTCTACAAAAGCAAAATGTTTTGTAGGATGGTAATGTTTTCTTTCAACACTTTGGATAGGATTTAAAAAGAAAAGTTGACCTAGGGAGTGTAATTCAGGTAGCTATGATCAATGGATCAATCAACCTCCAAATCAAAGCATTTCTGTGGACTCAGGCATCTGAGGGGACAGTGAAGAGTTACTCTTCCTCCCCCATTTCAACTCCCTCCATTTCAGTTTTGCTGTATGGTAATGCTTTTTAAACTTTTGGCATTTCCTAGGCAACAAACATTACCTTTTTGGTTATCTCTGGATGTTGATTAGCTTGGCTCTAGTTTATGTTCCTCGTTTACCCAGGGATTTTGGAGTGGTGATTGCTCTGAAGGTCAGTATGCTCAGGGTGCTTAGAAGCTATTCCTAAACTCTTCCCGGACTTGCCTCTGGTGTTTCAGTAAGCCTGTGATTGTAATTTAAAGTTGCAGAGGTTGGAACATTAATATTTTATGTATTCTATGATACATTAAAGTGCTTTAGGAATCCTAAAAAGATAGGGTTGCATGAATAATGTCCCTCTCTGATACTTAGTATTACAAAACTGAATATTCTTCTGTATATTTGACCCTGAAAAGCATGATTTCAGGTGTTCCAGCTGGGCACTATTCCACATATAACTGGATAATATTGATCTTTATTTTATTTTGCTTAAGTGAAGGTTTTAATGTTTTTTCCCAAAAAGCTCTGTTCCATCTAGAGTCTCGTAACATATTCGGAGTGAAATGATCCCTTTTTCTTGCATTCACACAGATAAAACTGTAGGATTTCAAATCCTGGCTTAAAGCATCGCCCAGCATTCTGTGATTCTAGTAGGCCTATTAATATTTATTTCTGCTTAGTTCTTCCTTTTTTTGATGAATACTTAAGCCTTGTGTGTCTTCGAGATTTGTTTTGTAATTTCTCCTGCATCAGTATCTCATTATGGAAACTTTGTGTAAGTCATGTTTCAGTATCTGGCCAAGGGAACAGATTGCTCGGAACAGGGAAGCAATTGTGACCCTAATACAAAAGCTGCCCAGAGGGCAGGGTGTTTATGATGTGTAGAAAATGCATTATTGCTAGTTCAAAATCTCTGTCCTGTGTGTGATAATCAGGTTGTTTCCCTCATGTTGATAAATCATTCTGATGAATAAATACGTGAGGTGGGAGGAGGCCTAAAATACTGCTATTAAAAGAAAAGGAATTGGCTATACCTATTTAAACTAATCAGTGTTTCTGATTGTGAGAGGATTTCAATAAGCTGTGTGAGAACCTTCCTCCTAATCCTAGGGCAGCTTAATTTCTTGAAGAACCATTGCTGGTGATGCTTTTTTTAATACCTTGTAAGGTTCACTATCCCCTATATATTAAATTTTCTGTGTGTCCACTTGTTACTTTATTTAACTTTCTAGGACTATGAGCCTGTTGATCTCAGATTTCCTGGACCCTACTGTGACAGAAAATTTTCTGTCTCAAGTGGCAGTCCTGTGATCAGATCTAGTTTTAAGCACAAAGATAAAAGGGTTGAGCACAGGGTTACACAGCACAATTCGTATTAAAAGAGTACTACAAGCAAGACAGTGCACAAAATACTACACTGAAAATATCTCATTGTTTTTATCTGAGGTGAAAGAGAGGTGTCCCTTCCCTGGATCTAGCTGTCCCAACTAAAGATTTTAGTTCTTACTTAGTGGAGTTTAGCTGCTGAAAAGGCTTTTCTTAAAGCTGGCAAATCTAGTACCAGTAAACTCATTTGGTAAGTGGGGCTGGTGACTGCAGTGAAAGAGGCTAATCTTTGCCTGCAGGTGCTTGGGGAACACTTTCACAGAAGGATCAGCTGATTGACCCTGAAGGGCAACAGTTGAAATTGGTGGTGGCATGGAAGAGCTGGAACTGGTAAGGTCTGAAGGTGTTTATTTGGTGCAACATTGGGGAACTAGCTGGCTTGCACCAGACAAACTAGCTCCGAAGTTCTCAGTGAAAAGCCACATAATTTATACAGTTTTCATGAGAGGTTACAACATCTTTACATACATATACATTTGATTTTGACATCTAATTATCATATTCATAATGGGCAGAGTTTAGGCGGAGTCTTCTAGAATCGTCTTTTGACAAGACTTTTGGGTGGTCGTTTCTGTTCTTCAGCCTCACTTTGGGGGTCGTTCGCTCTTCTTCCTCTCTTGAACTTTTCAACTTTTTCTGTTCATAGACCTAGTTTTCTGGGGCTTGCAAAACTTATTGACTCATGGCCTTCTTATCTCCTTCAGATGTCCACCTTACCTTTATTTATGACTGCTAAGTTGCTTAAAGTACATTCCTACTATCTCTTACTTCAGCAGAGCAGATCAAGCTATCTCTGTTATATTCCAACATAAGCAGAACCCCTACCAGAGCATGGTGCCAACTCTATCCTAGTTAATCCTTTAAAACCTTGCTCTGTTTCAGCACCACAGCTGGATGCAGAAGATGACATTTCATGGCTTGCTTTTTCTCATTCTAATATGTAGTGCCTCTTTTTGACTGTACTGTAACTTTCTTTTATTTCAGATGCCTTCAGTGTTTGACAAAGAACCTTTCCAGATATGCTGCAGATATTAAGTCACTGCCACCCAACATAAAGGATAAACTGATTAAATTAATGAGTAGGCAAGGGCAAATAACTGATTCAAATATCAGTGAGGTAAGAACCTATTCAAAACTATACTGTCTGTGATAGTTAATACACAAGGATGAGCTGGACTAAAACTGTTTACATGAGATAAATTGAAAGCCTTCTTACTCTGTTCATGTCCTTACAGTTTTATTTCTTAAACTTCATGATGTTAATAGTCCTGTATTAGTAGTAATAAGATTATGTTTTAGTAAAAAGTAAATTAAAAATGTTCTTCCTTCAGTGATAATTGACTTTTGTGTAATCAGGTGACATATAGTATCCCTTCTCAGTATGGGAAAAGTAACCTGTGTTGCACACCAGTCTCTGTTCCTGAATGCAGTATGTTTCAAGAAGCTTGTGCATAATTTAGTAATAAAAGGATTTCAGGAACTTGTTAGAATTCTGTTAGGTTCTATTGACGTTAAGCACACGATCCCCATATAATTTATTTAAATTTTGATTATTTGAAATATGATGATGCTAAGGCTAGAAATTGATAGTTCAGATTCTCTTGTCCTTTCTGCTTACTGATGTATGCCAGTGTTTCAAAATGAAACCAGTTAATGACTTTCCTTCAGCTGTAAATTCAGGGGCACATCTGTTTCCTATCTATCTACTGTTATCTTACTCAGCCTCAAAGGGAGGCGTGAGAATTGAGGAAAGCTAAAATTTGGCGTTGGTGAAGTAGAGAATGAATGACTCCCTGTTCATTCCTGCTTTGACCTGTAATTCAGAAAAGGCAATTATTATCAGTTTCTCAGGGTCAGGATAGTGAAGCCAAGACTAGAGGCAGAAGCAGAATTACTGTGGAAAACATACAAACAAAAAATTTTATCTTTATAATGTACCATTTTTTGATACTCTGCCTTTTGCTTCTCATTTAGACTTCCATGGATCTAATAGTTCTTTTTCCTCATAAAAATTCTCATGTGGCTTCAAAATCAGCAGTTTGGTGTCTTTTGTTGTGTCTTAGACAATTCAGAACTGTGAAAGGAAGCCAACAGTCAAGGAAAGCATCTTGGAAAAATGTTGATGATCACTTTGGCTTTAAGCTGTATTTGGCTGCTTTATTCCTTAGATATGAATTCAGAAATATGAGTGAAATAAGAACTGAATGTTATCTTGTGAAAACTGCTCACAAGTGTCTTGTGGAGTATGTTGGCAGTTTTATGCCATAAAGACACACATAAAGGCTTATAGCATTTGGGGAGGAAAAGCTGTCAAAGCTGTCTGAGGTCTGCCATTCATTTTGCTGAAAGGTTGCAGTTGGAATCTGCTAGAAGTTTTGGTTTATTTGACCTTTTTAGTAAATATTTTAGCATCTTATATTTGTGAAACAGAAAACCAGTATTCCTTGTAATATCTTTATGGTACTGTGTTATAGTGAACCTGAGGAAGGAATAGACCTTTAACAAGCCTGTCAGCTATGCGGTTATCTTTGCTTGTGTGTGAAAATTTATGCTTTTGTCCTTGGAAGTTAAGGAAGGGAATAACAAGCTGAAGGGAGTATATGGCTGTCACTACTAAAATCTGAGGCCTTCCATTGCTTTGGGTCTAACTTTTCATAAATGTCCTCTTGGGGAAGATTTCAGAAAAACTCCATCCTATGGTCTTGTGAGAGTAAAAGAGCCTATTTAATGAGGATTTGGTACCTCCTCATGGTATGATAATGAGATTGGTTGTTTATGAGCAAAAGAGTGTGTCTGTAGCTGAGAAAAATACTCTGGGATAGATCTTTCAAATATCACTGTTATCTGTTCAGGAGATTTAAGTTCTGATGATAATCAGTGTTTTCTTGCACTGCAGATTTCTGCCACCAAAGTTGTGCTAGTAAATATGAGGATATTGTCCCTGGCAAACATATCTGTGCTGGTAGAAGCACTACTGGTAGCAACTGTACCATCAAGACATTATTTTCACTGTTTAAGTATCAGTATTAATGTGTTCTTACTCTGTATGTCACAGAAGTTGACCATTCATGCTGTAGGACATGAACTATTGCAGCAAATAGACCATATTTTCCCTGGAGCTTTTAGTTCCTAGGACTGCTAACCCCATCCTCTAGTAAAAAGTTCTCTGTGATGTCTTGTATTACAAGTTTTTTAGATTAAAATGTGCATGTTTGATGGCATAGCAGAGTGTGACTGCAATGGTAGGTTTTCATTACAGGTACTGCACCCTGCTGTCGAGTCTCTAGACCTCCGAGACTGTGATATTTCCGATAATGCTTTACTGCAGCTTTATAACTGCAAACAGCTGAAAAAAATCAACTTGAATTCTTGCAAGGAAAACAGATTTGGAATCACTTCAGAAGGTATGTTATCTGTGCACAGATAACTGGGATCTTATTTCTAATTTGTTTTTCTTGTTAGATTGGAGTGAATTGCAAAAAATATCCAGGGTAAATATTGCTTTAGAAAATCCCCAATGCCACAGCAATGCTAATTAAAAGTCTCTTCTTTGGTGTAAATTACAGGCCTAGAGCACTGCTAATCTTATGAGAGAGCTATCAGGTTACTCTCATGCTAAGTTTCTGGTTTAACCATGCTATGTGGATCATATTTTCCACTTTATCCTAATTATTCCTTCCTCAAAACTTGTCCCAGAGCCTTTGGACTCAGCATGATGGTCATGTTAAAAAAGGAGTACTCCTTTCCATTGCTCTGTTTACTTTGGCAGGTGTCATAGCACTGGCCTTATCCTGCCCTTACCTGCAAGAAGCGTCTTTTAAAAGGTGCTGTGATATAACTGACAGTGGAATTCTTGCTCTTGCACTCAACTGCCAATTCCTACAAATAGTGAACTTGGGCAGCTGTTCAGGCATCATGGATGCATCTCTGCAGGCACTAGGAGAAAACTGCAAGTTTCTTCACAGTGTGGACTTTTCATCTACTCAGGTAACTGTGGTGGCAATTGGCCAATTGACTGTTGTTTGTTTACTTTTTAGGATTGTCATGATAAAATTGAAAGGGGATCTTTTTAGCTCTATTCTTCACAAGATTTAGGACCACAGTTTACTTCCCATTTCCTCCTCTCAAGGAAAAAGAAAGGTATATTTTGCATCTTGGTAACCAGAAAAATATACATTTTGACATTACAGCAGTAAGATAAAGTTTTGTTAGAATCTACTTAATATTGGAGGGTTGGGGCTTTTTTTTCGGTATCTTTATTTAGTGCATTCATTTTCATCAAGTTATAAAGTCATCCAAAATACTTAATTTAAAGAAAGTGGAATCTTGGACTGATTATTGTCTGCTTTCAGTTAGGACAAACTGACATGAATAATAATAATAATAATATAGGATGTCAAACAGTATAAGCCCCTAGTAAAAGTAAACACTCCATGATTAGTTCTAGTTCAAGAGTGACTGTGCTTTCTGAATGGCTTGTCAGAGTTATGTTACGGAGTCAACACTGAAAGAATGACATTTGAAATGTCAGAAATGGCAGGCAAGGGGATTTAAAAATAGTATTTAGCATGAGAAGAAGGAAATCAGCTGCAAAAGCAATATTCTAACATGCAGTGAGATAATGAGCCAGGGAAAGGATTATTTGCAGGAAGTGTAGTTCAGTTGAGGGTGATGGTGAATAATTATGTTGCGTGTGAGTCCAGTACTGAGCATTTGTAACGAAGTGTCAGAGCTGGAAAACACATATCAGGTTCTTATTTTAGATGATCTTCTTTCAATTTTTCTAGAAGTAGGGTATCAAAGGAATTTTAATATTTTGTTTGGTAGTTTTTATCATTATCATTTAACTCTTACTTCTTCAAACTTAATTACTTCTTTATTTCCTTACCTCTCTCTCCCTTTGTAGGAAATAGCTAAGTTTCCCTGTATGTGTTTGAAATGAGATGAAAGCTGCTTGAGTAACTAATTGTTTCCACATTTTTTTTTACCTTTCTGCAGTGATTACCTTTTTTTTCCAACCCAAGAAACTTCCTTTAGTTCCTTTGAGAACATCTGCAGTCCTGAAAACAGGAGAAAAATTGGTCTAGGTAGAGCAGAAATGCTTTAAACCTTATAAAGGAAAAGGGCTGTGCTCTGACTATAATAGAGTACCCACTGTTAAATGAGACAGGGAAGCTGCAGAAGTAGCAGTTACACAGTTGGAAACATCCCTGTAGAAAGCCAGGGAGGATCACGTGGCAGGAAAATGAAACAGCATTTGAGAGAATGAAAAAAAAAAACCCAAACAGGTCCTTGGATAATTTTCTCTACAAGCTTAGTTGGGAAGAAAATACTGTAATGTTAAGTGTATTCATTGATTGCAGGGAGGGAATAAATTAATATAATTTTCCCACCCAAATAGCTGTGTTGGAAAAAAATGAGCTTTAATCCATTGTGTTTTTTTCCAGGTAACAGATGATGGCGTTGTAGCACTAGTGAGTGGAACATGTTCAAAGAATTTAAAGGTAATTTACTTAACCTAGTAACAAGTGGATGAACAAAAACAAATACCTGCATTTTAAAATTATTGTTATCAGCGTTACTTCTGAGGGATGGTTTTTACTGACAGGCTTTTTTTGCCTTTGTTTATGTATACACTTGCCGTGATCTTGATTGTGAACTGTATATTTTCTGTATCTCTGTAGCAGTGCCCCAGACCAGTGTTTTTTGATAACCTCAGTCTTTTCAAAATGTTTCCTTCTGTTGACTATAACGATCTTATTTTAACTGACAGTGTTGGAGAGATCTATATAATAAATGCAAATGAATGCTTAACTTTTACTCTTGATTTCTTTGGAGTTATTTCTTTATTCTGTTGAACATAGAGGCAGAATTTGTAATGTGGAAAACTTCACGAGTTGAAGAAATCAATTAGCACCTCTGCATGGGTAAATGTAACTCTCACAGTCTCTGCAGTTTTAATAAGGCAAAATTTAACAGTTTTGTGTGGGATGACAATTTAAAAAAAAGTCGTGTTCTCTCAGCATAAACTTCTAAAACAGTTTCTGTTTTACTAGCAGTAAGAAAAAGAAATCTAGTAGAGAATATGAAATTATTTGCTGCAATCTCTTCTTCTGTGTAACTCTTTTCCTTGTCTCTGTCACAGTCTTCATAACCTCTGTTTCATATCATCAAAGTGCAGATATATAGTCAGTGGTGTAATGTCAGGTAGACAGTGAAAAAAGAAGAGCCTTAAAATTCTCAAATTGTAACAAGCAGGTAGATTTATAAATACTTTTACTTCATTCAGAGGCAGATTCCACATTTCACTTAATAAAACAAACTGAAAATTATACATATATCAGCTCTTGTGTATATTGCTTCTCTGAGTACAGATCTTGTTTTATGTGTCATCATTCTGTACAAAGTTGCAATTATTACAAAAGGTCTCTTTCATTTCTCTGCTCTTTAAAGATCCTTAGAGTTTTTTATTGGAAAGTCTTTTTCCAATTTATTTTTTTTTATTTTTACCCTGAATTCCCAAAGTATGTTTTACCAAGATTTTCACTAGATTTGATGGTTTCTTTTCTGCATTTCTTCTTTTATGTTATATTTAGTGATATATAAGGCAATTCAGAAGAGGAAAAAAGGTTGGTAATAATCTGTAAATTTATTGTGATTTTCTTTTTTTAGCACATACAAGAGGTAATAGTTATACAGCTCCAGAGAAAGGTTTTAGTCTAGTCTTGAAGAAGCTTTTAGACTTCTTTTAGGAACCATGTAGATAGATATTAGAAACTTCAGCAGAGACTCATGAATCCTGCCTGTTTTAGAAAACACCAGAATTCAGTTTGGGTCCTGAACAACAAGCTGCTAGGAGAGCATGTGTCATGGGAAAAGTGATGGGACTCAAACACCATGGAATGTCATTGAAGAGTTTTCTCAGTTGTCTTGAATGATATGTGCATATTGGGAAAACTCCGGTTTAAGTTTTCAGTTTTGACTCCTCATAGAAAAGCTGTTTTGTTTTTCCTGAGGGTATTTTCTTGGTCTGTGTAAGACCACATGCAGGGTCAGTGCACAGAGGAGTGTGGTGGGGATCTCTGAAACTGGTTGGGCAAAGGAAAGCTCTGCCTCTAAAACTATGGGTGCTCTGACAGGCTTTTGTTGCTGCTATTTTCATACCAGGAGATCCACATGGAGCGCTGTGTGAACCTGACCGACGTCGCCGTGGAAGCCGTCCTTAATTGTTGTCCGAAGATACACATTTTTCTGTTCCATGGATGCCCACTGATAACAGGTAGGTCAAATCATGCAGGGAGTGAGAAGAGTAATTTCTTGCTGATAGTACCTTCTTGCTCTCTGGAAGAGCACACTATACGTTATAAATAATCCCAAACAAATAATAACTTAGTAGATAAAATAATCATATGCTGAGATTTTTCAAAGCAGGATGAGAGTTTTGCTTTGAAATATGGCAACCTTCAGAGAGGGATTTTTTTGTTGTTGTTTTGAAAATTAGATTTTTTTTTTGTGTCCCTTTTTTCTCCCTTCAGCATGCTGATGAAGATCCAAAGACTTCAGAAAAATGTTAGCATCTTAAATCCCTACTCTATTCCAAAAGGATGGAACAGCACCCATTCAAGAAACAGTGGAACCGGAGTAGGATAGCCCATGGGTTTTTTAAGTCCTGTTGGTTGGTGATGCTTTATAGTTAGGTGATTGAAGAAAGAACCAAGTTGTTTTGGATTACTACAGGTGTATCTGAAGTGTGATATTGTAACAGCAAAATAAGCATAAATGCGGGTGTATAATTGAATTACTTTGCTTATTTCTGAACACCACCTGTATATGTTCTGAATCAATAACAAGAACTTCCTTTGTTCTTTTGCAGATCGTTCTCGAGATGTTTTAGAGGAGCTCATCATATCAAACAAAATCAAGCAAGTCACGTGGACTGTTTACTGATTATTTATCCTGTACGAATGAGTGTCAAGTTTACAGATAGGAGAGCCCTTTCAGCAAGCAAGCACCTTGGAGAACCAGCTGGTGACTTTTGTACCACCAGATTGTGTCCCTCCTGGTTCCCACTGGAGGTCTCTGTTGCTATTCCAGTCCTTGCCTGTGTGTCTGGGCTTCCCCATTGTCTCTGCTTGGAGCCCTGTCTGTCTTTGCATCGCTGATGATACTTCATTAAGAGGAAAGTTAACTATAACACTACACTGAGCCATAGCTCAGCCTCCTCGAAGTATCAGGCTTGGCTGCTCCTTGGCATCCTTTAGCAACTTAGCTACATGTACAGACCCACTTTGAGTAACTCTGAGTTTGTAGGCTGGGAAGGTACTTGCAACTAAAAGTACCAAGCCCAAACACATCATTGACACTCACACAGAAGTGTCTGTAAAGTTGGGAGTTATATCTGACAAAAGTCATCAGACAGACAGGTGAATGGAGGTGGCATTAAGAGCAATACAAATGTATTTTTAGTAGTAACAAACAATCTCCTTTCACCATGTACCTCTGCTAGATCTGGAATGAAAAATGTAGGTACCTTTCTTCTGATGTTACTGATGCTGCAGATTTCTGGTTTTATTTACCATCAAATACTTGCTGGATTTTTACATATCCAAAGCTACAGTCTGTAAATGTGTGAACATAAACTTGCTTTGGAATTGTTATGGTGACTTTACAAATTTCAGAGTAGTAGCTATGACCAGTAAAAGAGTTTTGTATATGGGCAAATATTTAATTTGCCCTGGCTTTTGCCTATGTTTCTACATGAAAATCCTTTTAGGGAACAAAACATTGGTACTCATAAGCATAGCTGTGAGTGAAATAGGACCAAATTTTGTGTCTGAGTATATAAATCTCAGGATGGTAGAGTTCAGTAGAGTATGTGTTCTGCTGTATGCGGTTTATTATATATCCAGGGCCACCCAGAAGCTGAAAATAACAATAAATGTATTGTTTAATTATAGTCATATTAAAGAAAAAATTTTTGAATTGTAGAATGAGTTTATTACATAATGGAACAGTGGTCTCATCACAGTTATAAGTCATGTTCATTGGCTGTCTTGAACCAGCATAATCTCTCGTGAGAATTCTATGATTTCTGCATTAAACTTCTTAAAATGCTAGCAATTTTAGCATTGTACAGGGCATGGAGCACACTAAGTTGATACTCTGTATGTGGAAGTAGAAGGGTTTAGCTAGGGTGGTCTTACATGAATCTGAGGATATTTGGAAACTTGTGAGTTAAGGCAACTATAATGAATATGTTTACTTTACAATTTAACACCTGTCATAGCCACACTTATTTTGAGTGTTGCAGAAATAAACCAGTCTTCTACTAATCTATTCAAAGTTCAAGTCAAATTGCATGGAAGATACATGTTGCAGCCAATATTAAAGGATATTATGATGTCCGACAAGGATCTCGTTCTTGTGTTGATTATATGGTTCTTGAAAGAGCAAATCTATTTAGAAAAGTTGTTCAAGTGTAACTAAAAGCATAATTTTCCAACTCCAGAGCCTAAATCCCTTACTCTTGTTGCATGCAGTACCATGGCTCAGCCCAGTGATGAGTGTGTTCCTGTGATCCCTGTAGGTACAGCTGCACCAGCACAAACCATTCTTGCAAACAGGAGTTGATTTTGCTGCATTATCCACAAGCATCTGAAAGCTGTAACTGCAGCAGATCCTTGCAGTGGATAGATTAATAACCTGATCTACCAAGTTTTATTCCTTTTTTTGGGCTAAGTTTATTTTTATGCCCTGTGTAGTCCCTGGTATCAATCAGGGCCCATCATTCCTTTAAACTCTTGGACGTGAGTTGGCAATAAATTTGTTTTTAATATTAATTTATTTTTGATATTGATCCATCTAGCTGATTAAGCAGCAGCAATGAGAGGCTCGGTAATTCTGTCCAATGGGTAAAGCATTCCTGGTTGCCACAAAAAGACTAAGTAGAATTGAAAATTAACTGAAGAAGGGAGGAGCCTTGGGAGGTTTCAAGTATAACTTCCTGCCCAAAGTAGGGCCAGCTCAAAGCTCAGACCAGCTTAGTCCACGCTTTATCCAGCCAAGTCTTGAAAAACTGAAGATACAGAGCCTTCACAACCTTTTGAGGCAACTTGTTCCACTGCTTGACTGTATTAATGCTGGAAATTTTTTTCCTTATGTCCTGTTTGACCCTATTTTGTGTCCACACCCTTTCTCTCGCTGGTAGAGCCTGGCTGTCATCCTGATGGCCTCCTCACAGGTGTGGTCAGGCTGCTCAGAGGTTCCTTGAAGCCCTGTCTTTTCCAAGCTGAACAAGCCCAGTTCCCTCACTCTGTTGCTGTCATGTAACAATATATATTACATTACAAGGTGGTGGTCACTAGACTCCCAAGTGCTACATCCAGAAAGAAAGTTACAAATTAAGATTATGTAAAGCAGCGAGAGGTGGAAGACCACCAAAATCTGTAATAGCAAAGGACACTTAAAAAAATTATCTGTGGGACAATACTACTACTAACCTCACTGGCAAAGTTGTCCTTTTCCCCCTTGCTAATGTAACCTTGGATTTGTCATGTTGTCACGTCGAAGGCAAATGCAGCCTATAGTGTGTCCTTAAATGTGCATGTGGATTTACCATCTTCCCCTATAGCCTCTTCTAAATGTGTAACTTTGTATCCTCACCTTGTGCTTAAAAAATCTGTACAACAGGGCAACAAGTTAGCACTGCATTTTTAGGTTTGAAAGTTCAATGTAAGTCACTTTAAATCCTTCCCCAGTAGAACTTTTACATGTTTATTACTTGCATAACTCTACTGGAGTATTTTTTGATTCAGGTTAAATCACAGTAATTTTCAACAAATGTTGGCAAGCACTGGGTAAAGAGAAGAACATCACGTATGTGCTTACCACTTCCTATTTCTGTATTGCTTGGATATTGTTACTGTTGCAAAATGTTGGGTGAGCACTGCAGAATATTCCTATATTGTTCAGATGATTAAAGTTTGTAAAACATCTGTTTGGATAGTTCTGGAAACTGTTAAATTACATAACCATGTACATCTGACTGTGCTCCTAAGCCTCCTGCTTCATAAATACCATGGTTTTCTGAGCAATTACCACATACTTGTTCACATTTATAAGCTTCTACCACATCACCTGGTATTTGAATAGTTGTAGGTGCATTGTGTTGGTTGTGCAGGTATTAGTTCCCCATCAATGGTTGTTCAATAGTTGACTGCTAAAGGTGACAGTTCTTGCAAGACTGCTCTGAAAACAGTGGTGGTTTCTTCCAATGGCTGGAGTTACAGCCTCTTACCTGTGGAACTGCAGACAGTTCTTTCTTGACAGATGTAACTGCGACTAATTCTGGAGCTTGTTGTCCAGCATCTCCTCAAGAGAAGAGCAAAATAATTATATCAGACCTTTATTCCCTGTTTTTATTTAGTTACCTTCTGTTTGTCACACAAGGAAAGATTTCTTCATCCCTCAGCAGCTTCCCAAGGTGATAGTTTGCCTGGTTTACCCTTGCAAAGTTCAGGTATGTAGGTAATTTGACCCTACTCTCTAGATGATCGAGTTACCCCATAGCTAGTACTATTTAGGCACTTTCCACTTACTAAAAACTTCTACACTGGCTACCAGTCAAGAAGCTATTTTAGGTTTGTGTGCAACTCCTACATAATCACTCAGGCAGTTTCAAGGAAGAGTAAACTTTTATTATAGAGGGAAAAAGGGAGATTCAAATTAGTCACTCTGACATTCAGAAGAGATACCCAGAAAAGGAGCAAGGCACTTTAAGTTGAGCATGTTAAGAGCTATTAATCTCTTATGAATTAGAATTTTATGAAGGACACTGACAATTTCTCTATAAATAAGCTGTAAAAGTCTGTGAAAGCAGTGCAGAAAGTCTGTCAGCCATGGCCCTCTCCCCACAGCAGTGTAGTGGACATCCAAAACATTTCACAGTACTGTTAGAGAGCAAGACACAAATATACATGAAAAACATCAAGCATGCAAACTCTTACGTGTGATTCATCTGTGGGTCTGCACTTCAGTACAGGCCCCTCTGAATACAGTTTGCATGTAGCTTTTACCTCAAATGGAGCAAAAGCCTCAGTGAGTATGACTGAAATCAGTTCAGTGAAGGTACAGGAATCTGCTTTACATCAACAAATAATGTACTGTGTTTAATTCCCATTTTCTTTTTACATACTCGCTAAAAAGCCAACCAAGCAAGACAAAATTCCTTACAAAGCCAACTTCAACAGTCTTCTGAGCCATTTGAGGGCTGATAACTCCAGACAATACTTGATGTTAATCCATAGTTTTCTTGTCTAGTGTACTCAGGAAGTGAATATTCTATAACTTTGTGCAAATGACTGTGAATGCTGTGGCTTAAAAACTGATGCCTGCCAGGGTCACCAATCAGCACTTCAGTTTGCTGTATCCTGATGCACTTCCTCAGCCAGTGATGCAGACCATCAGCAAGTTGTTCATCATAAAACATATCTCCTAAAACAATGAGGTCCCAGTTGCCAGCCTCTGAATTAATGATGTTCTTAATGGTGATGGGGAAGGGATTCAGGTGGTTCAGTTCACAGTTCAGGATCATTGCCACTCCTGCAACTGAAGAAAAGTCAAAGCAAAATGAAAGTTACATTTTAGGATTCTGCCACTCAGCCCCCTTACAATTTCCTTGACAGGTTTCAATTTCATCTCTTAAATATTTTTGTTTATCCTATCTAGGGACTTCCACAGTTTTCATGATGGGTTAAAATCTGGCATAGAGTGATGAAATTTTATTCCCATTACACCATGACACAGGGAAGAACTATTTCTGGAATGGATACCAGTGGAAAACAATCATGGAATTGAATTAGGATATCTTACTGCCTAAATCTATGGATATACTTCTTCCCTAAACAGTGAGTAATTACTTTATGAATAAACTGAATTCATAAGTGAATTATGGAAAAGTCTGGAGGGAAAAGGCAAAATCTAGGTCCTAACATCAAAGTACAGGAAAATGCTACAGTCCTACAGAGAAGGCAACTTGCTGTTTGCACTTGGAGTTCTCTTCCAAAGCAGCCATGATGGTGTATAGGCAACACTTGACAGAAACTTTGCTGTTTGTTCATTCTAAGGTGTTATAGAGATACACTCATCCAAGAGAGGCTGGTACAACCCAGCTTCTAATACTGGCAAAATCCATTCCTCTTTTTAGCATTCTTAGAACTCTGTTTGGAACTTGAATTTCTCCCAAATGGAGTAAAGAAAAGTCCTTGTTAAAGGTGCTTTAATAAGTATCTTTACATAGAGATGAAAAGAAAAAAGCGCTTACTAGGGTCGATGTCATTAGCGAGGACTTGGGATGCCCCACTCATCACAGCAGCTATTGCTGTTGCTCCACATCCACTTCCAAGATCCAAAACTGATCGTCCTTTAACAACGCGAGGATTATCTAAAATATACCTGAAAAAGAAAAGCTGTTAAAGCAGTGAACAAGATGATGCAAATGTCTCAAGTTTGTGTTACACTAAGAGTTCTTATACATGTAATGATACCTTAATAACACTATCCCACATGTGCAGCTGGTACATAGCTCCTTATTTGTCTCTGCTGATATGAAAATCAAGAAAACCTTTCTTCTTTACTTGTTCCCCACCCTCCAAATGAAAAGAAATCCAGCCAAGTAAGCAACATTTTATTTTAATCAGCTCCTTCTCTGACAGGTGAGCTGCTCTGTTAAATAAACACAAACTGCAAGGTGACTACAATGAATCAGAATATATCAGAAATAGGAAAGTAAGGATCTGTAGAAATTAAAAACAATCTGCCTGAAGAAACATGATGTATTCATAGTGAATATTGTGCCTACCCATCGCCCTGAAGTGCTGCTTATGCAACTGCTTGGAAGAAGAGGAATTTCTCCTCTTTCTTTTCCTGAGCCATGCAGACACAGATGCAAATACTTGAAGACTGCTTAATGTTGTTCCCGAGTAGCACCAAGAAAAAGAATAGAACTGTGGTGAGCAGAAGGAGTATCTTCATCTAATTGCTGACACATGCCAAGAGGAATCCTGTAAAACCTCTAGGCTGGAAGTGGGGAACTGACAGAAGGCAAGCAGCAGTTATTGTTAAACACTGAATCATATTACAGCCATTAGAGAAGATTCAGAACTTTAACAACTGCCTTGACATTCAATTGGCTGTGAAGGGAAGGCCCTCAGTGTCAGGGAAAAGAGCCCTGGGTGAAATAAATTACTGCAAAGCTACCATAAATTTACTACTAATTTCCATAACTTCTGTTAAAGTAGAAACTGGAAAGGATACTACATTTGTGTTATATTCTGGCAGGGAGAGCAATGGCTGAGTCTTCACATGGGGCTACTGGTAAGCACAGCTTTTGCAGGGGTATTCCAATGCAGAGAACTGTAATGGAAATGTTAGGACTGGTGTAAATAGGGAATGGATGAATGGAAATGTCTGGGCCTGGTAGCACCAGCAGGAATGGCACAAAGAGGTCTAATAAGAGTGTTGAGTGTTGACACTTGTGTAGAGGCTCAGCAGCTCAGCTGTTTGGCAATATTCCACTGAGGACATCGCTCACAGAATCACAGAATATGCTGAGTTGGAAGGGACCCACAAGGATCATTGAGTCCATACAGCCCTACACAGGATCATCCCCAAGAGCCACACCATGTGCCCAAAAGTATCGTCCAAACACTTTCTTGAACGCTGTCAGGCTTGGTGCTGTGACCACTTCCCTGGGGAATCCAACCACCCTCTGGATGATGAATGTCTAATATCCAACCTTAACCTCCCCTGACACAATTTCAGGCCATTCCCTCGGGTCCTGTCACTGAGGACAGCCCCTAGTTTACCAACAGGGCTTGGTTTACCAACCGAGGGTGGAAGACTGGGGTGAGGTCTCCACAGAAGTGCTCTGTTTCTCCTATTTAGTGGCTCTGCTTGGATTTGCTATGACTTTCCACTAGTAATTTGTATAGACCATGATCTTGCCTAATATGCTGCAAATGCCTTGTTTCCATCTGAGTGGTTATTGAGTTACTGCTGATGACTGTAGTGACTGAGGACAGCTGGACCCGGCTGTATCCCCTGGCACGCACACAGTGCATCGAGCTGCTGTTGGAGACTGCTGTCTGCCCTGCTAGGCAAACGAGGTATCTTAGGTTACACCAAGAGGAGTAGCTTGAAATAGGAGACTCCTGATGTTGTGGAAATGCCAACAATGCCTGTGTTGTGGAAAGAAGCACAGTTATGGAAGCAGCCTATGTTGTCATGCTCCCTTTTTACCTTCCAAATTATGCAGCTAATTTCTGACATTCCTTATACGTCAAACAAGTGCTTAAACAGTAAGACAGTAAAGTAGTGAACTGCCAGATAATTACTGCTACCCAAATATATGGGCATATGTATCATATGATAACAAAATATAGAGATTAATTTATCTAATTTATTTACCCAGTATTCAGGAGCATTGTAGTTAATCTGCGTGGCTAAGCAACTCACAATTTAACAGTAAGGCTCATCTTTTCCCTGGACAAAAACACCTTCTTATTTATGCTTTCTCGCAGAAAAACAGTAGAGCCTCAATTCAGATCCTTCCCTTTCATCTCTGTGGGGATTGTCTGACAGCTTGCTCTTGGCTGTAAAAATTAAGAACTTTTTCTGCTGTTCAAAGTGAGAGATTTGATTTTATAGAATAAAAGAACTCTAACTAATTCCTGAGAATCAGGAACATTAAAGACATTTTGACAGTCAGTAGCCAAAACCAAAATGTGGCTTCTGATGTGACTAAAGGACACCCACAGTAAGGCTTGACAATAAGGCTGCTGAAATCCTAGTTGAGGAGAGTGATTCAGGCTAACCAGCACTCCAAGTGCAGCAGCATAAACCTACTTTTCTCACCAGACCATATGCACATCCACACTCACATCTGTCTCCTATAAAAAACCCCCACGCGTTATGACAAAATACAATCCTCCTGTTTGGAGCAATTACGAGTGACAGAATTAACATTTCACTAGGTTGTGATGGCAACTGCACTGCCCTTCCACGGATCCAAATTCAGCCCCATTGTCAGCCACTGCATACAACAGATTTCTACTTAAGAGATGTAAGCTATTCTGTATAGCAGCTGCTGGAATGTCACTGCCAACCAGCAGAGATTGCAGTGCTCCTGTATAAGCAGAGAGGGGTATGGATAATGCCCTCACAACAGGCAAATACACATTGCTAGGAATCACTACAAACAGAGCCAGGTCTGACATCCCAGCCTGCAGCAGACTGGACTTATCAATTATGGTGCATTGTGCTGCATACCTGGAGAGGGCTTGGCCTCCTGGCCAGTAAATTGCCCAGAACGGGTCCCCGTAAGGCCACAGGTCGGGTTTTTCTCTCCAGAACCTGCAGCGAGGGGTGAGGAGGCGCAGCCGTATCTCTGGTGTGAGGTGCCCACTGTTGGTGACCTCCGTGTTCTCCTCCAAAAATGCTTTCACCTCGGGGTCCAGAGACTTGCCAGCACTCCAATGGCAACAGCGCTTCCAGCCTCCCCTCCTGCTCCTCCAAGCTTTGGCAAAGAAGTTCTGCCTGTCCAAAAGGAGGAACCACTTCCAGCCACGGAAGGCCATGCTTCCCCAAGGAGATGAACCCTCCCCAGGAGAGCTCAGAACACAGCTTATCTGAAGCAGGATGATGAGGCAGAAAGCTTGAAACAAACTCACAGGACGTTGTTTTTCATAGCGATGGATGACAATTCCTGAGAGGAGAAAAATGCTCCGTAAGTGATGTTTCTTCAAGGCTTTGCACCACCAGGGACTTTAGGAAGGAAAGGTCACTGTGCTGCTGTGTGACCACAAACACGTGCCTTGCCCCTGCCCAGAGTCTTTTAAGTCTGGAAGATGTGGTATTCAAGAGACCCATTCAGGAGAGTACTATAAACATATCCATTGAGAAACAACCAGTTAGCAGGACAGCTGATAGAGGCAAAAATTAAATGTGCAGCCTTTTAACATCTCCCTCCCTCTGCCCCTACAATCTACTCTCATTTCAGGTTCTTCCATTGAATCTTCAGATTTTGCAGCAGGGCTCTGGCATTGCAGGGCCTATGGACATAGCAAAACTGATCTTAATCAGATACTCCCAATTTGTTGCATTTCAGTCTGTATTTTAAAGGATCAGTTAGTGTTACAGTGCAATAGTCTCATGCGGTTGCTGTCAGCTGTAGAAGAAAGCAGAGCCCCATCATTCTGCCCACCCCTGCCAATTTTTCACAACAGAAGAATCATGGACCACTTCACCATCCAGAGCTGTGCATGTTGCCATTACAAAAAAGTTAGACTAAGGGATGACAGGAAAAACATGCCAATAAAACGAAGTCTTAACACTTTGTATTTCATTATTTCTGTTTCTCTTTATTTGTCTGTGTCTTCAGTAAAAGTCCATATGTGTTCAGTGGTGGTTTTGTTGTGTGCTGGCCTCTGCTTTAGGTACTGGCTTTGGTAAGTTTGATCACTTACCAAAACATTAAGCTCTGAACTTCCATCCCCTAACACTTTGCTGTTGAGGCAGATACTCCCATTAAGTCTTTGTTTAAATCACTGGCTAAAGGTTTTGTGGTTTTATTAGAAATAAATACACACAATCGAACATACTGCATTTTTCCACACATTTTTCCATTCAGCAGAGTCCACGTAATTAATGAATGTAATTAATGAATGCCTTCCTTCTTGAAGGTAGAGCAGTATAATCCTCATCTGCCTAAGGGAAGCATGATGTTAACTGCAATCAATCTGAGAGATAAATCTTGTCAGCTAATGCTGTATGCTGGCTTTTCCCCATGAATTGCTGCAAATTAGCAGGGCTGAGGCTCTGCAGTGTTTATTTTGCAATGCCTGCCATGATGGTTACTCTCCTGAAATTAATCCATGGTAGAGAAACACCTGCCAAGAGCTCTGTGCTCAAAATGCCAAACTGGGCTCAAGCTTTTAGTGAGAGGGAAGGCGTCAGGATGGATATCCCTGTGTTTGACACTTCCAGCCTGCCTGCCTTATTGGGAATAAAATCAGGATGGATAGCAGGATGGCTATCCCTGTGTTTGATGCTCCTGGCCTGCCTGTCTTACTGGGAATAAAATCAGGATGGATAGCAGGATGAATATCCCTGCGTTTGACACTTCTGGTCTGCCCATCTTACTGAGAATAAAATCAGGATGGATAGCAGGATGGCCATCCCTGCATTTGATGCTCCAGGCCTGCCCACCTTATTGGGAATAAAATCCAGATGGATAGCAGGATGGATACCCCTGCGTTTGACACTCCTGCAGGGCCTGCCCATCTTGCTGGGAATAAAATCAGTGGGCGAGTAGAACTTGGAAAAGGGGACAAAACCGAGCAAAACCTACAAGAAAAACCCCACCTTCGGAAAAAAAAACCCAAACCCAACAAACAAAACAAAAAACAAACACACAAGCAAAAACCAAAACCAAAAGCCCCAAACAAAACAAAACAAACAAAAAACAAAAACCAAAAAACGAACGAATCCCAAAACAAAACCGAACACCAATTATTATGCAATTTAAGCTTTTTTTTTTTTTTTTTTCCCAAGGCAGCAAGTGCCCTCCAAAGCCTAACTGCACCGGCACCGACACCGACGCCCCCACCCCTTTCCCATCGGGGCAAGCCAGACCTACCCGGGGCCGAAGGCCGCCCGGTTCAGCGAGGGGGGCAAACAGCGCCCCGGGGGCAGAGCCAGCGGGGCCGCCCCGCCGCCATCCCCGCACCCCCCGGGCCGGGCTCCCCTCTGCGGGGGGGCACGGGCAGCTCCCGGCTGGAGCGGTGGGAAGGCCCGGACCTCCGCCGAGCCCCTCCGTGCTGTGCCGCACCGCCCCCGGCGGGGCGGGCCCGGCGCCGGCAGCACCGGCCCGGCCCACACGTACCTGCTGCCGCCGCCGCCGCTCTGCCACCGCCCCCGGGGC
Source organism: Neopelma chrysocephalum (assembly GCF_003984885.1). NCBI lineage: Eukaryota > Metazoa > Chordata > Aves > Passeriformes > Pipridae > Neopelma > Neopelma chrysocephalum. The sequence continues at coordinate 27,292,865 of NW_020897714.1, forward strand.
CGGGCCGGGGAGGGCCCCGCTCCCGCCCGCCCTTAAAGCGGCAGCATCCCCCTGGAGGGCTCCGCTGGTGCCCGGGGATGGTTCTCCTTCCCGCCCCGCAGCGCCTGCCCCGCTCTGAGTCCACCCCGGTCGGCGCCGTGCGCTTGCTGCGCTCCTGCTTCGTTTAGAACGCCTTTCTGAAAGGCTTGCGCCAGTGTGAACTAGCTCTGTGTTTGAAAATGTGGATAAAAATCCACCCGGGAAAGGGAGTGATAACACACGTCCGGGTTTGGCAGCAGGGAAAATGATGTGGGTTTCTGGGTTTCTTTTCCCCTTTGCACGTCAGGCCAAGGCCGCTGTCAATCCGGTGCGGCTCAGCCAGAGCTCTCCAGCCTCTCTGAGGCAGCAACAGCTGCTGCGGGCACCGGCCACCGAAAGAGCATCCAGTGCCGACTTTGCTACTCAGACAAGCTGGACCTTTTGTTTACCCCTCTGCATGTTCCTTTTCCACGTGCTCCATCCATTCCGTTCATATTTCTGCTGCTCTACAGATCCCTTCGCTTCCCTCCACCCCAGACTCTCTCCGGTGTGGACAGGAGGGAGCACCATGCTGCTGCTGTCCCTCGGGAGGGCACAGCTCTGCGGCAGGTAAGGGCCCAAACCTACGAACAGTGGTGTTTCCTCTGAGGCCTCAAAGTGGCCAGATTTTCATGTGGCAGTGACTGTGACTCACTGGTGGCTGGACAAGGAACCAAACCCACTTGCATCCCTCCCATTACCCAGCCGCTGACCATCACAGAGGGATCCACCCAGACAGGGGCTCACCTCCCTCCCAGGTGGGCTCAGCGCCAGAGCCAAGCCCAAGCCCCTCCTGAGGGTGCAGTAAGGCCAGGCTGGGGCCGGAGGTGGTTCTTGGGATCCCTGCTCGCTGGTCGATGGCTGTCCTTCCTGCAACAACTAGTTTTGTTATATTGACTAATTGGCTCCATCCCAGGGAGACTGGAGACACACCTGTGACTCTCCAACAGCTCCCACCGACTCTCTGACCCATCTCCTGTCCCATCTGCCAGGATTTAGGAAATACAAGCAGCTTCTGACAACAAGAGTGACAAATGTGGGTTTCTCTAGTTTCCCTATGGGACAAAGCGTCTCAAATTTTTCAGGCTGCGTTTTGAAAAGGCTCTTGTGCATTGCCCGAGGCGATGATTCTGCAGCACTCAGGATGCCAGGGTTTTAAACCTGGCAATTTCTCAGCCCAGGCCTGGATCTGCCCAAATCTCTGAGGTTACGAGGCCATCTAGTGATCTGTTGGTTTGTTGCAATTAAAAGGTGCTCTCCAGGGTGGGAAAGTTGCTTATAAATCAGGACCTGTTCTTTAAACGCAGGTAATCCGCAGTCTCCCACGAGAAGGTAATCCCTCCAAGTCGGGCTGCAGAGTGTCTGGGACCCAGACAGAAGCTGGTGTCCACCTGCCACATGAAGGAGCCTGAAATCCACAGACATGTTAAGCTATACTATATATATATATATATACACACTATAAGGATACTTGCATGCCTTTTAGTCTTGGGAAGCAGGACTCACACTCAGTCTTTTTAGAAATAATCCCTCAAATTGTACAAAGGTGTGGACTTTCGTGTTTTAAGCTCAGGAAGAGTGTTATTTCTTGGAGCCCTTAGGGAAACTGAATTTTCAAAGGTCTTTCAGCAGCTCCTGCTGGTCCTCTCCAAGGAGGGAAATATTGAAAACAGTCATAATACCTAAAATTGTGCATAAAATGTGCAATTCAGGACATGGGGTTTTGTGCCCTATAGACACTCATCACCATGCAAGGAATAAAGAACTTGGTAATGTAACAGGAAAATCATTATCAACATCAGCTCAGGATGCCATGTAAGATGCAGTACCAGCTTTAAGCATGCTGACAGATGAAGATACACCTCTATCTTGGACATTTTATCTTATGCCTGAGAATATTCTCAGAGAAATCTGACAGGAAAGCTTTTTCACTTGGATTTCCAGCTTTTTTGATTACTATTTTAACAAATATCTTCTCAGGTCTGTTTTTTTTTTTAAACTCCTCATATATGATTTTACTCAGTAGCTATGGGGGCTTCAGTGAGGTCACTGCTGTCTAACACAAACCGACATCACACTGAGGCAGGTAAAAAGGATATAATCATAGAATCATGGAATGGTTTCAGTTGGAAAGGATCTTAAAGATCATCTAGTTCAAACCTTCCAAAGATGTTCCCTGGCTGTTCCTAGATGAGGGATTGCTTAGGTGAAAAAGGAGAAAGTCCTTGCTTCCCATTAACACTGGCTGGAATGTTAAAACCAGAAATCCAATATTTTTTATTTAACTACAAATAATTAGTTATGATTGTATAGACTTCTAGCATGACATAAGAAAGCTCTGATACCAGTGATAGCTGCCATCCCTCTTGTGAAAGTCTAAGGGAACCACTTAGACTTTGAGAACATGCTTTGTACTGATTACTTCAGCAAAGTCTGTCCCCCATGAGAAAAAAAGTTTAATTTCCAAAGGCTTTTTGCTTTAGATGGTGATATCTTAAGAATTTTTGCTGCTCAAATCTACAGTATCCTGTGCAACCAACCACCATAACTGTGCTGGAATTCGCTTGGAGGACAAAGACGTCTTTGATCACAACATAACATTGATTTGGCATATCATGGAGAAGTGCAACACTTGCAAAACACAGTTATAGAGTAACACACAGGGGACCCGCATGTCCAAGGGAATTAGGGGATTACTGGCTGAGGATACAACTGCCAGTGTCTCGGGGGAAATCTTGTTTGAGCCAATTAAAAACAAAGAAATGGAGCTGCACAAGGACAGATAGAAGAGGAAGACAGAGAGGAGCTACCTGCGCATTAGCAAGCCCTCAGCTCATGAATCCTCACAGATACAAAGGTTAAACTCAAAGGAAGGCAGGCCTGTGGTTCAGCACCCAGCTGATCTCCACTGTTCACTCTCTCTTTTCCAGCTGGTACAGGTGACAAGGCCAGCTGCTCCAGTTTGGTGCGGTGAAAGGACTGAAGGGAAGATGGATGAATTCAGAGCGCTGTTGATTTGTAAAAAGTATCCCAACAACTCAATATGAATAGTCAGCGGTTTTGCACATCAGGATCAATTTGTGGTTGCCCAGAGGCTGTGGGAGCAAGTCATTATCAAAACATAGCTGGTGCATTAGCTAGTAGCTAAGGTAAAATTGAGGCTGAGAGCTCTGGCTAGGTAAGGGAGAGACAATTCAATTATTCTGTTGTGCCTTCAGCTAGAATCCAATTTCAGAATAACAAGACATCTTTTGCAGTTGAAGAATAATATCTTAACATAAAAACAATCACACATTATATGTAATGTGTCCTGAAAGCATTAGGTGTTCTCTTCATAGGATTATCTTTCCCCACTGCCTTGGCAGCTGCATTACATTAGGAGCAGGAAGGAGCAGCAGCTGGCAGAGATGAAGGCATCAAATACCTTCTAGCAGTGGTAGATACAAGATAGAGGAATTTGTGATGTGCAACTATTCTTCAGAGTGGAGGTGGGGTGATGAAATGAAGAGGGGCTGTATTAATTTGACCTTTGTGCCATTGCAGATTTAGGTTTTCTGGCGTGAGAGGTCCCTGTGAGAGCCTTGACGGTGAGACTGGGATGTTGAAAACTCTTATCTCTGAGCTCATTTTTGATTTTGTCTATTGTCCATGCGTGTGATTAAAGTATGCTTGGCTTTAGCTGACTGTTTGTGTTCATGCACAGTCAGACATGAGAGTATTTTTATAGCATGAATGAAGACTGGAAAGATGCACAGTCAGATGGTTTGTGCTTCTCTTGGTGTATTGTTTGGATACTTGCTTTTCTGTTAAAACTACAGGGTATGTCTTTTCAAGCCCTATTTTTGAACTGTTGAAGTCTCCTTGAGCTGGTGGGACTTCGGGTCTTATGTATCTCTTCAGTAATGATCCTTGAGCTCCTGAGATCACAGCAATATCTTGTGACAATCATCCAGCATGACTGAACCTCGCCACGGGGTAAAAATTAGACAGAAGCAGTCCAGCCTGATGAACTTATTTGTTGTTAACGAACGTGTCCAGAGTTGTGTCTTATAAAAACATCAGGTGCTCTGGTAGTTTTATTTGCACAGCAAAAAGATTGCAGCACAGGCAGCAACTAAGAGGAAGCAGCCATCAGTTGGCACAGCCACTTCTGATGATACAACTACTTGTAGTAGTACACTGAAAGAGGTGGTAGACAGTTTGCAGTAGGCTTTATTTGTAGCTCACTTTGGTCTTCCACAACCCAAACTATTCATGTCATACTTTTTATACTGTTGTGTTGCTGCTGTGGTCATCTGTAATAACTTTCTGTTAATAACATGCCAGTGTCTTACCTTAGGAGGGCAGGGGTCTGGGTCACAGCAGTCTGCAGGAAGCTTTTGGGTATCCGCAAGTCTGGGCCAGCTCTGGAGTTAGCCCAAGGTGGGGTAAGATTTATTTACAGGAAGGACTGTAGACAGAGCTGAACAATGGCATCAGAACATTTATTTGGTTGGGATTTTTTTTCTTATTGTTTTAGGGGTTTTTTTCTTTGTTTTCCTGCAAAGCCCTTAAAGAGGAAGATGATGGAAGCTGAGTGAATATGGACAGCCAGGGAAAGAGGCTGCTTAAGCACCATGGAGCATCTCCATCTGGTCTCCAGATAACCTGTAGCTATCTAAGTTATCCTGAATGAAACAAAGACATTCTCCATGTCCTCATCCCTCCTGATTTCCTATGTCAGTAAAACTCATCCCATCTGCCTTCCCTGTGGCTTTGTCCCACATTCCCTCCATATGTGATGTACCAAGGGCAATATGCAAGTCCCATGACTTCAGTGTATTTATGCATCCTTAGCTTTTCCCAGACAGGCAGAAACAAAGTCAAATGCCAGAGCTAAGCCAACAGTTAGTCTGGAACATGAGATCATGGCCACCAGCTGGGGCCCTAATGCAAGCAATGCTTCCTAAGCTCAGCTCTCTTTGTTACCAGGTAGGCTAGATTCACTACCATGTTTAAACCTCTAACTCTTCTTCAACTAATTATTCTTCTGTCTAATTTATTTTCCTTTCTCCAAGCAGAGCAATTCCTTTGGCTTGCTCTAGAAACAAACCCTGAAGCCATAGTGCCTCTGGTCATCTGATTTTAAGGATCATGCTAACAGCCTTTGGTGCCAGGGAGAAGGTAAGCAAATCAAGTTTTCAAGGAGCTGCATCAGTTCACAGCAGCTAGTTAGTTTTGCAATTCAAATTTTCTAGTTTTCCACTGGTGTTCAGAGCTTGGCACCAGCAGAACTCTTCCTTTTACTTTCCACATGGTAGTCTGCCAAACATTTGGACCTGGGGACAGAGGAAACAATGGAGATTTGAGACAGACAAGACAGACAGGTGGTGCTTACTCTCCAGAGCATCTAGAGGAAGCTGTTTGCCAAGGATCTGACACAATATGCCTCCTCTTTTGGCTGATGTTTGCTGTTGCGTTTTAGGAGGATTTCAGGGTCCTCAAGCAACCTCTTTGTGAGTCGGGGTCATGCTAAGTCAGGAAATTTGCTCTTCACTATTTTGCACTAATGTCCAGAGGACACAGGAAACAAGTGATACCACCACAAGGATGCCTAAAGGAGTAGAAACACAGCTCACCCACAGCACCAGTCAGCTCCCACTCATGATGAACAAGGTGACTGAAATTTGATGTGACAAAGGACAGAATAGCTGCTCTTTATGCACGTGGTGGCATGGGAAAGTCACAAGTGGCTGAAAAAACTCAGCCTTTGAAACTTTTCTCAATTTTCAGTGGTATCAGACAAAGTGTTAGTTCCACTGGCTTTCCCATCCATACTCTAAAAAGGGGTGTTGGCATACCTCTCCTTTAGGATGCAGGCAGCTCTGTCACTTGTATCAATAGGTTTCAAACACACATGTGCCCAGATGAATAGTTGGGGTCAATGATTTTAAAGGTCTTTTCCAACCTAAGTGCTTCTATGAGGTTTGTTTGCAGAACAACTTAAGCTGACAGTAGCCCATATATAATGTCCTGGTGTATTTCAAGCTTCTTCTCCAAGCTTGGCGCATTGGCAGTGAACTGCAATTTCCTTCACCACAGCAGAGGACATGGTGCAGTGACACCCAAATGGCTTGTCGGGAGTGGGCTTGCTTCCAGCTGGATCTGCTACCTGTAGGGCTGGGCAGGTTGTACGTGGAGCTGCTTGGATGCCTCCTTGTCACAGCCCCGGGGCTCCCAATGGCAAAGGTAGCATGAGAACCCCCAACTTTGTACTGTGTGATGTCACTTTTTGAGTTTTATCAGCTGAGGTGTCCAGCTTCGTGCCAGCAGCTGCATCTAGCTGGTTTGGAAGCAGCAGTGTCACTGTGACCCTGCAGCATAGCTCCTCAGCTGTGGCATTGTGACCTGGTGCTGGAGGAGCCAGGAGCACTTGCAGGTAGACTAATGCTCGGTCTGAATAAATGGCCCAAGAAAAACAGAGCAGACAGGCTCTGTCATCTTCCAGACAAGAAAGTAAGCACTTCCATGGCTGAAATCAGCACATCTCAGCTATATGTGCTGAGTATCAGGGCCCTGAGGGCACTAATGAGTCTTACTGGCCCTGGCTACCCCCCAGGCCTCCCCACACTTTGCCCACAGTACAGGACAGTATTTCAGCACCCCTGGGGCTGTCGGTCCCTGCCCCAGCAATGTCACTGCAGGCCTGGTCTCTATCTCCCCACAGTCCTGCCCTGCCCATTCATGGACCTCCACCAAGCCATCCTCCTCCTCCTGACTGTCCCAAGGCTGTGTTTCTAGGCTGGTTCTCCTCACTGTCACCCATGGGCTGACATCAGAGTCAGAGCAGCCAGACACACTGTCAGTGCCTGGCACCAAAGACTAGTGCTGATCTCTTGCCTTCATCCCTGCCTGGTAGTGTTGAGCACCAGGAAGCCAGTGGCTCTGATTTAGCTGGGAAAATCCTTTTTTTGGGGGGGTTTCCCAGTAATAGCTGAATTTCAGCCTGGAGGGAGGTGTTGGAATAGCCCATTGCCACATTAGACAGTGTCAAATGCTCCCACCCCTCCAAAGGATGTACTTGATGGGAACTGCTGGAATTGCTCAGCATGAATCCGGGCTTAAATAACTTGTGACTATTGCTTTGCAAGGAAGTCACTAAGAAACATGATCCTCAAGGAGAAGCAAACTGCTTTGATCTCTGTCCTTCTGGGTGAGCTCCTCTGTGTGAGTTCAGAGCTGATTTCCAGCAAAGCAACAGCACAGTCAGCCAGCACAGAAAAGTTACAGCCTCACTGTTGTCAGTAGTAAGTCTCTTAAGCAGCAAGTACTTCAAGGCAACGTGCTGTTTTTGGGCATGAGGAATAAGTGACAGAGAGATATGGCTGAACCTACAGACATAAATGTTTAGATTACTAGCAGGGAAATTAAAACAGACCCTTTAGGGCTTTGATGAGCAAGAACTGATTCTAGATTCATAATATAACATCACTGCAATGATATGAGCAGAGTATGCAGCAAAGCAGCAGTCCTTGCTAAATGACCTAACAAGTCATAGTGCATATTCATTGCAGGAAACACTTTTCATCCGTCCTTGATTGCATGTTGTATATTGGCTATGGATTTGGTGGATTTGGATTTCTTTAGCATGCCCTTGGGCTTTCAAGTGTGCTAGGATGCATTGTAATGTAGATGCAGGGTGTCTGGCACTTCTTACTGAATAAGGCTTCAAAGGGAAGTTGAAATCAGACTCTAATTACATTTGTACAGAGGCCAAAGGCATTTTGAGGAAGAGATTACCTGCTGTTCATGGACAGATTTTGTCCAGAGTGCGTGGTAAAATTGTGGGGTTGGTTCATGCTCCCACTGGTATTGGCAGACATGGGACTACCTGATTTTTGGAAGCCGAGATAAAGGAAAGCAATATTTGTGAGTAGGCTTTGAACACAATGCCATTACTCAGGTAGATGTGACAGCATGAATACATCTTCTCTGGAAGCTTTCCCAGTGCCAGAGAACATCTGACTGGGAGCACAGACCACTGACACAGCTGTGCCTGAACCCCTGCCACTGCAGACAATATTGCTGTGGGCATGTGGTCCAAGTAGCTCACCAGCATCCCCTCATGCCTTTCTCCTTGGCACAATATGTGCCTTTGAAGCTCTAGTGCTTTAAAAAGAAGGCCACAGCCCTTTCCTCATGCTTTACATAGGCAGGTATGTTATATTGCAAGACTCTTCTACCTCCTTGGATCTTTCCCAAGCAGACTTCCCAGGTCGGTAAGGTGCTGGGGTCCTGGAGCACTGAAAACAGAGGAATTGGAGTTTAGAGGCAGGGAAACAAACACCTTCAGCAGATAGCAAAAATTATTTCAAAATGAAGAGCAGCAGTTTGCTGTCCTCACCTCATCCCAGGCCCAGTGTGAAAAGCATCTGTCAGCAGACGATGGTGTTGGGACTCGAGGGCCGGAAGGACTCGGCGTCAGAGCTGCTGCCTGTGTAGAGGTGCATCTGCCTCCTGGTGCAACGCCATCGGGCTGGCTGGGGGAACAATAGAGCTTTGTGCCTGGCAGATGTTCAGGCAGAGAAGAGGCAGTATTTGCTTTCTTTTCCTGAGGGCAGTTGAAGCACAGGGAGTGCACTGACCTGATTTCCGAAAGGGTGGCTGGTGCTTCTGCAAAGTCAGGTTAGGAGCAATTTGGCCAAGGTCATGCAGCAAGTGAGTGATGCTGTCAGAGATGGATGGAAATCTCTGTGTGGGTGCTTTAGCTTGATGGTCCCACCACACCACCTCCATTAATGCATGACATGTTAGTGATTTATCCAAGCAGCATACTTTGCTGATTAGGTTTTATCTCGGTAGCACTGGGAACAGTATGTGTGTCTTCTACATCCAAAGAGCAGAAAGTGTACCTTACTCTGAGTAAAATATGGTCTTTGACCTCAGAGTCTTGGCACTGAATCATACAAAAGGTAATGGTTGCATATGATCCTTCTCCTGACTTCGTAGGAGGAGGGGAAGGATTGCAGGAAACCCTCACCTAATCAGTTGCTCAGCAGGAGGAGGTGCATCTTGCAAGCTCGGTATAGAATCACAGGAAGAAGTGGAGTGAAATGACAGGAGTTACCACAGATGTTTGCCATTCTGTGCCATTGAACATATGAAGAGGAAAAGGAAGGGTGGCAAAGGACACACACCTCCAGAAAGCAGGCATGGCAACAGCAGCACTTTCCTAGGAGTCGTTTCTGAGGTGGTGTTCAAAGTCTGTGTGCCCTGTCTGTCTAAGGTGTTGTTGCTACTTCTCCCCTCCAAGACATTCAGAAAGCTGATTGAGTCTGAAGGGAGGTTTGAAAGGCCAGAGATGAGGCCAGACCTGAAGTGGAGGTGCCTCCTCAGCAGACGAATAAGCTGCATGCTGTGAAGTCTGGCTTGCAGCACAATAATGATGTGAATGAAAATGAGCAATGTAGTTCCATCCCTGCGTATGTTTTGGGATCTATTTTCTGATGGTGCATTGGGTGCACTCAGGAGAGGCAGACAAGGCTACAGATTTGTTTGTGAAGCAAGCAGCAGGGACATAGGGTCAGTCCCAGGAGGGAGGAGGGAGGAAAGTGCGGTAAACTATTGAATAATTTCAGTTGCTTCATGAAACCTCTCCCCCAAGGATTCTCCTGGGGAGCAGATAGAAGTGGAATGCATCTATATGTGTTTGCAATGCAAGGGCATTTGTACAATGAATGTACGTAAAATTAAGAAAACGCAATGGGCTACAAGAGGGAATTAGAGATTTAAAAACTTTGAATTATGAATCACCAAAGCTTCAGAGGTCCTATGGCTGAGATGCCAGAAAGTAGTCATCTTTTACTTTGTTATCTATAAGTCTGCTGTATGAATAATAATTACACAATGTGACAGAGGAAGGCCATGTGCTTTTATTCAAACTCAATCTTTATAGATGTGAGGCCAGTATAGAAGATGAGCTACTTGCTTTAATGGTATTATAATTTGATTAAACATTAGAATATGTGCCTGCAGTATCTTCTTTCTAAGCAACAATGAACTGGGCTGGAGGAAATGTTCTTCACTTTATGCCCTATGGCTCATGATCTGGTTTATTTGGTTTTAGACCCTAAGGCAGCCAATACCTTTTCCATGTTTTAAGTAGTCTTCTTGTATAAGCTCAGAGAAGGAAAATTGCTTTCTCTATGAACCTCTCTATAAAATCTTCTACTGTTGTTTTTTTTCCAACTTCTGCTATAGGCTCTTCTGCACTTTGTGCCAGCACAACTTAAATTTTGGTCTTACAGTCTATCCTTAACCCCTCCTTACTCCCATTTCTCTGAGGTGACTAATCATACCCAGCTCCTTGTGAAGTAGCTGACAGCACTGTGAACTGCTCAACTGAAAGTCAGCCAAAAGTCAAAATGTTCTGAGCATTACAAACATTGGTATTGCATCTTAGTGGTTTTCCTTTCTTCCACCCTACAGGATCTCATGACCCCATAGATACTAGAGCAAAACAGGAGAGGCTTTCAACGGAAGAAATCAATGTGTCTTGGCAGCTTGTGAAAGATCTTCTACAGGGAGCTGTAGAGCTGTGTGGAGGAGTGAGCAATCCATCACCAGCAGCATGATTTCCAATTCATTGAAGAATGCTGAAGAAAATAAAAAGTGAAGCAACAGTGTCACAGCAAGGAGAGGGGACGTAACCTTTAGATAGCAGGCTTTTTTCACCTCTCTGAAACACCGGGCATTGGCTTCCTTGCAAAAATAGGACAAAGAGCTTCATGGGCCTGTAGTCTGATCTTTTATGGCAGATCCTAAGGGCAGGGGGGGCTGACAGGCTTGTTAACGTTTGACCCAATTTAAACTACACAGGTTCTGAGGAACAAAGACTCACTGAGAGGTTAAGGAGAGGGAAATCTGAACCAAATTGACACTGAGACAAATATTCATAGCAACTAGAGATACGAGTAGCTAAGGAAGAGGAACAAATCTGCCAAGGCAAAAACGTTCCCTTGCTTTGTTGCACTTTGGCAATCCAGCTGGTGATGGGACAAAGATGCTGCCACGGGAGAGCAGATCTGAGTGAGATGTCCCAGATAGATCCGGTCTATACCAGGAAGTTTTTTGTGCACATCCCAATCTGAAATTCTCAATCCTACCTTATCCCTGTTCCTTGGAGGAACATGTAAGAAGTTCCTAGTCCTCTGATATTGCTTTGTGCTCTGCTGTGCCGATGACAAACCTTATCTCCCTGGGATTATCTTTAATATGATTTGAATAGGGGATCCCATCCAAGCCCTTTGTGGAGCTTTAACACTCTTCATTGCTGAAAGAAATCCCACCAGTTATGTCTGATCGTCCCAGATGTGCCTCATGGCACAATCTTATCAGGTACTGCCTCTTCCCAGACTGTACAAATGTTTTTCCATGGCATTTGTCTGGTAAGTGAGAATGTGCAGCAGCTTATGATGCTTTTAGGCCTCATTTTTGTTTTCGTCTCACTCTTGTGAAAAGCTCCACAGTGTCTTTGTGGATCTGCTGTGACCACTGTGAAATTTAAGCAATCAAGTACAGCATAAGGGCTTGATCTGTCTTTAAAGCAGGGCAGCCCTTTTAGAGAGGCACTGGTGATCAGTGTGGAGTGGGTTTGGATGGTGAAAAGGCAACCAAAATGCCTAGATCATGAATAAAAAGCTGTGCTAAACGTCTCAGTATGGAGAAAAGGCAATTATGGTCGAGGAGGGAACATCTCAGTGCTTTCCTGTGCTGTACATCATAAGATAACATACATCAGGCAACGGCACATGGTGACACAGAGAGGTACCATTGCATTCCGTTCGCACACCTGATGTGGGAAAACTTCATGGTACAGCAGAACTTGGGTGGGCACAAGGTGTTCCTGGGTGCTGCATGCAACACAACTCAGCCACCTCTGCTCTGCTGGGCAGGCTTGCAGAGACCTCTGCTACTTTTCCCAGGAGCAGTTGTTTAAACCCAAATACAAGGGGGAAGTGGCTTACAATGGGCTTGGTTGGGTTTCTGTCCACTTCGCAGTGACATGGGTGTATCTGGAGAGTGAAAGAAGACAAATGAAAAAACAGCTGTAAATGGGTATCCAGTTCATCTCCTGGAATGAAGGAAAGTACTAGCATTGGGCAGGAAGAAATGTAACTTCATGTAACTAAAATCCTGCAGTTGAGCTTGGAAAAGTTTTATTATAAGCGCAGTTACTGTCCAGTGAGTTAAATTTCAAGCCTAATTTCCCTGCTAAAATCTCAAAAAAGCCACTGATTCCTTGGAATGAGAGCCAGGATGAAGGGAAAAACCCCCATGAGAGTGAAGAAGAGCTATCCCAAAGGCAGCATGTAGTATCTAAAGCTAGACCAGCTTGGAGGGAAAGACTGGAACAAGTTAGATGGAAGGATTTAGGTGAGAAAAATCTAGGGACATAACACAACTTACTAGAGCCCAGGCACTGCTAGGTCTGCTGGCACTGCTCAGCAGATCTGAGTGGTCTCATTAGGATGACATTTGTGCCCAGAAGATCAGTTGTCTTAGAAGAAGAAATCACTTCCCTTCCAAAATTCCCATAAGAGTGTCTGCGGGACCTGTACGTAGAGGAGTGGGAGCTCAACCTCACAGTGAGTTTATTAGATTTTATACCTCCAATCCCATGTGTTGTGCTTTATCCTCTTGTTTAATGCTGTATGTACTATTGATTTTATTGAGATACAGGTGAGTGCACAGGTGTCTGTGCACTGAACTTTATTCAAGCAAATATACTGTCCTGTATAGAAGACACCTAAACCAAAGCAACCAAGAACTACCTGCTACCTAAGGTGAAAAGGTCAGAACCATTGTATTGAATTTTGGGTTAATCTTAGAAGCAGTCTTAACTCATACATTCTTCAGAGAGGATGGTGAAGCCTCTGTGTCAGACTGCCTGGAGACACCCATGCCATTGGGCCTCAGAAAAACCAGCCTACGATAACAGAACGAGAGGGTGCTTCTCCACAGTAAGAGCAATTGGGTTTGAATGAGAGTCAGACTGACTTGTCAAGCTCTTATCATCTGACTTACAGCTGAATAAGCAAATACATACGAGTTAATAAACAAACCAAACTAAATAAAACAATGTAACTCACAGTGCAAAGTCGAGAAAATGACTTGTCTCCTGGAAAATTTCTCTGTGGATCTAGCAAGGTTCAGGTTGTTCCTGAGTGCTGCAACTACAAGAATTGGTGATTGCGATAGAAGACCCATCTTCTTCTATTTTTTTTTTTAAATTGGAACGTGAGAAAATTGTTTAGTTCTTACCTCCTGTCAGTAGAACACTACAGGAAGCTGAGAAGTAAAAGAGCATAAAACTTGTTAATTTGAAGGGATGAAGAGAGAGACATGCTGACCTAGGTGGCCTCTAGGTAGGAATAGTTACTCCATGTACCTCCGTAAAATGACACATGCTGGATGAAATAACAGGTTCCTTGTAGGCATTTCCTTATCAAAGGCATTTGTTGAACAAGGACAAATGTAAGTCATAAAAAGAAGAGATGTGATTCACACTGCTAGGACTTAAATGAAAGGGGTCATAGGAGTCCACAGTAAGCAAAGGATGAGATTGTAATTATTACAGACAGCATGGACCAAGACTAGTAAACAGATGAAACAGAAAAAGATGAAAGTGCATATTGAATTCTGCCAACAACCTCCTTACGATATACAGATGTCAGAATTATCTGACATATGCACGGATCTCATCCCTTTGGAGAAGAAAATCTTACAACTTCAAAAGACTCATCTCTGCCCTTTTAAAAATAGGTGCCGCTCCCAGACAGAGCTGCAAGTACTTTGAGATGGGGTGATCCTAAAGAGAGGGGCTTCAGCAATGCGGGTAAACTAACGCTGATTTCTTCCTTGACGCGGCAGAATGGTTAGTAAATCTTAAATGAACTGGGAACTAAGCGACATTTTAGTTTTTTTCTGTGAAAAGGAGCGGGGGTAGAGAAGAAATAGCTCTCCGTCCTACAAATTAACGTGATACGGGCGACATCCATCTGGGAGCGGGGATGGAGCGCGCACAAAAAGCCATCCGCTGCGGGCGGTGGTTGTTGCTTCGACGTTCGGATGGGGAGAAGCAGCAGCCGTTTCCCCCGGCAAGATTCCCGCAGGAAGCGCTCAGCGCAGCCGGAGCGCCGGGCGGGGCTCAGCCCATTCCGGCAGCGGAGCTCCGGGAGCTCCCTCCTGGGGGGGGGGCAAAGACATTCCCGATAGGAAGTGGCACCGTCTCCTTTTTTATTTAAATAAAGCCAACCTCCCCCGCTCACACCCGGGGTGGGGTGGGGGGTGAAGGAAGGAAGATTAAGCTTTAATCACGTATCCCGAGGATTGTGGATAAAACGCGCGACAAAGCGACCGGAGGCTCTCCCGCACCCCACGCGCCGGGAATGCCCGGCTAAGGCGCGGGGCGGGGGGAGGCCGCGCAGGGTTTAAATGCCCCGCGGGGGCGGTCCGGCAGTGCGGCGCCTCCCGCCCGTCCCCGCCCCGCTCAGCTGACAGCGGGGCCGCCGGTGCCCGCCCGCCGGAGCCGCTGCCGCTCGGTGTCCGCCCGCCTGCGCGGCCCCGCCGGGGATGGGGGGCGGCGCGCCGTGACCGGCCCGAGCCGCGCTGCTGCCGCCGGGAGCCGCCGCCGGGAGCCGCCGGGAACCGGCGGGATGAGCGGGAGCGGCGCCCCCGGGCCCGGCGCGGCGCCCTGCCGCTTCGCCCACTACTTCGTGCTGTGCGGCATCGACGCGGAGAGCGGGCTGGAGCCCGACGAGCTGGCAGGTGAGCGCCCGCCGCCGGGAGGCCTCCGCCCGCGCCCGCACGGCCGCGGCTCCGCCGGGCTTTGGGGGATGCGCGGCTTCAAAATGTCTGCGCCCCCCGAGGAGGGAGGGGGGCGAGGGGAGGAGAGGGTCGTCGCGGCGGTGGGAGCCGCGGAGAGGGCGCGACTTTGAAGGGTAAAGCATCCTCCCGGAGGGGCTGGCGGAGCATCCACCCCGAGGGCAGCTCCCGCCGGGATGCGCCCTCCCCCGCAGGCCGGGCTCCGCCGACCCGCCGCTGGCCCTGGTCCCCGGTGGTGGCGGGGGACACGCAGCCTTCGCCCGCCCTCGGCCCAGCCGCGGTCGTCGGGGTGCGACTGGCGGGAGAAAGGGTACCGAGGGTTATGGAATTGGAGGGAGCCGAATGACCGAGCTTTCTGTCGGGGCAGATGCATTTTCTTCTCTATCTGCACTGGAAAGGAGGGGGAGGGATCTGGGAAGAACTGAATAAATTAATGGAATCGCATCTTTATTATGCAGGTTTATTCACATCTTATGTCTGTTCAGAAATAGTCCTCCTGCATCCTTCCATCCCCCCTCCCCCAAATTGTTACAGAATCAGAGAACAAAATTATTGCTATAGGATCTAACGCATTTTCTAAAACGTTTATTTTTGGTGGGTTCATGACTGTATATGAGCCGATTATGTTGGCATAAGGCAGCAGTTCTTCCTCAATGTCACTTTTGTTTATGTAAAAGAAACTAAGTCGGGTTTCTGCATATAAAATTCGATTGACTTCAGGCTTAATAACTGGGCTTAATTGCATGGAAGCTAAACGTTTCCTCATGATCTTACAAATTTGATAGTGCTCAGGTGCCTGTGTTTGACCATTCCTGTGCGTTTACACTGCAGTCGATTGAGCTGTGCCTGGCTCAAATTGGAGGCAGCTGTACTGTCACAGCGAGCACCTCTGCCTGGCCATAGGATCCTGGCTGTGGGAGCCTGGTGAGGTCTCTGCAGCTATTGCATCAGGAAGTACCTTGCCGTCAGGTTGTGCAAGACAAAGACTTGATGATCTACATCACTGATCAATGTACACTGGTTGAAGTTCATGTTTTTGTCACCTGTAAAAGGGGTGGATGCACATACCAGACTTTCCAAGGAGGTTTATCTTAATGCAGGTACCTAAATCTCTACCCTTTGCAGTGAGCGCACACTGGAGGTAACCCCGGGATCTCCAAGCTGAAGCATTAGCCAAATGTGCTTTAATCTCTGTTTTGGGAGTTTTTTACATGTTCTAGTGACCGCAGTTGTATGTTTTCAGTTTTGCTGCTTTTAGTAGAAAACTCTTGGCTCGTCATCTCCCAGCTGATGGTGTACAGGGTTTGATTTGCATGATATGACCTATTGGGGTTTCAGCTACGTAAAGTTTGAGTCATCTCTAACTCTTCTATCCAAAAAGAAACTATTTTTAAAGGCATGTTGGCTGGCAGGCTCTGTCTTCCCTGATGAGTACCCAGACTCTCAAACTTGTCTTTTGCTGATTTTTTTGCACCATTTCCCAGTGAGATGGACAGGTGTGTTCTTGGGGAGCGCTGCTCAAGGACAGCCTGGGCGCGGTGGGTTCATGCAGTGTAGTGCCTCGACTATGGGGCTCATCTTTCATGGTCATTCGGTAGGTTTAGCTGAACTGCTCCAGCAACACAAAGCAAAAGGCATCTCCTTCTTAATTTTTCAGTAAAAGAAAGACATTTTGGCAGATCTAGGATATATCCATTTATACAATGTAATGCAACTATGAATGATTTCAAAGAGAAATTACCATAAGTAGTTGTTTTTAAAGCAACGTCTTTGTAGGTGGCAAGGTCCAGCAGGATGGTTTGTGCATACAAACATTTTTGGAAATGGCACTTTGGGAGGCATTCTTAATACCTAGGGGTGTTGGGATATGATAGAGGAAGAAGTGGAGTAACAGAAATATGATGGGACTTAATATTGCCACTGAGCAATGTTGTATTTTTAGGGACTCGTGACAAGAGCTTTCTGCTATCAGCTGGGAGCTCAGCAGTGGGAAATGCTGGGGAGGAACAGGGAGTGCTGGGAGCCACAAATATAATGCAGCCGTGAAAAAAATAACTCTGGTTTGAGATATAACTGAGAAAACATTTCTGTTAAAGCCTGGGGAGTACTAATGCCACTGTAGGCAGGCAGTAGTGAGAACCCACCTACAAATCTGTGTTACAGGTTTCAAACACCAAGCTACTAGGATTGAATTCATTGCCGGAATGGGTGGGGAGAAAGAAGCTTGAGGGAACAGAAAGTCTGTTGTATCGCAGGAAACCCACAGATGAAGGCTATTCTTTGTAAAAATATTCTTAAAGTGTTTTATAGAAAGAAATGATGCTGTTCTTTCAGTTTTGAGTTATATAGCTGGGATAGCTAAGTCTTGCTATCCCTGTGCTTAAAGAGCTTGTTGAGGTAAGTCACAGCATCCAGTGAAAAGTGGCTGTGACTTAAGCTGCTGCACAGATCATCCCCAGTTTAGCGAAAAAAAAAAGTCATCAAGAACCTGCTTATCTCCAAACCTGTGAATCCCTTAGCAGCCAGTGTACACAAAGGTCCTTGCTCAGCCCAGGTCTGACTGAGTGGAGCTGCACTGGGGTTGAGCAAAAGAGCATGTGAAGAGACAAGAGGAGCTCTTCTGCCACCCTGGAGGCCCCAGGGCCTCTCCTGTGAACAGAGAAGCAGAAGTTACAAAATCCTCGAGGGATTTTCGGCTTTCAGATGGACTCGATGGTGATCGTCTGAGACACAGGCAGCTCCCTGGAGTACACAGTGTGCTGTGGAGCTGCCGGTGACTCACCTCTGGCGTCATCTGGGAGCTCCCTGACCTGTGCCCTCTCTTTGCTGAGGACAGCCCGGGACTCACCCCTGCGTGGAGGCTTTCCTTGCCTGATGGCTCAAGCCAAAAATCATTTTCCATAAAAACTCTCTGCAGTTAAAACAAACAAACAAAAAAACCCACCAAAAATCCTCATCAGCTGCATCAGACATGAAGTGAAATGTTTCAATGATACTCTTGAAGGCAGAGCAAAGAACTGCCTTCTTAATTCATCTTGTAGGGTTGATAGGTCTGTCCAGAAAAATGAAATAAAATCAAGGTTTTAAAGTTGTGTAAGGTTTTGACGTGCTTTTAAGGAAGAGTAACTTGCTCTATAGTTCTTGTTCCACTGGATGCTCAGTGCTTAAAATAAGTTTGGTAGATGAGAATTTTCCACCAAGCAGATGGTTCATTTTGCTTAGATTATTTTTTTTCTTTTGCATGTATGATGGTTTTTTGTACAGATTTTCTTAGTTTTTTTTAACAACTTGCTCTGCAGCTGGCTTTTCATATGGCTGATTTGGGGGTTTTAAGTAAATTAATTTGAGAAGTTAAAAGCTGTTTACCTATTGCTGGGCTTGGTAGTGTATCCAAGCACTCAGTGAAGTTGCATATAGATTATGATGTTGTCAAAACATTTGTGGCACTGTCACAAAGCTCTCGGTCAAGGATGAAGGGAAAAAACGCCAATTTCTAGGGACTTGTGGGAGGAAAGGAAACTAACTAAGGATTTTTGGGCACTTAATAGTTGGAGAGGTCATAAAAAAAAGCTGGGTATTTGATGTGAAATACCTTGAAAAGCGTGAAAATTTCAGTATTGGTTTCAGTGCCCTTTTGAACTCCACTAAAATAGAACGCAGGGAGCTTTTCTCTCATGCTCAGGGGCTGATGGAAAATAAATTTCAGTTCACTTTCCTCTACATGCCTGTTTGTTCCCAGGTAAAGCCATTTTGAGACTATCAGCCTTGGAATTTTATGCGCTTAAATGAATCCGTTAAAGTAAATATTTAACGTTGCATTTAACAAAAAGACCTAATTATTCATTAAATTGTTTCTATCAAATATTTTGTCATACTGTATAAACTTTATAAGTAGTGTGTGTGCAAGGCACAAGATTATTCTAGCTGTAGTGGCCTTCACCTTTTGCTTTGAGTATTTCATTAGTGTGTCACAAACTACAATTTAGAAAAATCCAGAATACACGACTCAATTAAAAATAAAATTAAATATCTTTTATTAGGGAAGTAACTTAGTGCTCTGGAGGAAAGCATAGAATTAGGGATGAGTGTTTTGTTCCGCAGTGGAAGGACTGGTCTGTGCTTCGTTGAGGGTGCTGTTGGTGGAGCAGTTTGGAGGAAGAAAAGGTGTCAGAAGCCACCCCGGAGAACTGGGGCCTGAAGGACCATATTGGGTGCTGCTTTCTGTGTCTTAGAACATGAATATTGGTGGAGTTGTGGTAGCCCTCTTGCTGTGTGATATGAAAAGTTTTATAGCTTTTTTTCCACACATGAACTGTAAAATATTACCTCAAGACTATGGCTGCGGTGAGGAGACATTCTAGTTATTGTATCTTGTCTAGCAAACGTATTTTACACTGTCTAGTTTTGGCCATTGCATAAAGATTCACTGTCTTATTGTCCCATTCAGTGTATACTTTAAGACTGTAGAGAGCTTCATTACTCTACTTTTAAGATCAAATTAATTTTTTTTATGATCAGCAAAGCTGAGAGTGCCTACTGTTCATGCTCATTGGAACTGCTGAATGTCTCGGGGAAAATAAACACTACTTCTACCTCATGCTGTTTCCCTACAAATATCCAGATATTGGTAACTAATTTCCCTCCAGTGAAATGTTAAAATCCAAACAAGGCATATTGCAGTCTGGCTGACTTTCTTATCTAGTAGGCTCTTATTTTTAGAAAGCTAAAAGACTTTTCTGTCCTTGTGTGTGCCTGGCACCCACGTGCTTGCTCATTGCAGAGTCTCCCCACATCCTGCACCATTCTTCATCGTGCTTCCTTCATGCCAAGTCAGTGCACGAAGTGCTCTGCCAGAAAACTTGGTGGCACTACTACAGCGATACAACGTCTTGTGTGCATGGCTTTCCCGAAAATAGGCAATTGGGTTTGTTCCTAGTTCACTGGAAATAGACTGAGAAATCTCCCTTTACTGAGGAATATCTGAACAGTTGTGATGCCTCTTAATGACTTACTCAGCTGACAGAAAGGAAAAGCAGGCTGCGGGAGTTCTGCTTTTCATTTTTAAGTACAGTCCAGATTTGCACAAAGCATTTTTGGAAGGATTGTCTGGGTTAAGTAGCCTGGATGTGGACAAGAGTGGTACAAGTGGAGGCAGAGATGGCTTACGCTGTAGAACGTAACAAAACTCGACTTGCTCCTCAGAAGCAGTTGATGTAGATTGCTTAGGATTTCTGGTTGTTGTGGGGCTAGTTGGAGTGATGGAATTCAAGCATTTCTCCAGCCCCTCTTAAGAAGTGATGCTCAAATACAGCACTAAGTCTTCTGACTTTTGGAAAAAATAAGTCTTGTGGATCAGGGACTGGATGGAGTAGCTGCATTATTGAAATAACTGTAATTTTTCTGTGGATTGTCATAATAATAGTATATATTTAGAAAACCTGTTTGATAAAAATCTGAGCTGGGTTAATATTTTGTTCATGTGAAACCAAATCTCATTCTGCATACACAAAGTGTTGCTTTTCTAGTTAAAGGAGTATGGAGATAATTGCTGCTTCTGGGCAACCTTGACTTGATGCTGAAATAGAAATATGTTTCTGCTCTCTTCTACATCTTTAAAGGTGGTGGCATGGATAGTTGCTGTAATGGTTTATGCTTAATTTTGTTTTGTTTTTATTTTTCTTTTGTTTTGTTTTGGGTTTTTTTTGCTACTGGGGAAAACCAGAATTCCATTGTAATACCGCAAAGATTTTTATTTTATTTAAAAAAAATGTCTGAATTATACATTGAAGACTTAGCTCCTGTAGGAGGATTTCTTCAGCCAGAGGAACTACAGCCAAAGGAAACAGTGCTTTTTATAAAGAATTGTCAATATTATTGACAACTATGATCTCCAGTTACAATAACCTTTAATAAGGAGTAACTTTCTTGCTCACTTGGATTACAGACTATTTCTGAAATTGCTAATGGCTGTGATGTATTTTAGTAATAGTACTTTCATTCTCTATTTTTATATATGCCAGAGAAACACTGGATTTAAATTCTCCCCCAGCTGTGGTGTGACTATTCTGTTATACATTTACCTTCATCTAAGGTTTTTATACCGTATTCCTTTGAAAATAAGGTATTGATTGGGTTGGAAAAACATCATTATTCCTATCAATAGCACTGACTCACTAATGCTAAACCAAAGAGAATTTCTTGTACTTTGTTTGCCAGATAAGCTGATGTTTTAATTTCCACTTAGAAGGACTAAAGCCTCTTGCATGCTCAGAGGCTGTTTCGCTGCCAGTGGCTGTTGCAGTAGCACAGATGAGGAAAGTGTGATAGTGTATGTGAAGGGTTTTTTCAGTGACAATCCTAGCACCTGCTCTGTTAACATTGCAGCAGGTAGCCTTTTTCCTTCACATAGTGAAACTGCAGTAGTAATCAAAGTGCTGGCGGGCAGAATGGCTGAGCTGCTGTCCTTTATAAGAACGACCTAAATCCAGCCCTAATCTTGTTCCTGCGCGTCAGCCTGAAGTCAGTGCTGGCCCCATCCTGGCAGCTTAGCGGTGCGGTGGCTGGGGAGGGACGGGTCCCCGGGGCTGCAGCTGCCTGCCTTGGGCAAAGAGCACTGAAAGGCAAAGGTGGAGAGCTCAGCAGTGCCAGATCAGGCCTCACCACGGCTGGATGTTGGTAGGGAGGGTATGGAGATGGTGATTTTGAGCCTTATGTGAAGGTCCCTGTTGCCAACGGAGAGACTCCTGTGTTGGCGTCCATCTCTGCCCTGGTCCTCAGGGTGCTGGAGGATGGTGGCATCTGGGGGAAGGCAATACCCACCCCTCTGAGATTGGAAGAGCGGTAACCATAAATATGTCAAATTGCTCAGGGCAGTGCGTGACTCCAGTATTGATTTCTCTGCTCGGCTGTTTTCCCGTGTCCTCACCAGAGCCATTTCCCAGTGCTGCAGGAGCTGTGCCAGTGCCCTGACACCCTGCCCACAGCTCTCCTGTGCCAGTGCAGAGCTTGACACAGGAATAACTCCAAAACGAGCTGCTTCGGGAGGGGCTGGGCTGCAAGTAAGCCAGCAGAACAAGGGTGTCGGGAGGCCTCTCCTGCCTGCCTTCTTTCACCCACTTGTCAGGGACTAATCAAGTTGTCCTTAATGCCAGCTCGTCCCTGAAACATGCTGGCAAGTGTACAGCCCGCAAAGCCTCTGCGTGGGCTGATGCTGGATACGTGGCTGGCACGCTGCTCCCCGCTGCAGTTGCTGGTCTGTTGCAGTCAGGGCTGGAGTCAAGGAGAAATGTGAATGAAGGAGGAAAAAAACCCCAAACAAACAGTGCATGCACTTTGATGTAGTTAATGCTGTGGTGTTTGGCGGGTGCTGCTTGAGATCATATAGGGCCACTTATATATGTGGGAAGAAGATGACAAGTAGCTTGTTCAGCCACCTCTTTTGTGTATGGAGAGGAATTATTATAGTCAAAATATGTGAACCTACATAAAGTTCATGAGCGTAAATAACTTGATTTTTTTTTTTTCCATTATCTCTCTCGACCAGAAAATAGCAAAAGTATGTATGGTAGGAAAAGTTGCATTGAGGAAAAACAAATTTGGTTAGGAAACAGTAGACCTTCGCTGTGGTGTTTTGGTCATGTTAGCCATATTGATAATCTCAAAAAGTAATTAGGGAAAAGATGGTGATGGGTCATCATAGTAAAAGAAACATACTATGGAGATGGCTTGATGTGTGGCAGACTGCTGAGGTGTCAGATACTGGCGTGGCTGGAAGAAGCTTCTGTTACATTACCAAGATGAAAATATAAACAACTCCATTTGTGCTTCTTGCTTGGAGTCAAAGAACTTTAATCAGCAGTCTGATCATTAAAGCTTATCTGAGAGTTCTTTCATTAGAGTCTAGGCTTGGTGAAGGTGCCTGACTGAAAACATGAAGCAAGCCATGCTCTTTTGAGGTGTGAGGTTTAGCTTCTACCTCCATCTACCTACCCAATCCATGAAGAATAACATCAGAACATCCAAACAGATGTTTAAAGAGTGACATGGAAAGAGTATTCCCTTGCTAATATATAGTCTGAGTTGTTTTGAAGGACTTTGCTAGATCTTAGTGATCTTAGTGCTTCAAGTGATAGTATAAAAATTAACTCTTAGTAGAATATAATATGGGGGGGATGGGTCTGTTTTTTTGTGGGTCTGCAAAGAAAACTTGTTCTCTTGCTGGAGAACAACCTTCACAATTTCATACAAAAATGTCAGCAGTTCTTGTTTTGTGTTGAGGCAATGTTTAAATATGTCAGCCTCGGAGAGTGAGGGCACCCCCCCCTCCTCCTTGGAGCATGAATTTGACTTTGCTTTGCAGTCACTTTATTCATCTAATTGCAATAATAATTCTGGGATCTTTTAATCTAGCAATTAAAAAAGCCAAAACTAACACCAAGCTTTATATCAAATGGAGTCAAATTGTGCTTTGAAACTGTGTGAGTGGTAGGTTGCACAACGTGAAAGCTAGAAGAATTCTCTGTCCACCCCCTTCTTGGTATTCTCTTGTCATGTTAAGGACTAAGGGTAAGGGGGCTTAATCTGAAACACCATTCTGTGTAAACAATGATAGGATTAAAAAAAAAAAAAGCAAAGCTCAACTGTCATGGGTGTGTAGTGGCTGCTGCTTTTCACGGATGACTGAAATTATTTGTATAAATTTGCATTTTCCCCTTAGCATCTATATAAGCCTATGCTCATTTCCATGCATAGCTATTTCCATGTACAAATGGATTGGAGTGCGCTGGCACGCGATGTGATGCCGTGTTACCTGTGTTAGCAGTAACTATAGTTACAAGGAAAAATCACGGATCACCACGGATGCTCCTCACACGAGGCTGCCCAAGTGTCAGAGGTGTTTTGAGTCTCTTGTGACTGAAAGACAAGAGGGCTGAGCTCTTTGTAATGAAAAGATGAAACCAAGCGCTCACTTAACTGGTGATTCCTCAATGAAATATTGATCAAATGGGCCAAGCAGTCTGCTGTGGACTGACCAATGTTTGGGATGCAGCTGGAGCCTGCTGGGAGAGCATGCTGCTGTCATGGTCCAAATAAGTATTGCTTACACTGATTTCAGGTGTCTGATGGCTTCTGCAGCTTGTGTTCTCACTGACCTGGATGCTGTCTGGAGGGTCCAAATCACTGATTTAGTAGCCCACCTCTCCTACCTTTTTCTCCAAGTTGTTGCTGAGGTTAATCCAGTCAGGTGGTGTTAATGCCTTCTGCTGGGCCCTCTGGTTTCTCATGAGGTACTCAGGAAAGAGAATCCAGATTTGTTTTTCTAAGTTCAAATTATGAAGCATTTGAGCAAAGAATGCAATATGCAATTGAGCAAATATTTGGCTTTTTTTGTTCTGTTTTGTTGAGGGAGGGGAGGATTTGCTGATGAGTTAGTTATTCACACAATACTATTTCTCCATCAGTATTCCCACTTGATATTCTTATTTGTTTTATGCTGTGCCGGGCTGTGACATGAATTTAAAATTAAGAACAATTTTATGCTTAAAAACAAAACAACAGCTCTGTTAACACAGACTTTTCGGCTGTGATGATGGCTGGTATGGGAGAGATGAAGCGCTGCTGCACTGTGTCTGGAATAGGACTCTTTGTAATGTAGATTTTGTGCTTTCTCACTTTGTTTATTCCTACAGTATAACTGTTTGAAAATACCCAACACCAAGTATTTGGAGAAGAATCCCTGCTTTTTATTTTAAAAATATCAAAACAAAGCAAAAACATCCAAACAAAACCAACAAAACACCAAAAACACCTGATCCCTTAAAATTTTGTAAAGATGTGAAGATTAAATGCTTAAAAACTGCCAGGTGTTTTGTAAAATGACTGTTGGTGGATGTGTGTTCTGTCACAAAGGTGTGAAGGGTGTATTCTGTTGTACATTCTGCCTTGTAAACACTGCAAGAATATCAAGGACAAACGGTACTACAGTGTCTCTAGTGTCTCTTTTTGGGTTGTCAGCATTTGTCTATAATGCCTATTGTTATAAATCCATTAAGGTAGAATATTTATATCTCTGAAAATCAGGATAGTAGCTATTCAGCATGGATGGATTAGGTGTTTAGCCTTTTCCCAAGATGGTGCTATTCAAGACAGGTTTATCTTACTGGCATTTGCAAATATGTTAACTCTTTCTGGCGTTAGTGAGTGTGAATAGCAGATGTTGTTTGACTCTTAATTCAAGCAGGAATGTGTAGTCTAGAGTTTCTGTCTCAAATTGGAGAATGACTAAGAGTTGAAGAATCACAGTGTAAGGAATGCTATTAAGTAATAATTTTTTTGCTGTGTCAATATGAACATCTGCACAGGGTGAGGCAGCTGTAGCTGTGATCTGCTGTCGCACTTAGCAGAAGGGGAATGGTGATGGGAGATGTTAACTTGCACAACAACAGTTCTGGGTAATAATTTAGTTGTTTCTATGCCCGTGTCTTTGTTTTCTTTCTACTTGGAGCTGCCCATAGGGTGGTGAGTTGAGTGGGGAAAGAAAGAGCCCTGTTGCAAATTGCTCAGTCTAACACACTGTTAAAAAAAACAACCTCCCAGAAAAGTCCCTCCAGCTTAATGTGGACTGAACTTCCCATGAAAACTCTGCCTTAATGAGCTGGGACCCCTCAGCCCTTCTTTGTCCCTGTCAGCAGGTGAGAAAGAGCTGAGGTCCCTGGCGCGGGTGCCCTGGCTGTGACCCAGGAGCTCGGGGACCCGATTAGTTCAGCTCTTGTGCTTTCGGCGGGAATAAGAATGGGAAAACATCTCGTCTTGGGGCCTGGATGTATTCGTGCTCCTCGCCAGCAGGTCTGTGCTAGCGCTGGGAGAGGCGTTTGTCCAGGAGCCGGGGAGAAAAGGCGCAGATTTAGGTCTGTCCCAATGTGGAGAGTGAGTTGCTCAGAGCAACTATGACATTGCAGTGTCCAAGATATATCTCATATTTGATGGTGGTAATGATCTGAAAGCTATTTGCAATTCAAAATCTCTATTAGGTTTTGGTTATTAGTTAATATTTTGTCAGCTCTTCGTGACTATGACTTCTGACTATGTCCCAGGCTTGCTTGTGGTGCACTGAATAACTCAAAAGGGAAGCTGACGGTACGCAGGAGACCATCTGTATTGTTAATAGTGTTATCACACTCAAAACTCAGCTTGTGTGATTTGATAACATGATCGCACTAGACTTTTTTTCTTTTTATTAAAAAAAGTCAAAAAACCGACCCCCTAAACCAATCTGTATCCTTATCTACCACCTTCTGAGCCCACAGGTCAATTTAATTTTGTCAGAGATGAAATGGAAAAGATAGGGTATGTTTTTTGGTGAAGTCCCTGCAGCTAGAGCAGAGATCCTAATTAACCTTCCAATAATACAAAGGCTGCTGGAAAAGCAACTTTCTAAAGCAAGAGAGGCCCCCTCCACATGGGTATCCCGGCAGGCTAATTGGCAGCCTCAGAGCTGGGATCCGAGCAGAGAGAGCGTTGCCTTCTGCCCATCTGGTGGGTTTGGGAATGAAGGTAACTCGTGGTGCTGAGGGGGAAGGAAGAAAGATCTAGGCTCACAGGCTTGTGTGAGCAAAAGGAGCTCCAGGTGAGAGGACCATGATTTCTGTCCTGGCATCCTGTCGCATAATTCCTAGTGCTATTCACCCATGCCTGTGAAACCGTACAGTGTGTTAATGTCGTCGTGCTTAGTCTTTCTTGCTCAGTCTCAGCTCCTACAATGTGATAACAGGCAGTGGGAGCAAAGCTACGTTTGGCAATAAATAGCAATTCTAAGATGGTTGTTTGCAGGGTCCAAGTCCTTCCTCGAGCTCAATGAAAGGATGTAGGAGCGCGACTGTGTTGGTGCTATTGCATCCAGAGATGTGTCTCTGAAAAAATGCTTCTGTATTGTTTCAAAATGCACTGAATGGGAGATACAGCAACACAATATGGTGGGGAAGAGGCTTCTTTCTTTTTCTTTCTTCCCCCTTCCCACATTTAAAACCAAACTGGCTTATCCTTATGCTTTATTGTTTTAAAATGCTATTCTGACCTTTCTGATAATATTGTTAAGAACCAAGATCTATATTCAGATGTATTAAAGTGATAATGATGCATAAGGAGTCATAAAACTGTATTAAGTGCATTAAATTTTGAGTAACTCCAGTAAAAGGTGCTGCAAGGGATGGCTAATCACTTTGCATTTATGAGTTGTCTTGCAAGTAAATTACAATATCCAGATGGATCTGCCCGCAGAAATGGCTTAGAAGGAGATGGCATTGCCTTGCAGTGGAAGGTTGGCAATCTATGCTTGATTAATCTGCTCATACCAAAGTGGGATCCCTCCATGCTTCCAGCAAGCTTGTAATAGATGAATGAATTAATGAGCCCCTGGGTAACCGAGACTACTCTTGGGAACTGGGAGGGACATCGGAAATGATAAACATTGCTGACTCAGTTTCTCTTTCTTAAGTTACCTCTATATCTTTTTCCAAACAGTGCTTAACTGATTCCACATTGAAGTGAGAGTATTAAAAGTGCCTTTCCACATCACTAACAGCAGCAGAGCTATTTGTGTGGGTTTGACCAGCCAGGTTATTTATGTCTTTTTGTTTCCCTGAACTTTCTCTATCTGAAAAATGTTGTGAGCTTCAGATGTGAAAGACTGACTCTTGGTTAGTTGCTGCCAGACCATGCTGAGTCTTTGTATGTTAGAGAGAGGTTGGGATCAAACCTCTCATGGGTCCAGCCAAGCAGTTCACTAAGCTGTTGCCGTCTTTTGAGCATATTCAATTAACTAGTTTACAAAAGTCTGTAGGGATCTCTGAGGCTGTTGATAATTTGTGGTTCAGAAAGTTTGGAAATTATTCTAGGTTTAAGAGAACCATTTCAGGAGGTTACTCAGCTTTTGCAGGCTAGATTGTCTTTTATTTTCACTATCTGAATATGTTTAATAAAAAAGAAATTGCAGCTAAATTTAAGCAAACTTTTCATTCAGGAATTAAATTTGTGTTTTCTTTCTTGCAGTGGCTTAGTGACAATTGTCTTGCTAATGCATTTAAATTATACTTCTTAAAAATGTATTATCTGGTTTATTTTGTAGGAGGTCATCAGTTTCACAATATTGTGTAAAACTGAAACCAAATCCTCCTGTCTGCAGCTGCAGTGTTAAATAGAGCATCGTTGTCATGTGGTGAGCATGGCTGTCAAAACACTTCGGGCAAAGTGGGTAACATGAACAGTTCTTCTACATTAAATATTTATAGAAGAAAATGCAAACTCAGAGGGCTGCCAGCAGACAGACATACTGCTTAAATACATTGTTGTGGTGGTGAGGGCATGAATCTCTGTGTTGCAGCTCTAGGAAGAAGATGGCGAGCTGTTTCTCCTTGCCCACGGGCTCAACAGTGTACTTCTTCTGCGTGTAAATATATGTGAAAAGGAACTGGAAATGTAAAACTTCACAAGGAAAACAATAGCCCTACACAAGTGATTTGCTTGCCAGCTTCCCCCAAAACGGTCTGTTCTCTTGGCCCACTGGTCTTGTGCTACAACAGCCATAGAACAGCGTAGCACAAGCCCTCTCTTGCATGCCTGGCCTCAAGGGCCAGCATGTCTTTATTTCTGGTCCTCTGGTGCAAACAGGTGGTGAACTACAAGTGGTGAGATGCTGAGGAGAAAACCATGTAATTAAATCTGGCACCATAGTATAATAAATCTCTGTTGTATTCTTTAGCTTTCTAGACGCCTTTGGAGCAATACACAATGGCTGTGATTAATGACTGTTGTATTGTCTTAAATAATAAGCTTGAGCCTTCGGATAGGTGACATAATTTAGCCGTAATGAGCGTCAGCTTCGTGTGTTTGATCTCAGTGCTTTGAATTTCAGCGTCGTTGTTGCCATGTCCTTGAGAGATTGTTTTATGCTGAAGAAAACCAGTAAAAGAGTAGGGTGGGAAGCAATTTCTCTGAGAGTGTGAAGAATCCAACCAAATTGTTGCTCTGAGGACTTTGACTCTTTTGTTGTATCTTCGTTTTAGATATGCAAGATGAAAGCAGTTGGATTGTTCATAAACTGGACCCACTGTTACTGAGAGAGATTTTTTTTCTTTGATAAAAGTATTCCTTGCTGGGAGGTGTCTGCTGACAGTACCAGTGATGGGTGTTTCCTTTTGTGTGTCAAGATGCACCAAATACCCATAGCAGGGAAAAGGCTTTTTGGTCTTTTCCACACCACTGCCTCGTCCGTCATCACCTCAGCAGGCTTCTCTGTTGTTTTTTCCCTTGACTGAAGGCAGCAGTCCTTTGATATGAGCTCCTATTTTTTTTTACATTTTCTGTATTCAGCTGACAGAGGAGAAAAATCATTATATTCTCTTCCCTGCAGTACCTGTGAAGAGCTTTTCCCATCTCTGTGTTGTGTATCTGCACAGCACTTCAGCAGAGCTGGGAAGGGAGGGCCGAGAAGCTACAAAGCACATCAGACCTAATTATTCAGCCAGCATAAGGGCCTTTCTTTCCTGCTCAGGATATTCGCTTTTGACTGACATAGTGTGCTGATTTCAAAGCCATTCCACAGCGCCACAGAAATGCTTCAACCTCAAATCCATCCTCCTTCGGGCAGCCCGGCCCAAACAGGCAGCCCTCGCGGCAGGGCTTGGCAGTGAAGGGTCGACAGGGACTCTCCCCTTTGTCGTTATTTTTGTGGGGATGGGGGTAAAGGGATTTAAAATCCCTCACCCTTTCCTATTAAGTCTGACTCATTTTGTCTGGTTTAGCATTGTGGTAGAAAGAAACATAATGGATTTGTTAGGGTCAGTGCTTCACAATGTGACGGTTGACTTTGATGGGCAATAGGGCCTAGTTTGCCACTCCAGACAAAGGATTTGTAGGTCTTGCAGGCTGCCATCTGTTTCTAAAAGCAAGTTTTTATAGAGAAGGGATGCAGCTTGCATGCTGAAAAAGTTGGGGGTCTTTTTCTTGAGAGCTGCTGAGCCTTTGTATTTGAGCTTTTAATTTCAAAACTAAGCACAGTTTATTAATAGCAGGATCTCCCTCTGGCAAGATGAACATGCAAATAACATTAGTGATGTGTTGATGTCTTCTAAAATATTTGTATTTTAGAATGCATGTACTGATCCCCAGAGTGGGTCCTATTCTTTTCTCCAGCCCCCACCCAAGCTCTCTGAAATGCAACATCTGGCTGCATTCAGGTTGTTTGCCTTTATTCTGCTACATAAGCATACAAGACACAGATTGGAGAAGAAATAATGTTCAGCTTTCATTTGATATTTTTTTTTACTTGTGCTGAAGTTGCCAAGGTGGTGTTAGGTCATACATTGGACTCGATGATCTTAGAGGTCTTTTCCCACCTAGTCGATTCTGTGATTCTGCAAAGTTTTGTCCCGTGCTCTTTTAATAACAGCAGTAAAAACTAGTTGATCATACTCTACTCCTATAATCCAGACTGGAAAGTCCTCATTTCCTGCCGTGAGCTTGCTGCAGAGTCTCTTAAATAAAGTGGCCAGCTGACCTGTAGGGTTTAGACATGCTGACAAGTATGATCTATTTGTGCCGTGCGTTAACCTGACTGTTAATGGATTGTTTCTATGTATAACTGCTGGAGGAAGCACAGAGCTGCGCAGTCCAGGTCTGGAGGGCAGGAAGACATCCTGCTGCAGGACTTAGCAAAAATAATGAGTAAAGCCTCTGCAGTTTTCTTCTTTCCAGCTGGAGATGAACAGGACCTCAAGAACTGATAAAGACATCCTGACTTGCCATCCAGTCCTGCCCATTTATTTGGGCTGTTACTCTCCTGATGCAGTACTGGGAGCTGGTGTGTGTGTGCAGTGCTTCCTAACGCTTTTGTGGTGCATTTTTCCCTTTTATTAAGTGTGACTGGTGTGGCTGCAATAGCTGTGCAGATACACATGAGCATCACTGAAAAGGGGGCTGGAAGTGCAGTGCTCCCCTTGTTGAGAAGAGTTAATTTGCTGCTGCTGAATGTCACATTAAGACTGTGGTGGCAACCAAAGGAAATTGGCACCTTCCACTCGCCCCCAAACAGAGCAGCCCAAGTCCTGCCTCTGCAAACATCCCAGGCATCTCAGCACTCTCCTGCTAACCAGCATTTGCCAGCCATGAGCAGAAAGCTGGCAAAGCTGCATGGGGACTCGTGGTCTCGTTGCCTGAGTGCTGTGTTTCTGGCTGTTACTGGAATTACCTTTTCTCCAAATTTGCTCCCAGCCTTGGCAAGTGTCTTGGTGCTGGGGGCTGACATGGGAGAAGGGGCTCACTGGCTTGCCTGCCCTGCCTGCTGCTTGGCAAATGAAAACGAAGCCATCAGCTAGCCAGAAGCATGACCAGCTCTGATTCCCTGCCCTGGCTTTCCTCACAGTGCTATGTCTGAGCCAGCACTGCTCGAGCAAGGAGGGCTTTTCTACTGTGCGGGCAACTGTGAAAAGAGGAAACTTTTTTGAGGGAATTAAAGGAATAAAACGACTGCCTTTGATGTGGTGGCCTGGTTCTGTACCAAGCTTTTTGCCGCAGGAGCTGATAGCCTACCCCTCTGCCAAATTTTCCTGTGGAGGCTGGAATATACTACAGATAAATACCTGAGGCCCAGGGAAGCAGCATTCCTGGCCAGTGGGATTAATTTAAATGAGAGTGTACCCAGCTCTTACATAAAGAGGAGAGCTGGTACATAGTAGGCAGTCTAAACACTGATAGGCTGCCTCTATTGATACAGGCTCCTAGTGCTGGCCATTTTGTGGAATTTAAATAGTTTGCCAATGGCTTGTCGGGTCCTGCCATGTAATTTAGCCAGCTTGGGATAGCTGATGTTAGTGATTTTCTTTGGAGACATGTGATGACAGTTCAGCCATCAAATATATGTGCCGGGAGTCAGCCCATCCAGCTACCTCTAAACTCCTTTCAAGCAGTAGAAAAACTTCGCGTCTCCTTTAAGGTGCAGCAGTGCCGTGGTATCAAGTCCAAACACCTATGTGGCACCCTTGGAATTATGCTTGAGGAAGCCCATCATTTTCATGCAGTCAGCTTCAAATTTTCAAAGCTGAGACACTCTTGACTCTCTTTTCACTAAAATATGGGGTGACACAACAAGCTTCACAGAAGTGCAACCATTAGCTTAAGAGGGGGAGATAAAAAATTGAAAGAGTTGTGTTTCAGAAAAATTTGCATTGAGTACCTCTAGGTAGTTGTGTTATCATTATATTTAAAATGAGTATTGAGTATGAGAAGCCAACATTGGCTTTATGGTCCATTTGGGGACTCCAAGCTTTGGACATGCTCTTTATGGTCCATTTGGGCACTCCAAGCTTTTGGCAACATGTCTATCCTGCTCCTTGGGAGCTATCGAGCTTATTGAAGTGGTAGCTGTATGACCTTCTGTATCTTTTCTTTTTTGTGTAGTCTTTGTATTTTCTACACTTTAGAAGAAAAAGGAAAAGAAAAAAAAAAGAAAAAAAAAGGAAGGGAGGAGCAGTAGAGGATAAACTACTGAAGAGCAAGGACAAAAATGGTGGAATCATCATTTGTAGAAATAGCGCTTG
Organism: Neopelma chrysocephalum; assembly: GCF_003984885.1. Taxonomy (NCBI): domain Eukaryota; kingdom Metazoa; phylum Chordata; class Aves; order Passeriformes; family Pipridae; genus Neopelma; species Neopelma chrysocephalum. Next base: position 27,325,378 of record NW_020897714.1, read on the forward strand.
ATTTAGTTGGTTTAGCCAAAGAATCTTTGGCTCTATCAGAGGAGAACTTTTTCTGCTGTACTTAATTGAATTTGCCAAGCTGGAACAAGCCCTGGCATAGCAGTTTCAACCCCTGCCTTTACTACTCAGCAGCATTCAAAGCTGCAGAGAAGTGATGAAAAATGCTGAGCAAATGCTGTGTGAACTGGAAAGTCAGCGCTGAAACGCCTTCTTGACCTGGTGGTGGTGGTGGGTCATTTCCTCCTCCTGAGTCAATTTGGGACATTTGGCACATATCCAACACACAGAAATGAATTGTGTGCTGCAGGCAGCATGGGTTACCACCACAGGGATTTTCTTCCTTGTGGAAGTCTGTGTGTGCACTCGGCACCGCCTGGGCGGGCGCCTGCACAGGCTGTGCTCCGGAGAATGTGTCTGATCTGATACCTTCTGCATCTGATTCCTTCTCTGTGAAGAAGGAAAGCCGAGATTATTTGGGAGCTGCAAGAGGAAGCCAGGAGTTTTCACATCCTATTATACAGAAGCATTATTTGTATCTGGAAGAATAAGGGTTATAATAGAGGAGTCTAAATCCTAAATTTTAGTCCTTGATGTGGCACTGACTGTAGGTCCCAAGGAGCTTTATGTTCTGGCTTTCCTGCAGTCTACTGGAAAAAATGTGTTATTTGTACAGGGCAATGAAAGCATTGGCTATGAAAGCTGCAGTCATTTATATGTACAGTTGGATGCTTCTGAACCAGTTCAGCTCTGAGTGGTTTCAGCCTGTCTAGTGGGATAGTGAGGGACTAACATCCTACCAAATTAGTCGTTACTTTAATCAGGAAGGCGAGGAGTGGTGTGCAAATGAATGCCTTTCATTTGAGTTCATTTGGAGCTGTGGATGTAGGAGCTGCTGTTTTTGTTTGATAAACCTGATAAACCTCATCTGCTGTAACAGTGATTTCAATTGGAGGAAGATAAATTGAGGTGGAGAAGGAAGTTGGAGGGCACAGGCTCAAGCCTGAGCAGGAAGGTGGTTTTAATAACCTTGTCAAATGCATGTTGCTTTAGTTCAGGATAAATGCCAGTTCTTCAAAGTTCTGAAGGTAAAAAAGATAGAGACCTCAAGTTGTTGAGGTATACTTGAATATAATATTTGAATGTATTTGAAATGCCTCTGAAAAACAAGTCAAGTTTTAACCAGCCAAGCAAGACGGAAGACTATATAACTTCCTTGTGAGAACAGGTAGGATCCCCGCTGGGTTTGTGTTCCCAGGCCTGGAATGAAAGCTTTCTGTTTGTGCTATCCAAAATGCTGGTTAGTAAGAAGTTCTGACAAAAAAGAGGAATTGAATGCAGTCAGAGGAAGAGTGATGTAGGAGGAAGAGTGATGTAGTTTGTCTGTGGTCATGGGTGTGCCTCTTTGGGTGTGTGAGATTCCTGCCCTGGATTAAGGGCCACGGTGTGTGCTTCTGTGGGACCCAGAGGAAGTGACTCTCAAGTGCATTGAATAGTGTTGGGGGGGGTTGTGTGTGTGAAGAATAGAAGGCAATGAATGCAAGCCTTTTCCTAACTTAAGGTTATCTTTAAGTTTTGTTTTTATTTAATGAGCTGCATTAAAATAGCCCAGATACAAAGCTTGGGGTTAAAATGCACACTAAAACTGGAATATAGACTACTGTTTGGAAAAGCAAACTGGCAGAAATTTGTAGGTAAGGAGAAGTCTGTGGCCTAAGAAATATGCAATACTGGTAATAGACCTGATGGTTTTTCTAGGTTATAAGGCAAAAAAAGATTATCAAACAGAAGTGATGAGTTGGTGATGCTGAAAGTCAGATAGTTTTCCAACACTGTCAAAAATCCTTACAGCAAAGATGCACAGTGCCTGGGAGGCTGAGGGTAGTGGAGGCTGTTCTTTCTCCAGATCTTGGGGAATTCTGTGTGTATGTGTACAGATACACGTGCAAATTAAGTTGCTCTCTTCTCTCACAGCTGAAAGGACCCCAAGTAACCCTGTTTGTTATAAAATTGAGTTTCTGCAGGCTCACAACTCTGTGACTGTTTTCTACTCACTAGGTGAGAATTCAGTAGAGATTTCTGATCATCCTGAGTGAGAAACAATGACCTTGATGGCCAACAGGTACAGCTTCAGAAAGAACCCTGGAGACTTAAAGGCTTCTTGTGACTGCTTTTTGTGCACCAGATTGGAAAACCATAGTAATTTTTTGCATGGGGTGTCCAGTCAGTGATCTGAGGAAAGAAGCCTACCTCATTTGGCGCCGAGGCCCCTCGCAGATGAAGAACATGCAGTGGGTTTTCCTTGGTGGCACATGACAACCAATTCTAATGCTTGTCAAAGAGCCTCATTATTCCACAAATCCTAATATTCCACTGGGAGTGAGCCTCTAAATCTCTCCAAACTTTTCATTTATGTTAACAGTAGGAATTTTGACACCTCATTCCCTCGCCTTATCCCTCAGTTCACTAACAGAAAGTTGGGAAAATGTGAAAAAAGAAATCAATCTTTTTTTTTTTTCTTGTACATATCTATGTTCATGATAAGTCAAGATAATGTTCTTAACTTCCTTAGGATTCTGAATATAAAATCCATATTTCAAAATCTATGAGGTAAGAAGTAAAAAGACATAAATGGAAGTCCTTTTGATAAATGTTTCTAAGAGGATTTGTTGAGATAGATGGCATGTAGGGATTAACTCATATATATATATGTATATATATATTTGTACTACAAGATGATCTGATGTTAAACCTCTGACAGACAAAATCACAGTATTTCTTAAATGGGTACAGCATTTACATTTTTCTTGTGATATGGCTCTGATGTGGAGTCATTTCCACAAGCTTATCCAGAAAGCTTGGTTTATGCTGTGGAAGCACGAGCTCAGTTACATCCACGTTCACTAAAGTGTTCAGTGGTATTAGAGGCAACTAATGGCTGACAGCAGTCTTTTTTTCTTTCCCTTTGAAGCTTCCAAGCACGTGGCATGTCATCAGCCAAGGTAGTGGTGGTTTTCAGGGCTGCATCCTCTTGGTCCCTACACTGAAGGCACCACATAGTTGTGGCTTCTGAAATAGGCTGCAAAAGTTGTCCTGCTATTGGAGCAGTGAGTGAGGACTGAGCCATTTCAGAGCAGTGGTGATGGTTGCTGCAGCACTGGCAAAGCACTGACTGGGGGAAGAGTCGCAACTGTTGATGACAAACTTTAGGGAGATTTTTTTGACTTCATTGTGACTGGCCTATCTGGTGACACTTAACTGCACAAAAAGACTTAGCTGAACTGTCATGCTAAAAATCCTGTGGGGAGCATGGGACGGACTTTGACAGTTTTCAAAGTCTTGAGTCCATTCACTGGTATCTGAAATTCTTTCCTTCAAAAGCAATTTTCAAAATAAATTTTCTTATCCTCCGATCTTTAGCCCTTGTATTGGAGTATTAACAAAAGGAGGGGTTATCTCAGGGCCTGTAAGCCTATTTTGCAAGGAGGAGTGTGGTGGAAGAGGCTTCCAAGGACTTGCTCTGACAGTAGATACCCTTCAGAAGAATCCTCTGCTCTGTGAGCTTCATCTTTCTCCACAATACTTCACCCGTATAGCAGGGAAAAGGTCTTACCGCTCTCTTTGCTTTACGTCTTACCTTTCTAGATCTCCAAAGAAAAGTAATTTCCTTTTTGAAACATACCATACTAATTGTAGTTGTGGCCATATGTTGTATTACTGAGTTAAATTTTGTTGGAAGGCTGAATTAAAAGCTAGGTTGTCTCCTCCAGGCAATGCCACATGTTGATTAAGTAGCTTGAGCATCAAATGCTGTTCTACACTGCATATCAATGTCTGTGTAGATGGCCAAAGGGTCAACCTAATGCCAGAGAGGATTCAGAGTGTTTTCTATTGCCCACTCATGGTGGGTAACTCTTGTATGGGAATTCCTATCCTGGTCAGGGGTACTGTCCATCTTGTGTAATAACTGGTATATGCTGTTGCTATGGAGTATGATTAATGGACAGTGTTATGAAATAACTATTCTACAGGGACACATCTTCATGGTTACCCTTTGGAAAGGTTGATTTACATACTAAAATGGTAGGGAGCTTGTGTGTGTGCTCAGGCATCCTTCTGCTGAGCCCAGTGTGCTGTGACAGGCAGACATGGGCAATGGCCAGTCAGCTTTTCATCCTCTACTGATATCAAAGTGAGTTTTTGTTTTGCTGTCTCCAATGCATCCAGAGTTCTTCTCTTCATGATCATCTCCAGCATGTAAAATAATTCAGGTGATGCCTTTCTAACTTTGTTTGATGGATGGGATTTATCCCCATCACTGTATTACCTTTCTATTGGAACTTTTACCTTATTTTGGAAAGTGGTTTAGTCAGTTGGGGAAGGGAGGGAAATGACATAACTTGTTGAGGCATGGTGATATTTTTGGAAGTGAGAGAGAGGAGAATGTAGCTTTTTGGATTGCTTCCTTGAGGCTGCCATATTGACTTTCTGAAGACTGTACCAGTGCAGCCAGATTTGACATTTTTGAAAAATGTGCTCGCTGCTCTTTTACACGATATTCAGAAGCTGTCCCAGCTCAGGAAGATATTGGACTTTTCCAGTAGTCTTAAACCGCAGCAGCAGTGCGTGCATTACCCCAAAAGGGAGCTGGTGTACCCTACCCTTTTGGAAACCTGTCTCAAATGGTACAGCAGCCTCTCAGTGCATGGTTACTCATGCTCAACAAGCCATGGTCCCTCAACCAGAGGCAAGAATATGAAGAAATAAAATATTAAGCAAATTGAAGTTCAATACAATCATTACATTAATCAAAACTGCCCTCCTATTTAGCACAAAAGCAGTTGCAACAAAGTAATGGACTCATCAATATGAATTCCATTCATTTCCAAATGATTCCATCGATACTTTGCTGTTTGATGCATTCATTTTATCCAGTTCATTTGTTATGCAGCTATTACTTCTCCCCAGACAGTCTTAGTGCTTCACAGGAAGCAACTTTGTGTAGCAAAACTTAGTTTATCAGTGTGTTTTCTCACTGCAGGTCTGCCGATGAAGTAGACACATAGCTGTTTATAGGCCTTAAGTTTGGTCTTGACTATAGAAAATTCCTCAGACTGCTCAGATTCCTTCTAGGAATAGCAAAGAGAGCTTCTAGGTCCTATTTTAATTTGTGTTTTTGTGTTGTGGTTGGGTGAGGATTCGTCTGCATCTCCAAGCACCTGGGAAACAGTGGCACAGGCTGACAGAGGTTTGGGAGGGCTCCGCTCAAGAGTCTTGTGCTCTTCCCTGCTGTTCCCTTCTCCCTTCTCCTTTCTAAGCAGTATTCCTGAGCTGCCCCTCCGGAGAAGTGGTGACACTAAAACACTGCCTTCTCATTGATGCACAGTATCTGTGGGATTGAGGAAAGAGAAAGTCCTCCTGCTAAAACTCTCCTCACAAAGGGGCTATTAAGTACTTTGGCTACTTAAGGAAAGCTTAAGGTCCCACTGTGTATGATGGTTGCCTACAGCAAGTGTCTCATGGAAGAAAAGAGGGTGGCTGGGAAATCTCTTTGGAAGTTGTGTGAGCATGTGGAATGGCTAGGACTGGATACTGTGTATGATTTCTGAGTAGCAGCTCCTGGCCCATTTGTCATTGATGAGAAGATTAAATATCCTTATGGTATAAAACATAAATTGATACATCTTTTCAACGTCATCCTGTAGTTCATTTTCCAAGGTTTACCTTCACTTTACAAGGACAAACCTTTTGATTGTATTGCAAGGCCAGTAGTGGCTCTGGGGGGCTGTGTGAAGAAGTGCATTTTCCCAGGGCAGGAGACAGGTCACTGCTTTGATGTGTCTTGGAGAACTCCAGGATCTGGCTGAATAAAAAGATTTTGCAGGTTGTGTAAAGTATTTGGTAGGGCATGGCACCTAGGTAATGCAGCACATTGTGAAATATTAATGTAGAGCTTAAAATCTTGCTTTGAAAAATTGTTAAACTTTAATTACAACAAACATGGTTGAACCATCGCATTAAAATGTTAGAACTTGATGTTCAATGTGTGAGTTCAAGCAGGCAAAGATCATCTTGAAATATGCATGTGAACAGGATTTCCCCTGCCCTTCTTCTCCTTCAGAATAGTAGGGAGGAAGCATCGGAAAATAAAGTATGACATTAGCAGTGCCGGTTACAGGAATCTGCATGGATTTAAGACGCTAAGTTCATATTTATAAAACAGCTTGCCCCAGGAAGTAAAAAGCAGTTGTTCATCACCACCTCCTTAATGGGGCTCATAAATCTCTCTGACCTAAGGAAAGCTGCAGAGCACAAGAGGAATCTTAATTCTGTAATGCAGTTACAAGGTTCAACATGAGATTGAAGTCCCTGCCCAAACTCCCAGGATTTGATCCTGTGTTTTATCCATCTGATGATCCAGCTAGGTGTTTCACCTGACAGCGTTGAGCTCATCCCAGTCAGGTGAGTGGTGTCACCTTATGGGTCTTCTCTGTGGGCATTTGATTAGCTTTTTGGCTTAGCCAGGCATGGTGTTTTTCCTTTATGAAAGTATTGTCAATGGCATGGCACCATTTGAAGTACTGCATAACCCTTAATGAAGGATTGTAGGTAATGATTGACTTGGCAATGCTTTGGAGCATCCCACTTGCAGTGACATGGTCCGTGTCTGCGATATGCAGAGCTCAGGCACTGTTGCATATGTTTCTAAGATGGCCTTTTGTTCATGTTTGCAGCTGTTGTGGTTCAATGGTTCTGTAAAACTGGTAGTTCTCTTCATTTGATCCTTTATTTAAAAATAATGAATGCATTTTTAAAAAATAATAAAATGTCCCTAGCTCACGGCAGGGATGGCTGTTGCAAAGCAGTGAAGAGCCTCGGGCTCTTCAAGCGCAGGTTTCTCTCACTGCAGTGGTTTCCTTGGTGTAAATTATAAATGCAGTCATGTTGAATAGCAGCATAGTATTGGACTGCCTTGCAGTAGCATGTGTGGGAGAGGGAGTGGGAAGGAGGGCAGGAATGAGCAGTATCCTCCTGAGAGGGAGTCTCTGGCTATATATTTGGAAAACCCCACAATTATCCCTTCGTAAGCCACCTTTTGGTAAGGTAGCTATGGGAACCTTCTTTCAAAAAGAGGTGATTCAATATTTTTCATCATTCCACATTTCAGGTTGGTTTTCACATATTTCATTCTTCCTTTCCTTTCTTCTGTATTCTCACAGTTTTCTTTTGCAAGTTTGAGGTTTCACATTCTAGAGAAAATGTCTTTTGTAATTTTTTTAATCCATGCACATTAAAACCTTTCTTCATTTAAAGAAAAATTTCCACTCTTCAGAAATTTAAAGCTTCTTTTGTCTGTGAAATCAGAAACAGTTTCCCTGAACTGTTTAAAGCTGGTGCTGCTTGCTTCCTTTTCTCCATATCCTTCCCATCCTCCAGGTGTCTTTTTAACACAAGAGGCTAAAATCACCTCTGAGGCATCGCCAGCCTACCATGCAATGCGCTGGAGCTTGTGGAGACTTTTATCTTGTAATTAACTTGCAGATGTCTAACATGAAAATTTTATATGTGGATCTGAACATAGCATCACTTACCATCTGTAAATAAAACAAGGATGGGGCTTTGCATTAATAATGAGGGGATTTATTTGAAAGAAATGCGAAAACCTGAACCAGAGATGTCTGAGATCTTTTTGTGGCACTTGTAGCAAAGGGAACTGGCTGAGCTGCACAAGTGCTTAGAACAAGGGCACGGGAAATAGAAAACTTTGATTTCTCCCTTAAAATAAAGCCAAAATTAACTACAAGCACAGCTTGTGATGCCTATTTATAGCCAGTACAAACCTTCTTGGTAGAACACCTGTAGTCTCCTCCTGATGACAGTCCAGCCAGTAAAGGATGCTGGCTCTGGCTTGGATGTGAAAAGCTCAAAGAGGCATGAGCCTACGTTTTATTTGGTTTCTCTAATGCTACAAAGATCATAATTTTGAAGCTCTGATTAGGTATGACCAACATTATACCACAGAACATAAAAGTACTGGGGCTTTTCCATGTTACTTACCACATCAGCTGTACTTTGCAGGGAGAGATCTCAAACACTCCTGAAAATTTGATTGCTGCAGACAAAGCAGATAGTGGCCTGTGGGGACAAAGCCTCTGCATTAGTTAAAAGTGAATGTGTGTAAGACAGACCAAAGACCATGTTGGAACAGTAGCAATAGACAGAAGATTGTAAATGGGCCAGCAAAATTGTAATGATTCAAGTTATGAAAAGAAAAATATGGATGTGTGTGATCCTTTCTAAATACTTGACAAGTGATGCTATGGCAGCCTGGAGAACAAAGTATTCATTTCTTCCTGCCTTCTACCAAGCTGGAGCCTGTGGAGCAGGAGCATGGATGAGAAATTAGGCAGAAGATTGCAGACACTTTAAGGACAGCAAATCCTTTTCGCTAAAATGTATGTAGATGGTTACTGAAGCTTCATTTTATATTCTGCTTCATCTCTGATGTGGTCTTACAGAGATCCTGTGGTTTTTGTAACTGCTTGAAAAATGTCTATGGTCTTTCTGAATTTAGGCAGCAAATTGTACCAATAAGTAACAAAAGATTATTCACTTTTTCTTTAGACCGTGGACATAATAATTACTTAAAAGTTACCATATTCACTAACCTATAAAAAAGGGACATTATGGTTTCCTGCTAATGTGTGAAAAGTCACAGATGCTTTAGGGTAAGTGGCTGTCTTAAGTTCTTTAGGAGAAAGGTGTAAGGGCATAGATACAGGGCACCTAGGTACACCTTTTTGATTCATAATTTATTTATTTCACCTGCTCCTGAGTGCTCCCTTTAACACCCCTAGTCTGCTGGGGCTATGTATTTGGTTGGCTTGGTTCCTGTGGCTTTCTTTTAAGATAGCTAACTTGTGTTTTTTCATATTTCCTGAAAGAAAGATGATGAGTCAGAACTGTGGAATTTTTTACTTTGAATGATTAGGTAAAATTTAGGATATTAAATTTACTGGTTTGGGTGAACATTGCTGTGAAGTTGTCATATTACTGAGGACTGTCACTGTTCATCCAGTTGTCTTGCTGTGGTCTGTTAAACAAAACAACAGCCACAGGAAACATATGGTTTCAGTTTTAATGTGTTAAACAATTCACAATTTGTATTCTTAACCTGTTTATTGAGCCTGATTTTTAGCAACCTCCTTCAGTAGGGTTGATTTGTTCTATTTGCTGGTGGGGCACTGTGTCTGTTTACAACACAGATGTCTGTCTCCTACAATACAAATTGAGCTTTTTTTAGAGCCGTTTGAATGTTTTTAATATTCAAGCCCACTGCAGTCTCATAACTTAACCTACCAGCTGAAGTGAAGGCTTTTAAATGAGACTCTTCACTGCTGTTCCTATGGTTACACTGGAACAGAAACCTGCTAAATAGGAGCCAGAAGGGCACAGAAAATCTTCTAGTAGCAGTTGCTGTCATTATTGCAAGTTTGTAATTTCCAATTTATTCTTTCATTTTTGTGCAGTATTTTTAAGTGGAAGTGTATCTTTCTGAGGATTAGGGGCTGCTATTGTTTTCCAACAGTAGCTAGAAGACGATGGAAACAAACACTGGAAACAGGTTTTTGTTATGCTTGCAAGAGGATTTATTTTTTTCTCCTACTACCAGTCAACTTAAATTGCAAAGTGCTCTTTGTGTGCAATTCTAAGAGACAGTTCCTGGGTTATCAGGAGGTGACTTGCATGCCAACTACAAACCAGCATCAATGTACATCTTCCTATCAGATGGTGGGAGTAATAAGTGGTACGTTAACTGCTATTGTGTGGAAATAATACATATTTAAAGCAAACAACCAGCAGTTCCTTGAGCGCTGGAACAAATGGAGCCCAGGTCTCCTGTGGATTTGCCTTGTGCATGATTGATTTTTACCATCTGAGAATGAGCACAATCATTTCCTCACAGCTGGGGCATTTTGTGGTGTTTCCCTTGTGTGACGTCTCTGGGGAGAAAGGGCACATGGCAGCTCTGGTGGGAGCTGTGGTGTCCTTTTCTCTCTCTTATCTTCTCTCTACACCCACCTTTGGCTGCAGCAGAGGGGTCTCCCCAGTTTTGCCATCTACTTTTGCTAGCACAAGAGCATATCAGGTCACCATTGCCATCTCCAGGTGCTCATCCCTTGAGCTCACTGGAGAGGCAAATGGGGAGATTAGGTCACCGGGCTGCTCTTGCCTGGAGATGGGAGAGGACACAAGAGAGGACCTGGCAGGGCCTGGGCAACCACTGAAGGGATGCAAGGGAGAAAACACTTGCCAGTAAGTGGTGGGACTGCCCCACGTCCCTCTTGCTCCTGCACACGTTAGTGAGAAGCTGGGACAGCCCCTCTCCATCGAGTGGTGCTGAGCAGGCAACCAGCATCTCTTGTGGCACTTGCCCACTTTGGGTTGGCCTCGAGCTGCCTCTCCCAGGGAGCCCCTTCCTCTGCCTGACTTCCCCTGGGCAGCAGATTGAGATGTCACTGCTGTTATCTCACTAATGCTGGTGAACACGGAGTTTCCACAGGGGAGAGGGGTGAATAGTAGCAGTGGGAAGGCATGTTATCTGCTTGGGAACTGACCTCTTGGGGCTTGTTCTGGTTTCTGTTCAAAAGCTTTGCCTTGTGAAAACATCCACAAGCCCTGTGGCATGAGCGCAGGCTGAAGTCAGCTTTTGTACTGCAAAAAGCCTGGGGTAATTAGACATCTATATAAATAACAGTTGAGGACACATGAAAACAGACAAATGTTTATTCCATCTTCTCTCTGGATGCCTGAGTTTGCCTTGCTTTTTAGATTATTGTAAAGGTTGGATAGAAGATCATCGCAAATGAGGAGCAAAGGAAATCTGATCATAATCATATAATGCAAGCTTTCTTTCTCTTTTATAGTGCTGTTTGTGACTCGGGTCATGTGCAAGTAAAGAAATAGGGAGTTGTAACAAAGATGGTTTAGGAGGGACTGAAGGGAAAATGGCAGGACTGCAAACTGGGAATTGGGGTTCTGCTCTGAATAATATCAAGCTCTGTTACACAACATGGTGCCTCCTGGAGCAATCTATGCTTGTTTACCAGTGCTAAAGTGTCAGGATTACCTGGGGCCGGTGGGATTAGGAATAGGAATAAGATGTTCGGTTGTTGGGAGGGAAGGGAGCAAAGCAACAAACCGTAGCAATATACACCTATTTATCAATCACACTTTGTGATAAATTGATTGCCTTTGGTTGTGGACTCTTTGAGTCAGCAAATTGGCTCTGGCCTGTGTGTATTGCCTGGCACCAGGGTTGGGGCTTGGGGTGCTCTCACCCCTTGTCCTGCTGGTGCCAGGAAGCCAGCCTGGCTGTGTCCTGCCATGTACAGCCCAGGGATGGCCACCTCAGAGCTGTGTTGTTTTCTCCAGAATATCCAGAGGATAGAGGGTTTGAGACAGTGATTTTTGGGACAGCTGCCCCGAAGGAAGACAATATCTTCTATCCATCACTTGGCATGAAACCTTTTCTATTGGAAGCAGTTTGAGGTCAACATAAAAGATATTTTGGCTTAAATTTATTTTATTAAATAAATCACAAGATTGAAATGCGGACAATGCAATTGAGAAGTTGAGAAAAACAGGTGAACAGGGATGAAAGAAAGACTAGGGCTCTCTTTTCTTGTACTACCTCCTGCTAGCCAAACAGCTGACTGTACCTCCCTGCCTTGGAGATCCTCCTATCCCTCTAACCCCACAATCTCCCCAAGAGCCAGCCAACTGTGTGCTGGTTTGGTACCTGACTAAGCCTTATGTCTTAAAGGGCTGGTGGCAAATCACTAGATTTTCCCATATCGAATCTTACAAATCTATATGTAACAGTGATCAAAACACTTTGCATGCTACGAAGTTTCACTCAAGACCAGCAATGGCGTTAGTCAGTCACTCGAGGTGACAGTCGGTGTGAAAGGTGACTTGTGCAACTTAGTCACAAGGCAATAGTGTAGCAAAGGGATTACCAGAAACTCATTTGAGTGCCTGTTCTCAGAGGGATGATGGAACGAGGAGTGCACTGCTTGTTTGTTGTTGGATCCAAGAGTTCTGCTGAGCTTCACCTGTAATCATGTTTTCGCAGAAGTGACTTTCCAGCACTGGTGCAGTAAATAAGTCTGCCATGGTAAATTTACTGAACCCTTTATTGACGGTTGCTGACTGCTAAGAGACTGGCCTTTCTGCCCCATCTGCAACTTTCAGGGAAGTGAAATTACTGTTCCAGAAACCAGTGGTTTATTGATGTTCATCTTGAGATGCTTAAAATCTTCCTCAGTCTTTGATACATAGATAGATACAGTAAGTCTTGGAGATAAAATGAGGAACTTCAGAAAAGCTGTTAACTGCATGAATAAATTCTGAATTTAAAATTAGTAACACTTCTGTCTTGTCAATATATAGGCATAAAAGTTCAGTTTGTACTTTCCCCTCCCCTTTTGTGTCCATTTTTGTCTTTTAAAACTGTTTCTTTTTTTCTTTTCAACATCCATCAATAAGACTGTTATTTTTTCTCTTCCCTCTGAGCAAAAGCTGCCTTTGGTGGAATTTTGGTGGGAGTTGCTTGCGGGGATGATGAAGTAGCAGCTGGTAGCTCTGGGAACCCTGCTGTGATATTGAGAGCCCTACTGTGCCGTCAGAAGGGTGACATGCCGCCTTCTTCTGCAGGTACCCAAGTCATTGGAGGATACCGTTTATTGCCAAAGATAGCTGCCAAAGTCCTTCAGGCTTGTGGTTTATTTGGTCTTTATAAAGTGGAGAAAGGCTCTACATTTTTAGGCAATGTGATACAGTTGTCCTAAAACTTGAGGGCCATACCTGAGTGGAGAAGAGAGACATCTTTTTTTTTAAAATGAGTAGGATATAAGAAAAGCTTTTATTAAGCTTTGTGTTTTTATTCATTTATGATTAGTATATGTGAAACAGAAGTTACATAGGCACTAATAAACGTACAAGAAAAGTTAATTATTGCATTTCTTTTTCACTCTTTCAAAGACACAATTACCTTTCCCCTACCTCAGCTTGCCTTCTGATGGTCCTGAACAAAATTATTTTTTTTCTTCCCTTGCTCTTTCTTCCCTTGCTGTTCAAGAATGTATGGGCCCCAAATCCTGTTAACAGGAAAAAATTTTGTTTGGGTTTTGATTTTTTTGTTGTTTTTTTTTTTTTTAAATGAACTTTATAAAAGATACCGTATTGCTCTTTTGGAGTATTGTAGATGATATATGAAGCAAGCCTAAAATAAGGAATACCTTTCTTTAGATGCTTTTAGTTGCTGGAATCTCCTTTGATGGCTAAACACATCACTTGAGAGATACCACCTTGAGACTACTGCTATTTAAGTGTTGGTTAGGAAGATCCCCATGCACGTGAGGCTGGGCAGGGAGCAGATCCCAGGAATATTTGTGCACTGACACAACATACTGACCACTGGATCATGGCTGAGATCCTTCTTGCATGTGTCCTTTTCAACTTATTGATGAGGCACTTCTGTTATCGTGCAGCAAGCCATTTTTGGTGGATATCATCTCTTCTGGGAGGTGGGAGAGGGAAAATTTAGACCCAGTTTTGCCCTGCTCCAGCAAGCAAAAAACTTTACAAATTTTTCATGCGTGAAGGCAAATGTTCTACCTATTGCACCATGTTAGAGCTGACTTTTGTTATTCTCTTAAAAAGAAGTTTGTGATGGTTTAGCCCCAGCCAGCAACTCGGCCCCACAGAGCTGCTCATTCACTTTCCACCAGTGGGATGGGGAAGAAAATCAGAAGAGTAAAAATTAGAAAATGTGGGCTAAGATAATGACAATTTAATGGGTAAACCACAGACTGCATGCACAAGTAAAGCAGAAAAAAAAGGGAATTTATTCTTCCCTTCCCATGGGCAGACAGGTGTTCAGCCATCCCCAGGACAACAGGGCTCCATCACACATAACAGTGACTATGGAAGACAAATCCAAGCCATAGCTAGCTATTGTGAAGAAAATTAACTCTACCCCTGCCAAAACCAGCACAAAGCTGTAGCTGCATTTTGTGAGGGTGCTGTGCTTGTAAAACACTGGAAGCTTGCCTGCTTCCTTACTGGATCAGGCCATGCAGGGATTGGAAACCAGGCAAAGTGGTGCCTGAACTGTGGCTGACATGGGCAGGAGATTTGTTTCTGGTGACTGAGGAAGGAAATGTGATGGGCAGGAGCATCCTTCAGAGCTGAGATGCCCAGGCCAAAGGAGTTGTTATTTAGCAAATCCATAAACCCCAATCAGTGAGCAGCCAACCCTGCAAGTGCCAAAAGCCAGGCTCTTCTTATATGTAGAAGGAAAATCCTATGGTGCTGTATCCACTTTTGGATATGGGTTTAAAGATTTTGCAAATACCATAGAGCTCAGCAGTGTTACTTCTCCATTAAATCACTTTGTAAGAGCCTGAGTAATACCAGCCTTGCTGACAAAAGTTGGGAAAGCAGCTCATGTGCAACTGTTGCCTCTGTGCACGTGCTGCCTCTGGGAAGGTGATGGATTCTGTGATTCATGTCAAGAGATCTGTGTGTCATTCTGCAAACAGAGATGATCCTCCAGATGAAGTCAATGGATCACTCTTGAGCGGGAAACCTTCCAAACGGGATACCCTGTGCATTTTAAAAACAAGCATCATAGCTAATACTGTTATATAGGTACTTACTGACAGCATGCTGATAAGAGCATCTGATTTTAGACACTTTCATAGCTTTGTGGACGCTCTCTTTAAAGCATCTCTGAGATTGCTGAGTATCTTTTGCATGTGGAGGGCCAGCACACAGGAGTCCCAGGTGCTCTCCTGGAGAGGAGCATGGAAGCATATGCTCAAGAGATGATAGAAATTTCCCTTCAAACTGCACCATCAAACAAAAAGCATGCCCTTAACCTTTTGCTCTTCAGGCAGCTTCCATGGCTATGTGTAATGCAGTTTTAGCGAGAGAACAGGTGAATGAGAAAGATATAAGCATCTTGTCGAAAAATAACTTGATTCATAGAATCACAGAAAGACTTGGATTGGAGGGAACCTTAGAGTTCCCACCACCTCACTCACCCCCATGCCATAGACAGGGATACCATTGTTTCCTTTGTGATTGAATCTGTCTTTATTTTTCCTTCTTTCCCTATCTCCCCATCTCTAAACCAAGCACAGCAATCATCTAAGTGCACCTTTACTTGTAGTGCTTCTCTCAATCTTGATGCCTCCCAGTTTTAGTTATGTTCTGTGACCTGAACAGTATATTATCAGTTTTAATGGTTTTGCACCTGAAGACTGTCTGTCCATAACCGTGTACCAGAATGACTTTTGACAGAAAGCGTGTTGAATTTTGCTTTGGCAACAGTGTGGTGACGTGTATGCCTGATAAGCTTTACAGTGCTCCAAATACTGTAATACAAGCATCTGAAGTCAGCCGGAGAAATGCAAGTTGATTCCAGTCTTTCAGCATAAGAAAAAATCAGAACAGGAGGAAAAAGTGGTAGAGGTTAGGGCTTGACATTGCCTTAAGGGCCCTGTACAGGGGCCTCATGAAGGCTGGAGGCTTTTCTCCTCTTAGGGCTGGAAGAAAAAGATATAGGGAAAAATATGCTCCAAGTAAAGTGTGCACGAACTGCCTCTCTGGCTCTGAAAAAACCTGAGGGCGTTCTGTTTGTAATCTTCCCCTCCCAAAAAATACTTTCTTTTTAAAACTCCAGCTCTTCCCCGAGTTGGGGGATTCACTTAACACAAAGCTTATGCTTCCCCTGTGGCTTCTTTGAGCACAACTAACGGGGCCTGACCAAGTCACATCTCGCACCTTCAGAGCCAGGTTGGCATCGCTGGCTTTTAGGATTTGCTCTGTCCTTCTGTCTCATGCTGGGCTAATTTAGCCTCATCTTGGTAAACAAGAAAAGGGTCCTTATTCAACAGATTTGAGCTGGAGTGACTGCAGCTGTCGTCTGGTCTGTGCGCAAACCAATTTTGTTCGTTCCCTCGCCTGGCAGGAAGCCTGCACCAGAATTGTGTCGGGACTAATCAGCATTAAACCAATGTCAGGAGGGCTGCAGCAAGCTGCTCTGTAGCAAGGCAAGAGCAACAAGGCTGTTCAGGAGGGATTAGCCTAAGTCCTGCCTGGGATGCAGCTGCACTAGGAAAGGCACCGAAACTGTGTGGACTATTTTTCTTGGGCCTTGTTGTTGTGAAAGCAGCCAACTACAAAAAAAAAGTGGCTTCCCAGTGAGAAATGGGCATGATTTGCTGGATGTGACCAGAGGTCACAGGAGAAGGTGCAGGGACCATGGAGCTGTAATATCCAGGAGATACAAATGGTGCCTTTGAGCATTCTGGGCTTTCCTCTCCTGGAGAGGCAAGGTGGCAAACGGTGAAATAAGTTCAATGTATGGTCTCCAGCCAAAAAATGATGTTACTGATGCTTCTGCTAGGAGGTGGAAGTATTTCAAAGAGAAGACCAGAGTCTTGGCAAGGGGTGATTCATACCTTTAATGCCTCA
This sequence comes from Neopelma chrysocephalum, assembly GCF_003984885.1. Classification (NCBI taxonomy): domain Eukaryota; kingdom Metazoa; phylum Chordata; class Aves; order Passeriformes; family Pipridae; genus Neopelma; species Neopelma chrysocephalum. Next base: position 27,341,923 of record NW_020897714.1, read on the forward strand.
CAAACTCTGTTTTCCCACCTGGTATTTACACTGCAGGTTTAAGAGTGCCTCCTGGTTTGCACTGAAAGCATTAAATCAGAGAAATCCTGACTTACACTGTTTGCTCCAAAGATGCTGAAATGTTGACGTGTTACTTTGCACTCCCCTCCCGACAACTATTGAATTCTCTTTGCAGTTTTTCATCTCAAAAAATATTTTTGTCTTGCTTCTGAGCACCATGATTTGGCTTTGAAGTCAGTCCTGCTTAGAATGGGGGCATGGACCAGATGATCTCCAGAGGTCCTTCCCGACCCGATTATTCTGATCCACTCAATCTCAGTCCCCCTGCTTTTACAGGTACATGTTTTGGATGATTCTGCATCTGAAATTCTCCAATTTCCTCTGTGACTCTGTTAGGGATCTGTCTGTTTGTGTGTCTGCTCAGCATTAGTCATCCCTTCTCTGACTGCAGCTATGACAGTGCAGTGTGTAACAACATGAAATGGGCACGCTCATGTGTTATTCACAGCCAGCACAGCCATGCTCTAAATGCCTTCTAGGCCTCCTAAACCTCTGGTAAATCTGAGTCTGTGTAAATTTACATGTCAAAACTGTTTTCTAGCACAAAGCTAAGCCCAAATGAACTTTTGAACCATAACCCTGCCACATGTTAAGCATGTTTTTGTTGTTTAGGAAGCTCACTTAGGGGGAGCAAGCAGACCTTCTGGTCTGAGGTGCCCCAATTAATTAAAAGCTATGCAACATAAGAAATCCTCCTTCTTAGGGAAAAATCTTTAGCAGCAAACCTGTCTGAGTGAACTGAGACACAGGAACAGAGTAGCTTTTTGAAGGCTTTCATCACGAGACAAATCCTTCAGGCCTTGGTGAAGAAGGGAGCAAAGGCCCAACCTTGCCTTGTGTTTACTGGTACAGGAGATTGTCTACTCAGGCAGTGTCTGACGGCATGGAATATTTAGTGGGTGTGAGGTTATTAATTAGGCAGAAGAATATCAGCTACCAGCAGTACCTACTGAAACACGGTTTTCCTGAAGGGAGGTGAAATGATTTGTGGCGGACTCTTAAGCGGAAGTAAAAGGTTAAAAAAAACCCAACTGAACAAAAAAGCCACTGATTTTTTGAAAACATGCTGTCCAGTTGGGTACTAACAGAACTGGGTGGACTTTCAAGGGAGCTTCCAATGCATATCCTTAAATAGTCATTTAAATAGTTGGTCCCCACATGCATCTGTGGAAAATATATATGAGCCTCTCCAACTCCGGTAGCTCTGATTTTTGTTCGGTTTATTGGTTGGTTTTGTTTTTTTCCTGTCCTGGGTGAGAGAATCATGGCTTGTGTGTGAGCTGTGCCTGTGCTGCAGGTAGGCAGAGCAGACAGGGAGGGCTGGGCAGGATCTGGTTCCTCATCAGTCTCACATCCCACACTGCCAGGCAAACTGGACCATTCTATGCCAGGTTGCTCCTTTTCCCTGGTCATCTTCCAGCAATATCTTCCCTGCAATGTTCATGCTACTGATATGTCTCATTCTTTCCCTGACAATAGAGATCAAAAATAGCTGTTTAAAAGAGGGAGGGCCAGTAAGAGAAACCATATTTGCTGTAATCCAAACTCCCTTTTATCTTCTGTCCTTAAAGACCAGTATTGTTTCCTAAACAAGTTACCACTTTGAATTTGAGAGTCTCTCTATGAATCTCTGAATCTTCAAAAGTTGCTGTCCCCAGTGCAGTTGGGGATTGGATTCTGGGGACCAATTTTCATGCTTAATCATAGGCAGTGTGCTCTGCTGATGACCAGTGGCTTCAGTCTGTTATCCTGAAATTGCCACCTCTTGACACTTCTGAGGTAAGAGGTTGGTTTTTTTAATTTAAGGCATTTGACAAGTTTGAGCCCCCTCCCTGTGGGAGTGCAGATGGCAGCTAAAGGGATGCTGGAATCATTTCACTCCTACCTTGGCGATGACAAACTGGGTTTCGGAAGAGAGCAGCAAGACTCTGCAAGTCTATTTGAACAGAACCTGTGTCCCTGACAAATGTGGGATTTGATGCTCCCTGTGATGGCCAGTGCTGGGGTCTGAGGTCCTACTTGCTTACCCACACTCTCCTGACAGATCATTATGTCGAGGGCTCCCTTCCTGTCCAGATGTCAGTTTTTTGCTTTCTGCCTCAGGGCATCCTGTGAGAAGTGCAGAGCTGTTCTGCGTGTTAGGGAATTAATTATTGATTTTCAAGTAGAAAGGCTCTTCAGGAAAATTCATAGAATCATAGAAGGTTTGACTTGGAAGGGACATTAAATATCATCCAGTTCCAAGCCCCCTGCCATGGGCAGGGACACCTTGCTCTAGACAGGTTGTTCAAAGCCCCATCCAAACTGCCCTTGAACACTTCCAGGAATGGGGCATCCACAACTTTTCTGGGCAACCTGTGCCAGTGCCTCACCAGCCTCACAGTAAATTCAAGCTGGTGCAGCTTTGTATTACTTACACTCTACTGTGGCTTGCTTACTGAACTACAATTGCATAGGATACAATATTCCTCAAAAGAGCACAATTTCCAAAATATTAAGTAAAAGAAAGGTTAAGGAAAGGGAAAAACTGACCTTGTGTCTGAACAGAAGTGCGTGCTTTTGCTTCTACAGGTTAACACAAGGTTGCAATTAAACGCATTTTCAAAGCAGAAACTAAAAGGCTTAGGGAACACCAGTTGTTTTAGACAGTGTTAATTGCATGGCTTCTTTGACATGCCCTGATGGTTCAAGGAGATGAAGCAATGCTGTCATTTGCCAAAGAAAGTACAAACCTCTGTCAGAGAGTCCAGCTGGATGACTATTGTGGAGTCGTGAGTCTGTGTGTTATCATTTGGGTAGGGCGACTGCACTTTGATCTGACCTGGAGGAGGAGCTGTGCCCATATGAGGCTCAGGTTTTCCTGCCATTAAGTCAACTGCTCAAGATTTACCCCCATGGGTTGTATCAAAATCCATCATCTCTTTAGGCACGGAGAAAGCAGTGGAGAGGTGGGAAGGTGATATGGGATAGTGCTGTTGGGAGGATTGTTACAAGTACATCCTCCACCCTCACTGTAAAATCAAAGTGTTCCCGACCTGAATGAAACGTGGCTCAGCACTAACCTGCAACCTAAACCAGCTATGTTGGGAAGCACCAGTATAAAAAAGGAAGCAGGAAGGGTGAGGGGGTACCTGAATAAATACACCAAAGAGTTCAGAGCTCTGGAATGAGCGGCAGAAGGATGTTTCTTTGGGGAGGCATTAATTTTGGGAAAAGGTTAACCAGAAGCACCACTAGAACAGACAGTTCCTTAGGCTGTTTATAAATTGATACTCTGATGCCACAAGATACAGATTCAGGTTGAAGTTTCATATTTCTGTATTAAAATAAGTCACTTTCAGGCTGTCATATCAGTATAAACATAGAATAAAACTTGCTGAATTCAAAGCCTGAGGTGAAGTCCTACTTTAGCAAGCAGCCTTTTTCAGAGGCAAGAGGAGTGTGTTTTGGAAGCTTTGTTGTTTTGGCTTATAAATAAGCTTAGCTAGAAGTTTGAATGTTTTGTAATTCTTTCGTGACCCTTGAATTTGCAGCTGTAAGATGTATGTAAGTGCTCAAATTCCTTTAATCTCATATACATACATAGTCTTTTTGATTTCAAGGGGGAATTCTGTTCCCCACATGTACTCCCTGTTCTTATGACTACTTGGAGACCAGCCCTGTTGGACTGACTGGCTGTGTACATGTGAAGCCCTTGAAATATTCATTATAGTCGGTGGTAATTTTATATTAGTGAATTATCTTATAGCCCTTAACAAAAAAGTATTTTTTCAGCCTGATAATAGAACCACAGGTTTTATTTTAGCAAATATCCAGTAATACTTGTGCTCAGCTATCCTCTGCTAAGCTTATTGCTAACAGCTGTGAAACTGTTGAGATCTACATCATTTGGTGTCACAAATATTTATAGTTTGGATTTTTCCTCTTGTGTGTACTTCCTATTTAAGTATTAAAAAAAAAAATTGCTTCCTAAATGTAAATATTTAATCCAAGGCACGCTGACCTGTTAACCTGTGCACTGAGGAGGTATCCATCAGGGATACTCTCACTGTATTTGCATGTTGCAGAATAAATCACCAGAAACCTGTCAAACCCTGAAGAGGTATGCAAATGCCTGCGTCTCTTTAATCTGACGTGTGTATCCTGTTTGATTTGAGATGGGAATTTTAATCCCATGGGAGCAATGCAGGAACTCCTGATGCTGCTGCAGTCTTGTGAGGAATTATGAGCCAGCTGGTGCCCAGGTTTGGGGACTCTCTGTTGTTGCTGGGGCCATTTTGTGGAAGAGCCCCAGGTGCAGGGTGCAGCTTTGGAACCTGTAACAGACTGTTCCTGCCAGTCCCCTCTCTTTGGGAGAGAGGGAGCATGCACATGTATGTGGCTGTGAATGCATTACACATATGCTCTCTCTTACACAGAATAATGCTCTTTTGTTGGTGGGCTTATGTTTTATAGGGAATGTTGAGTGGGGACTATTGAAACCCATCCTTATGCATTAAAAATTAGTCTCTCCTGACTTGATTTGAAGGAATAGCAACTTTTTCCAAGCAAAATGGAAATGCTCTTGGGTTTTTTTTGTAACAGGATGCTCAGATTTAGCTGTCACACAATGTCACACCAAGACACCATTGTTTTCAGATCCTATACATTTTGTTAGTTCTCTTTCCTTTTGCATGGCACTTTCTTGCATTTATTTGACCTTCCAGACCTCTGTATACTCACAGAAACCATAGTTATTAAAGTGTGTTTAGCTATGGCCCATGCCTAATGCAGCCTTGATCTGCTCAGCATAAAATACTCCGTTTCTAATGTGTAATGTTGTAACAGCTACTGAGGTTTCCAAAACAGCATGGTATGTCTTGCCTCATTAGGTGAAGCATTTTATTTAACTCCATAAAATTCCACTTTATGCAAAAGGAATGTGTAAAATACAATAACATGTGTCATGCAGAAACAGCAGGAGTTGTGTGCAATGGCCAGGGGGGCTCCAGTGTCTGTTTGGCTCTAAAAGCCTTGGTTTAGAAGCAGCTTCTCTGGAGTTGGTGACAGCTCACGGTTACGTAAAAATTAGAGCAGCAATTACGTGCCTTCTACCTATGTATTTTTAGCATGCCAATCAACCTGGGATCCAGGCACCGAAAGATTAGTGGATTAGTGGTAAAGACGAAACATTTGCTCAAATGCCAAGTAATTTTTAGGGTTATTTAGATCTCTGTCCTCTGCTGCTTTCATCTCTACTAGTAGGGCACTGAAATAATAGGCAAAACACGCACTTTGGGTGAAAGTGGAGTTCAATTTCTTACTCTCCTTTTTGAACATCTCTCCAGGTCCACTTTCAGAGTTCCACTGGCTCTTTTCAATGCTGTTTAAGGCCAGGAAATGTTCACAGTTCCCATTTGTTGTTCTCTGCAGTCTTCTTAGCTTTAGGGTCTAAAAACATCCCTGAAACGTACTGTTCTTACATGGATATTTATTACTCTATAGAGGGATTTTTAGAGGATTGGAAGTGGAAATGTGAGGAGAGAGAGAGTCAAGAGACTGGTTTTAATTACTGGGCTTCAGCAAAGGAGAGACTTTTAGGATACAGAGCCCTTTGCACTGATCCCTTTTGAGTTTTTGTGGGAGGGACTTTACGTGTGTTCTGTAAGAGATCTTGTTGATGGCAGTGGACGGTGTATCCTGGAGTTTAAAGCTGGGTTGTTGGGAGAGCAGGCAACCCCAAAATACACCAGAGAGGAAATGTGATAGAAGCCTTGAAGTGGTGCTTTTAAGGCACAGAGTTTAGGACTGCACTTGCAGAATCACAATATCCTCCATTTCCAGATGTCTGTGGGGATGAGTGGGACAAGGGAAGAAAGGATCTGAGGCACAGGGGCATTTGTGAGCTGAACCCAGAGACAATTACTCTTCTGACCTTTTCAAATGAGATCCATCTTTCTACAGCTGCTTTGGCACCTAATATTCCCCAAGGTGTTAAGGGAAGCCAAAGGATTTGGTTTCTGGTAGCCTTTGTAGGGATCTGAACTAAATCTAGAGGCAAGGTAGAAATCCTGCTATGCTTTGAGTTTTCCACCTGGAGTCTAGTTTGGATCCAGAAATTAATATTTGTCCATGCCTTTGGATTTGAATCCTGACACTTTACAGTGACTTGGTGATTGAGTCCTGGTTTCAGCTTTCTGTATTTTCAGTCGACTTGGAAACTGGCCACAAAATAGGCAGCATTGATAAAGCGTAAATCTGTTTGTTTATGCTTTGTCTGAAATACTTAGAGCTCTGCTGCAGTGAAAAAAACTAAAGCTGTATCTAACTAGTAGTGATTTACTAAAGGTTTGCACAAGCATAAAAAATATTTTTTGTGTAGCTTACATGCACGATTACTGTGCACTGATAGCTTCTTAATCATCCCTTCTATAAACTCACTGGCAGCAGCCTGTTCTTCAGATTGTAAACAAAGTTGGTGTTGACTAAGACATGTAGGTTCTTGCAGAGATGTTCATGGTAGAAGAGGTATTTTAACTGAGTAATTACAACAACTGATCTTTCTTTCAATATGATATTTTTGCCTCTTAACAATGTTCTAACACTTTTAGTTGACAAAACTAAAGTTGTTGAGGTTTTTTTCAAAGCTAATAATCCAGCACGTTGCATAAATGCCTTGATCTCAGTGACAGCTTTGCCCACATTGGAAGCATTTGCAGCGATATGCTGATCTCCAGTTATTGTGGTACAGCACTGGGTTGAAGCAGCTGAGAGCAATCTCCAAACTGAAATGGTTTCTGAGGTAGCTCTTAAGTGGAAGTACCAGCATTAAGGACCAATATTGGCTGCGTGGGCAGCAGATCCTTGTCTCTCTGCATCTTCATTCCTGCTCACCACCCTTCTCCGTCCAGAAGCTCTGGTAATTTCAAGCCTTGCCTGAGGGTTCTGGTGACTTTTCAGTGTGGAGAAGGGTTTTTTGTCTTTTCTTACTCTAAAAGGATTCATTTGTTGAAAACTGGCAGAAGACTGGCTCTTGGAGACTGTCATAAGAACAATTCTTTATTGGTAGCAGCTTAAACAGCAGTTTCTCAGAACTCCCTAAACAAAGTTTGTGCTACACAAGGGAGTGTTTCTACTTCATGCCAATGAAAGAGCTTTCTTGACTACAAGAAGCGAAGTTCTTTCTTTACCAGACCCTTTTCTCATCAAAACCACTTTTTAACTAAATTTTCATAAAGCTTAGCAGCTGCAGCCTTTGACAGGCAACAGTTGTCTTCCTTTACTTGTACAGGGTATGCAAAAAAAGTAACTCACTACAGTGAGGGGCCACTTCTGGGCCCACTCTCCTTAAATCCACTTTTTGCCCACTGAGAAAACCATCTGTCTAAACCTCACAGGTGTGGGCCAGTTCTTCAGAGCACTGCAAAGAGACTGTCCCTGCTCAGGGTGTTCTAAGTAGCTGTCTTGAGTGCCTGTAGTGGGTTGTGGATTGTGCTGTTTGAAGAAGAAAAATCTTCCCTGGAAACTGGGGATAGCTTCCTTCTCATCACCATAACCTGTGGGAAGTGCCGAGTAAAAACCAACCACGAGTCCTTCGGATCCTCTTCGTGGCTGAGTACACCGAGGGACAGCTCTTGGGGACATCAGAAAGAAAGGGCTTCCTTTAAACTGGAGAAATGCAGTGCAACAGTGCTGAGTCCAGGGAACTGAGACCCCAAGCTTGTGTGAGATGGGTAAAAGGAAAGCTAAGAAAAAACAAAACCCCAATCAGGCATCGTTGGTTAGCTGAGCTGCAGTATGGGCATCTTTGTACTCTGTTTATATCACAGTTGTTTAGTGCTGAAAACGTTCCAACCCAAATTAAACTTCTTTCTTTTCTTATAGTGACTTGCAAACTAAGCTTAATTAGGGTGGCAGAAGGTGTCATATCTGTGAATTCATTCACACTCTGCCACTGTATAAACACAGCTTTGGTGAAACTGCTTCAAGTAACAAAACACCTGAAACTTGCTATCCTGATGAGCGGAGACTGATATTGGTGCATGATATTACGTGTACTACAGAGTGGTTTTAAAAAGAAATCTATTTTAATACAGCCCAGTTTGAAAGACAACTGGATTGATGGAATTATAAAGGCTGTTCTTGTCATAAAAAAGCCCCAAGGCAAAGTTTACGGAAAAATTCCCCTTTCTTTCCTGCATTCTCGCACACAAACCTAAACAGTAATAATACAGGGATTTTTAGAATGACAAGTTCTGGTTGTTTGTGGGTTTTGGTCTTTTCTTCCCCTTTTCTCCAGAAATACCAACTGTAGCAAAGCAGATCCTGAGACAAGACCCTTGTACTACCTCTGTTATAGTGGAGTAGAGAACAAAACCTGCTTTAAGATTCATTTGAATCAAAAATTATAATTGTGAGTCTGTTTCCAAAACCAGACTGAGAATGAGACATCGTATTTTAACACAGAAATCAAGTCTGTTTGAACACGATCCTGTCCTGGTAAATAAGTAGAAAGCACAAGCATGAAAGGTGTCCTGTGCAAAAGGCATGATCGGGTACCTCATTCTGTGTTCTGTCCATGGAGGGAGGTGAGCACATGAAATGAGGAGTGGGAAACAGGGATTGCAATGAGTAGGAATCTATCCAAACTTCATAGAGAATGTGATGGCATCTAAAATGCCTTCACTTTTTTGGCAGTTCAGCCCAAGACCGTAGTTGGGTGCCTGTTGCTCCAAAGCCAGGAATCCCTTGCTAGACAGATTTAGCATCCTGCTGTGTTTAGGGACCTGTGCTGGTGTCTTGCTCTTGCTTGAACATTTTTCGCTCTGCTGTTCTTCTGGGAGCTGAGAGCTGGATTTCTAACCCTTCATATGGTTTTATGTACAATGCTCACTTGCTATGTAACTAAACAAAAAGATAGCAGGCAATTGTGTAGGAGTACCATGCCTTGGGTACCTAGTTTTTTAACTCTGCCCACCCCAGTGCAAAAAATCTCTCAATCTGACGTAATTTAAGCCACAGGTTTTTTAATTTGACAAGATTATGATGCAAGTTTTATGTAAAAGGGGTGGTATGATTCATAGTTGTTGGTGAGTGTAGTGAGATGTCTGTGGTCTGTTGGCAGCTGGGACTTGGGGCTATTTTAAGACTCTGATTGTGTTGGTGCTGTATAGTGTTACTCTGTAGGCAGAGAGTTCAGTATTTTAATCAAGGTCAGAAGGAAGGGATGCTGGAAACTAAACTTCTCACGTTAGAGCCTTTTTATCCTTATTTAGACGTGCAGTAACTCTTTTGGATGGACAAAACTCCTTTTAAAAAGAATTTTTGAAATAGTGAGCCTTTCCTAAGTGTAATTAGTTTGTGGCAATGGTAGTATTCCATTACATTGTGTTTGTGTAAAGAACTAGGCTGTACAACGGTGTCCGTAGCTCTGTATTTGTATCACTGTTGTCAATTTGACTTCTTGTGCAGGAGCTTTTACATAACATCTGTGATTGTTTAGCCGCATGATTGATGATAATAAATGGTCAAAGTACTGAAATGGGTAGTAGAAACTTCTCCCAGTTCATTGAGCTATACATTAATTCACAAAGTTGTTACATCTTCCTTTTTCACCCTTCCTATTGCAGAGATGGTGGCAAAGTCTGTGGAAGCTCGGTGCCCAATTCTCTTTGTATGATAATCTTTAGGGGAGAACTGAGAGGACAGCCTGGCAGATAGAGTTGTAAAGGTAGTGTGGATAATGGGCAATTAGCAAGAGTCTTCTCTAACTTTGACAATTGTTTTGTTTCTTTAATTTAAATACTTATGAAACTTTTTAGTTCAAACAGCTCAAAAGTAGAATGTAGTAACTTAAGATGCATGGGGTGGAAAAACATCACCCTACAGATTCTAATGTAGGCTATCTTCAGGTGCATCCCAAAGAAAAGAGAAAGTTATCCTAAAATACAAATTCACATCTAAGAATCTCTATTGGAAGAACTCCTGTGCCCTAAAGAAAAGAGAAAGTTATCCTAAAATACAAATTCATATCTAAGAATCTCTGTTGGAAGAACTTCTGTGCCCTCTGCTGAGTACTGCCTTCCAAAAAAATCTGGCCTTGGCAGAACTGTCTTGGTCCTCTGAACAGGATTAATAGGTCAAGTACGAGGTTGTGCTGGAAATACTCTGAATTTACACCTAGGAACTGAATCACTAGAGAGGCCAATGGTATTGCAGCTCTAATGTGGGTGCCAGGTCTATAAAAATAGATTTAACTTGAGGAGGATTGTGTAATGCCTTTGTGTAGTGTGCAAATGCGACTTTTTTGACGAAGAAATTCCATGGTATCTGAAAACATTTTTTGGTTTTCTGCAGGAGATGAGCAAACCAGTTGGAAGAAACCTCAGGCAGGCTAGCAGGAAGCTGTTCCATTAGAAGTGCCTGCTGGGATAGCTGTTGCTGGAAGACATTAAAATTGTTCAGCCAAGTTCTAAACATAGCTTATTTATCAAAATTTTAGTCTAAAAACACCCAGTTATGAGACAGAAATGATGACTAGAGCTGTTAGGTAACTTCAGTAAGTCCTGAAAATGGTATGCAGTACAGGATTGAAGGTGTAACAACATAGCTAACAGTATTATGTTAAATAAAACTTCTTGGGTTTAGTTCAACACTAGTTGAAGAACTGATGTCTTTTTTCCCCCTGACTTTCACAGGCTCTGGAATGGCTCAATATGTGAACAAAGATGTCTTTCATAATAGGGAAGCTGTAAGGCAGGATGCTGTTTGAAGTACTGAGAATTTAATCTTGTTACTAATTTTGTCAAGTATTCTACCATGTCTGTCATTGCATTCAACACCTCTGTAGTAATACAGTCATAGAGGGGTTTGTTTGTCACATGGGTTTACCCTTTGCCAGTAGTGGGGGGAAGAGAGATTGCAAGAGGGAGTATTTAATGTCTGGTTCACATTTTTTCCCTTCCCCAGTACATTTGGATGTCCTTTCATTTTGTTCATACTTGCTTTTTTTTTTTATTTCTGTTTGTTATGTTGTGTAGTCTTGTACAAATGGCTACAAGCAGATCTCCATGGCAAGAGCTCAGATACTGCAGACAAAACCTCAGGTAAAAAGGGGTTAAGGACAAAACAATCACCAGGCCCTCTCTGTTTCTTTATTTTCAGTCTTCCAACTCCCCTTGAATCAAATTAAGGATCAGAGATCAAAATTCTTGGACTTTTTAATTTTTTTACCTAATTTAAATCAATATCTGGTAAATTTTGTTCTATTTCTTGATGCTCTCTTGGCAGATGTGCTTCCCCTCTCCAGCAAAATCCCAGTAGTGGAGTCAGTATATTGGTGGAGATGAGATATGCTAGATCTTTCTGTGCTTGATAAAGACTGAATAATATCTTGCATTGGAGGATACTTATCTACAAATCTAGATAGGCTTGGTTGTGTGGATTTGTGAACAAAGGGGACTGGAAGGTCCAGCTGCACCAATATCTGCTGCAGAGACCCAAAGTTTCCTGACACCTCAAGAAAGCATGTTTTGCAGTCTAGATTTAAATAGTAATACTGGTGAGGTTCACACAGACACACCCCTGCCCCTGCCCTCAAAAAATCCAAATAATTTAGATGTATTGAAGGGTACACAACCCCCTGTGGCTTAAATGTGATCCATCAATTCCTTTATGTATCAGTGTGCAAAAGGTAGGTTAGACACTGCCCCCCTCCTCAGCCGCTCCCCAGACAGCCACCACCATCTTACAGACAATGCAAATTTTAAAAATTTGGAATGAAAACTGTTTTGCCTGCCTTGTCCCAGTACTCTCTTTGATATTGTCTCCCTTCTCTGCTGTGAGATTATGCTCAGAAATAACACCTTTGAGTTAATGTCCTTGAACTCAGACTAGCCTTCCACTGCCACCTTGGCATCCTGGTGGGGCTCGGAGTAAAACCAGCAGAGCAGTTTCTGTACTACTTAAACTTACCAGCTCCTGAATTTGACAATTAACAGCTTAGTTGCTCCCGAGCCAAGCACTGTTATTGCTGCTCCCACATTGTTTTCTCACTCACACCTTGTATACTATTTGCTTCTTGTGTGGGGTCATCCAGAATAAACCTAAAGTTCCATCTGCAGGGAGAGAACATAGCTGGATGTGCCGAACACTTTTAATTGGAAATAGCTATCAAAGAGATGGTCACCACGAGGCGCAGCACTGTGCATAGCTGTGCTCCCAGTATGTTCCTCTAAAGGAATAAAAGATATTTTTATTTCTGTAGTCACAGGCATTCCTGTTGACATTCCAGAGCTTGGAAGGAGAGACAGATAGCTTGCATTCCCTGGACCAGAGGGTGTGGGTGGAGGGATGCCTCTGCCTATTTGATACATGGTTTTCTATGCCTCAGTAGCTGTGATTATTAATTGAAACAGATCTGCTTAAACCTTAAGATCACTAAATTTATACATAGGATCACTCTTATGAAAGCCATCATGACTGACAACCTCACAATTGTAGCTGCATTTCCCTAGTAATTGTATCCTGTATCCAAAACACAGGTATTTTCTAATTTTGAGAAATCTTCTTATTTTGAAATTAAATTAGCAGTTTTTCTTGATCTAGCATCTGTCACTTCACCATTTGCTTTTAATTTGAAACTAAATGTTCCTTTAAAAACCAGTGCCTTAAAGGGAAGGGACAAGTTGTGAAGAGTACAGTTACGTAGGATGTAGTGTCCAATTGAAATGGAAATTGAGTGTGACACATTTTACACAATTTTGAAAAGTACTTGAATATTTTTTTAAAATATCCTGAGAGCAAAAGGCTTCTATTCAAACTCAATTTTTTAATTTGCCTCTGAGGGGCAGCTTACCCTGTGAGTTCTGCTGTTTGCATGAATGGGCACCACACACCAAATAAGATGTTTCTCTCTGCATTCGCAGTACTCTTATCTGCCCATTAATATTTTAGTATATGGATTCAATTCACATTTGATACTTGCTTCATTTTTAATGTGCCTTGCTAATCCTGTTTGGGAAGTTAGTAAGCAAGCACTTAAAAGCACATAGTAGATTTAATGAAAATTCGCTGTTTGTCTAGAATAACAGCTAAATAAATTCTATTTGCCACGTGTGGTTCAGTAGTTCAGAACTACCAAGGCTCAGAGCTGATACTATCAGGTACCCTTTGGTCCAGATCCCTTCCCTCTTGTTTGCCAAGAAGGTTTTGCTCCAGATCCCTTCCCTCTTGTTTGCCAAGAAGGTTTTGCTCCCTGTGGTTCTCTTCCAGCTGCTTGTCAGTGTGGGGCTGGCTGTCATGGTCCTTGTCTCTCATCTCATTTCAGTGAGAGTTGGGGGGTTTCCTGCTAGTTTGGCCAAACAATAACATTTCACCCTGACATGCAGGCTGCTTCCTGTCATATCCTCATGCTGTTTCTTTCCTAAATTGTGTGTCTTCTCTGAAAGCTTGCCCTGTTTGACTTTCTGGGAGGTAGCTTTGTATGGGGGGGTGCAATGTTGAGTTCTTGTGAGCTAATGACCGATTGATTCACTGCAGTGTGGGTTCTTGGCTTTTTTTCTCTTTTGTTTTGTGATCACTGATTGAGAAAATCATATTTTCTCTATGTGTGTTTTACCTTTAATTTATATTTTATTAAACCACTGGAGTAGTAAAATGCAAACACTGCAGAGACTCTGCAAAGGTAAGTTGTTTGTGCCATTTACTTTTCCGGATAAAATGAATCCATGTTGTCAGCCTACTAGAACATTGTTACTGCTGGTTTTGGGAAGCTTGATTTCTTAAAGCAATGCTTGTGCTTCATAACCAAAACTTTTTAGACCTATCTGTCATCTAAACAACTGCACAAATATCTTCAGCAGCATACAAATTATTGGTCACTTCCAAAAGCTGACTGAAACCCTCATTTTATCATTATTATAGTGATTTATTGTTTTTCTCCACTGGTTCTAGATGCTCCAGAGTATTGCCCACCAAGTTGGGGGGGGGGTGGTTTATAGGAAAAATGAGATGAAGGATGTTAAATAATAAGAACAGTAAGATATCAGGGCCTTCACTGCTCTTGCATCCCCAGTGATGTAGTTTTTGGTCTAACTTGGAAATAAATTTTTCAAGCAAACGGTGTTTTTACAACATCTATGTGATGTAGAGTGGAACACTGGCCCCCAAAGAACCTGTGAAGGGCTCGAGTGATGAACTGCAAAAGTCATGAGTACCTCTGAAGCACGCAAATTACCCGATTAGCATCCATCCACTAGGATACAGTAACCTTTTTGTGTTATGGAAAAGGAAGACTTTAAAGAAATTTGGACTCCAGCAATCATTTGCTGTCAGTAGTGGAGAACTTAATGAAGTCATGCAGTTCTTCTAAATTTTAGTAGAAGCAACCAAACAAATTTAGCATCAAATATCTGCCTTTCTGCCAATTCACGGTTGTCAGGTAAACTCTGTCAGATGTGAGAATTCTTGAAGATCTAATTAGGCAATAACCTCATCCATATTTGTTTGATTATGCAAGCACATTAATTATGGTTGATACTAAGAATTAAAAATGTTGCTGAGTATGTTAAAGTACATACCTGGAGAGAGAATTTTTGCTGGTATTGCTTGTTGGGAATCTTTATTTTGTGAAGCTTTAGGAATTGGTGGGTGGCATTATGTCTTTATCTCTAATGCCTCTGCAAAGAACTTTTAGACCAAAATAAGAGATTATTCTACTGCCATGTTCTGCAGTAGAGTAATGATCTCTGTTTTTTGGTATTTCAATCTGACTTTGTAGCTGAGCATGGAGAGGGTCTTCGTGTTTCTGAATTTGATCCAATTTAGCTAATAACTTCAGTTTTCTTTATTTCAGTGATGCATACACTTTTGCTGGATTTCTGGTTTGCCTTGAGCATTTCCAGAAGCAGGCTGCTTTCACCTACCAGAACTCCTCATGTGGAATCATAGAATCATTTGGTTTGGAAAAGACCTCTAAGATCACTGACTCCAACAATTAACCCAGCACCAAGTCCACCACTAAACCATGTCCCTAAGTGCCACGTCTGCATGTCTTGTAGATGCCTCCAGGGATGGTGACTCAACCACTTCCCCGAGCAGCACATTCCAATGCTTAACAACCCTAAATTTTTCCTAATATTTGGTATAAACCTCCCCTGATGCAACTTGAGGCCGTTTCCTTTGGTCCTGTCACTTGTTACCTGAGAGAAGAACCTGACCCCCACCTGACAACAACCTCCTTTGAGGCAGTTGTACAGAGGGAGGAGATCTCCCCAGTCCCCTCATCCACTCCTCACCTTACCGTTTCCTTCCCCAGGAAATACAGCTGCAGCGTTGCATCATCTCAGACTTTTTCTCCTCCCCAGCCCGAAACAGCCTTGTTGAAGCTTATTTGCTTTTCTCCTCACGTGGTTACCCACCAAAACCAAGTGAGACAGGTGTAGTGCTAGAAGAAAAATAGTCATATGATCATTAAGGTTGGAAGAGACCTTTAAGATCATCGAGTCCAACCGTTAACTCGGCATTGCCTTGCTACTACTAGACCATGTCCCTAAGTACCACATCCACATCTTTTTTTTTGAACGCTTCCAGGTATGGTGATTTCACCACAATGCTGCAATGTGTCTAAATCCTGTGTTCAAAATGATCCATTGTATAAAAATAACTGTATCTTTAAAATCATAGAGATTACTTGGGAAGAAAAAGATTTAAAACCCTCTGAATGCATTTGAATGTGAGTGCTGTTGGAAGAGCTGGTTTGCTCTGCTCTACCAGGTTCCTGAACTCAGTGCAGTGGCTCTCACAGCAGGGTGAGATGCAGTCCCAGCACCACTGACACATGTGTCTTGAAGAATTTCCATCCACCTACACACATCCCCGTGGAAGGAAACTCCAGCATAAGCCTCTGCTTCCCCTTCCTGACCAAACAGGCAGCTGGTGTTGGTGTAAGAAATGCCTGACCTCTGCCTCGTCTTCCTCCACCTGCCTCTGTTGTGCAGGTGCTGCTGCAATGGCCCTGCCACTGTGGCCCCTGAGACACAGTGCAGCTTCTGCCCTCTGCATTGAAGATGTGCTAAGGGTTTCATACAAAAATGGTTTTCAACCCTCCTAAAACTTTGCCCTGATAATTTTTACCTTGTGAACTGCCACTGTGTTTTTCTGCATTACCTTGTGTTCCCCTCAATTACCTCCAGACCCTAAGCTCTGCCAGGTGAAAAAACCGAAAAGCTCTGCTTTCACATGTCAGTTTGTACAGAAAGTTCCTTGGATCAGTTCACTCTGAGACAAATGATTGTGTAGACTGTGCTTTGCAAGGAGCAAAGGGAACGTGCTGAGTGGATGCAGCCTCAGACACCTTCAAGTAACTCCTGAACTGTGAATTTTGCAACATCTCATAGGCTGCTCGCCGCACGAAGGGTTAGCTGTTGTATATAACTCAGCAAACACAAGTTATACACCTGTGGTCCATGTTGCCTTCAGAGAGGGGTTAGTGACCTCAGGAGTGGTGGATTGCCTTTAGAACTCACCAAGCAATTGACTATTTTTTAATCCAAAATAACCTCTCATTAAAAACATTAATGAAATATTGGTTCTCTCTTTAAGTATAAGGAGAAATAATATTCTTTTGTAAAGAAAAGAAATCCAATTTTATTTCAGTAACGTATTTTGAGAAGTACTTAGGTAACACTAAGAAGTCCCAGAGGGAGCTTTTGAGTGCAAAGCAGGGGTTGGTGAAAAACTTTCCATGTTATGAACCTAAGGTGCCATCCCATTCACCTCTCTCAGAAAGCAAATGAATAGAAAAGACCCACTTGTAGTTTTTAAAGCAAGAACACTGGAATTAGTAACCTGATACCTGAAAAAAAGTGTAGTAGATGGTAATTTAATTAATAGACTTTAACTTCTTGTTTTGATGGCTCTTTTGCATACTGTAGGCAATCCAGTGGGGGAAACTCCATTAAAAATATCACTGTGAAATACAGTATTTGTATGCTGATAACTGGATGCATTTCTGCTTGAAGTCTAATTTCGATCTTCCTCTTTGCACTTGCTGGATTCTTTGTGTGGAAAATGTCTGCCCTTGAAATTTGATGTAGAAAAAATAAATGTTTAATTTTCACACAGGACTTGTGATATAAAAAAGATCATCTATAATGAATCCTTGAATAATTTATAATAGCCAAGAGGTGCTCATATTTTTTTATTGACCTTAAGACAGTTTCTAACAAACTTGAGGGAAAGTGCTATTTCAGTGACTAAGTAAAGCCATCTCTATAGATATTCAAGCTATAGGGGAAGGTCAAGAATTCAGTTCATTTCAGGATCTTTTTCTATAAAATCCCAGCAGTCATTTTTCTCTTGACAATATATTTCTATGCTGTAAATACTAAGCTGGAAGCTGGTTTGTAAGATTTTGTGGAAAGGAGGGTAAGGTCAGACTGAATGTGCATCTTTTCTGTTTCTCTTTTAAGAGTAGTACCTCTGGAAGTGAAAATGCCCTTCAGATTTCACAAAAAAAAAAAGGGAAAAAAAAGAAAAACAAAAGAAAGCTGCCCAAGCGAGCTCCCTCTGAAGCCACACTTCTGCGACAAGTCATTATTTCTTCATTTTTTGCAGGAGAGAATTTCGACCAGAGTCCCTTAAGAAGAACCTTCAAGTCCAAAGTTTTGGCCCATTACCCTCAGAACATCGAGTGGAACCCCTTTGACCAGGATGCCGTCAACATGGTAGGTAGAGAAACTCTCTTCTCAGGCTGTTACCTGACAATTTCAACTCTTAAGCAGTTCCTGGGTTGTTTCCAACCTGCCCTTGTGATGTGATGAACAAGGTGCTTCTGCTGGGACTAAGAGCACCCACTGGGTGTGCTGGTTGAAAAGCTGTAGAGGAGGAGGTATTGTGAAAATACAGGATACTTTCAGGCACAGCAAAAGTAAAATACTGAATTTCCCTCGTTAGTTGTAGTTTTAAGTCTACTCCATGATGGAACAAATCTAACCACCGTCCCAGTGACTGGGTGAGAAGGGGTGTGGTTACCCAGGATACATATCCACAGGAGGCAAACCAGGGAATTTTTAAGATATTAATATCCCTGTGAAATTTTTGAGTACAAAACACCTTGTGATTCTGCATATAGCAAGGGAAAGATGAATCTTTATGCAGAAACTGGAACTTACCTTAATCACAGCTGTTACTGGGTCATCACTTTTAATGGCACCTCTGCATCAATGTATCTTTGGTACATCTCTTTCCTCTCAGCTAAATTTGATGTGGGGGTCTGTGTTGCTAAGTCCCGTGGACTGGGAAGGGAGGAAAAAACAGTTATTGTAGTAGGGGCAGTGGCAACTGAAAGACTGATGATCCACTGGGAATTTTTCTGAAGAGCTGATATTCAAAGGATGTTTTGAAAATCAGCGAACACTTGTTAGGAATATAACCTGACAACAGATTACTGGTATTTGAGCTTCCCAGTACAGAAAATACTATTTGTTTTACAACTTAAAAGCAACCAGCTTCTTGCTGTTTTCAAAAATGTGTATTGGATCTAACTCAATATTGGAAAATTAGGGAGCCCCTTTCCCCCCCAGTCTAGTTTAGATGTTCTTTGCATTTGCAGAGGGTAGGATTGCATACTAGCTACAAAACAGAACTGATCTCATTGTATGGTGCAGGTATGAAGTCAGGAGAATCTCCTGGCCCTCACCCAGGAGATAGAGAGGTGAGAAATAAATAAAACCCACAATAAAATGGGTTTTACAAATGCAAAAATGCATTTGTAACTTCCCTGCAATCATGAAGATGTAGAAATCTGAAGTTCATCTCAGAGTTTTCACTGAATTCTCTTTTTAAGCACTGTGCCAAATATTTAACATGGAAATCCAGGATCTGGAAGTAGCAGTGACATAGAGCTGATACTGTGGCACTGCACACGCACTGAAAGGCAGAGATGAGCCTGGTCACTCCCT
Source organism: Neopelma chrysocephalum (assembly GCF_003984885.1). Taxonomy (NCBI): domain Eukaryota; kingdom Metazoa; phylum Chordata; class Aves; order Passeriformes; family Pipridae; genus Neopelma; species Neopelma chrysocephalum. The sequence continues at coordinate 27,360,924 of NW_020897714.1, forward strand.
CCTGCTGACAGCTGGGGATTTCTGTCCTCTGCTTCCAAATGTGCACTGATGGAGATAGTGTGGTATTTGGGCAGGTCTCCACATCACTTTGCTTATACAGAAGGCATGAAGGACTCTGAGCGATGCTTCATCAGCAGTTAAGATGGTAATAATTCAACTGCCTAGGCTATTTATGCCTTTTAGTTCTGCCTTTGAATTGGAGATGTTAAGAGGAGAAGTGATGGGGGTTGTGCAGCAGGAATATAGCAGCTGGAATTGCTGCATTATTTGTCTCTCACATTACAGTTGAAAATATCTAATATTCATGAAGTGTAGTCATAGTATCAGATAAAAATGGAATGCTAAAACCAGCAAGAGACCTATTAAAATAAAATAATTGAACTGAGCTTCATTCAACTAAAATCAAACTGCTGAAGAACACATCTTTCATTTGCAATGTGTCTTGGAGGAAAAAAAAAACATTTACTAACAGCAGCAGTATTTAATGATATTTTAAATCATCTTTTGGAAAACTTCTTTATTGTTTTGATCTGAAGCATCATTTAAAGAAATATCCACCTCCACAGAATCCCCTGAGGCAATTATTGGCCTTTCTGATCTTGCCTTGCTGTATTAGTTCTGCCTATGTGTTTGCTTTATGTGAGCTTCCAGAAGCAATTTTCCTCAGAGAAGAAAATGCATAAATCCTTGAAGGTTAACTTGTGAGAACTCTGGCTTTGCTGGATGCTTAAGGAATTTCAATTGCCTTCTGGAACCATCCTATTGCTTTAAAAATAACCCCCTGAACTTCTAAGCAATCAAGCTGCCTAAGAGTCATGTTTTCTCTCACTTTCAAAGTATGTATCAAAGTACAGAGTTCTGTTTAATAGGGAAGTGTTTCTTTCCCCCCACTGCTTTTTGTGATTATCCCTGCCTAGCTTCACATACTGTCTTCTGTGGCCACTCTGCAAGTGATGTGTTGTACCAAACCTAAGTTATCAGTAGAGAGGAAACTGGAATTTTTAGGAAACAAACCTCCTATTTAGCCCTCTGATTCATCAAGTTATATAAATCTTTACCTGTATTTCTGAACTCCGAGGAGGCGTTATCTGCTTAATGTCTCATGTACTGAAATAAAAGAATCAAAGGTTCCCTGGTGTAATTTGAAGGATCAGGCTTTAACACAAACAAAAGCATCTTTCTCTCCACCCCCTCACCCACAGTGCAATTTGGGTATGGGCTTGCTGCCGCTGCATGTTGTGAACATGAGAAATATATAGAGGCTTAAAAAGTGAAATGGAGGATCTAATGGAGAAGAGATGAACCAGTGCTAGTGGGCAGTGGTCCAGAGGGGACCTTTGCTTCAGAAATATCTGGAAGGGATGATGTCCAGGAGAAGAAGGAGGGGAGGATTACAGTGTCTGTGTCCTGCCTCTGTGTTTAGGGAAAGGATATCTCCTACTCATGACTTCTAGAGACAGGTTATGGATTAGTTGATACCTTTTTAACTGTCTTGGTGCAGCTTCCTTTTATTTTTACAAACCATCTTGGTTATAAGCCTTATTGCAAATACGATTTAATTCCACATTTTTCTGCTGATCAATACGTTTAAATGTAAATAGTAAAGTGCTCTGGAAACCAAAATCCTGTCCTTTGATCAGTAATCTTGGACAGTTTTCAGCGTTTGTACAAAGATGCAGTACAGGTGACTGACTGCCTTCTCACTGTTGGCTGGCCAGCTTCACACCAGCAGGCAAAGATTTCACCCCCCCTTAGCACATCCCAAGCCGCTCTTCCCCAACACTCTCCTGTGGCATGTGTGACACAGATGAGATGGGAAGTGATTGATGTCCAAGGCCCTAAGATGAAAGTTTTCATGCATTAACCGCAAATTCAAAGCTTTCTATATTGCTGGTAAATGAGTACAGGCTCTTCCTTTTGATCTCAGCTTCTTAAGTGCCTCCTGGTTGTTCTTCCTGCCTCGGTGCTTCCCATCTTCTTTCTTTCTTTCTTTCTTTCTCTGCTTTCTCCCATGTCCTCTTGTAGGTCTAACAACAGCAGCAGTCTCTGTGCTGGGGTTTGCAGCCAGGGTTTTAAAATGTTGTTATTCTACGTATGTCAAGCTGTGGCTGAAACTTAATAGATGAGTATCCCTTTGTGTGTATATACTCAGTATATAAAGGACAAGGGAATAATAATTAAATCTTGGAGGAAATTTATTTAAACAGGCTTCTGAAACTGTCTCAGCTGGTCTGAATTTCCCTGATGCTTATCTGTTCTTGATCTTAGCAGTATATATAATTTGCTTATGCAGGTATTTTTCTGTAGAGTGAAGAAAAATATAATCTTTGATAGCATTAAGATTTAAACCTGTGATTTCAGCCTGGTTGGCTTTGATAAGGCTTATAGCCACCATTGAAAGCCTGCATTCTAGAAATAAATTTTTATTAAACAAGCCTGTCAAAAAATGAGGTGAAGAGAGATATTTATTGGGCAGAATAAATTTAAATAAAGTGTGAAACAAGGATTTTTTACTACTTCTTTATTGGAGAAGCCTTAACCATGGCACTACTGTTAACGCCTCAATAAAAGCTATAAAGCTTTTGAATGAAAATGTGGCTGCTGTTTACAAATGGTTCAAGCTGCAGTTTCATGGTTTGTATCAGCAAAACCCATCAGTTGAATTAAATCCTTTTGCCAGCTCCATGCTACTTATTTCCCTATACATTACCTTTTTGAGCAATACATAAGAGCTGTCCTAGATAATTTAGGGGCCTGATAGCCTGTTGTGAAGTGAGTCTGGACCACTTGCCTAAATCCCAACTGGATTGGTAGCAGCTTAATCAGGCTTTCAAGTGGTCTGTGCAAGGTGCACTGCAGAAGTTCAGGGTAGGATGTGCCTGAAAATATATGATTATTTCTCTTGACCTCTTCTACCATCAGAAGAATTTACTGTGGGTCAAGGTGAGGCAGTAGGGGATACACTCAGTTGTGTGTAGGTTCACATCCCTTGGGAAAGTTGACTTCAACTGTTGCCTTTTGGAAAAGGAGGAACACTTTGAAGGCTTTTCCTCTCTTCTTTCTTTTTTATTTCTTCAGTTGGAAGGTACAAAGGCAGCTTTAGTTCTTCGTTTATAAACATACTGATTTAGCTAGAACATGAAGAGTTTCCTGCTGATGCACATTCAAACAAGTTTTGCTGGATGTTTCTTATTTTGTATTAGATGGCTGATAGCATTCCCGAGGAATGTCTGGAAAAATGCCTCCAGTTATCACCAGGGCCATGTTTCAGAGAAACACCCAGTGTAGTAGAATCACTGCAAAGGATTTTGCTGAGTGGTAAATCAAAAAGGAGACTGTCATAGATTTTGGGTGTTTCCCTCCCCATCCCCTCCCACACCCTTTTTTTCCAATCTAAGCTATTTTGTAGCACTTAAAGAAGACAGTAAATGTAGTAGCTTAATAGCTGCCAGTCATTTGGGGTTTGGTTTGTTGGGGTTTTTTTCCATAAAATTAGGGAAGATCAAAGAATTTTAAGAAGTCTGTTTAATTTTAATTCAGTGGTATAAGATGCTTCCTTGCCTCTCTGATTTTAGAGCACTGTGGGCATGGTATATGGAAATGAGAACAAAACTGGATGTTTTTATATGATGCTTAAGTAAACGACACAAAGACTATTCAGCAGTGAAAATAATTTCAGAAAGTAACAAAAATTACTCATAATGACTTAATAGATGGGTAATTTTGAAGGGTGTTTTCCTTTCTTCAGTGGTGTCTACCTCTTCTTTTAAGTAGCATCAGTTTCAGGCTGTTTGTTCTTGAATACTTTTCAGGGGGATTATGTTTAATAATAAATGGCTTGTTGTGATGCAGCGGATAAAAAGAATGTGCCTATACAGCAAAAATAACAAAATAAAATTGTAGCTTAGATAACTATGTCTGTTTCTTCTCTCTTTCTTAGCTGTGTATGCCCAAAGGGCTGTCCTTCAGGACACAGGCAGATAACAGGGATCCGCAGCTCCACTCGTTCATCATCACCAGAGAGGACGGGTCTCGTACGTATGGGTTTGTGCTCACGTTCTACGAGGAGGTCACGAGCAAACAGATCTGCACAGCCATGCAAACACTGTACCAGATGCACAATGCAGAGCAGTACAGCAGTGTCTGTGCCTCCTCCTCATGCAGCATGGACTCCCTGGCCAGCAGCATCGACGAGGGCGACGCCACGTCCCTCGCCAAGCTCCAGCGGTACAACTCCTACGACATCAGCAGAGACACGCTGTATGTCTCCAAATGCATATGCCTCATCACCCCCCTGCCCTTCATGCAAGCCTGCAAGAAGTTCCTGATCCAGCTTTATAAGGCAGTGACCTCCCAGCAGCCGCCGCCGCTGCCGCTGGAGAGCTACATCCACAACATCCTCTACGAGGTGCCCCTGCCGCCCCCGGGGAGGTCACTCAAGTTTTATGGGGTTTATGAGCCCATCATTTGCCAGAGGCCTGGGCCCAACGAGCTGCCGCTCTCTGACTACCCACTGCGGGAGGTCTTCGAGCTGCTGGGCCTGGAGAACCTGGTCCAGGTTTTCACTTGCGTTCTTCTGGAGATGCAGATCCTTCTGTACTCACAAGGTGGGTGCTTGTCCGGCGGTGCATGTTGGGGCTGTTTCCATCGGGCAGTTCCTGGGCAGCTGCAGCCACGGGAGATACAATAATTTAATGTTATATGGAGCTAACATTTATCTTTAGAGGATTTGTGAAACGTGAGAATGTAAAGAAAAAATGTGAGAGAAGTGAGTCTGTCCTAATGAAAGCACTAAATAATTGTTTCCTCCAGGCAGTCTTGGTGCTGCTTGTTTAATTGTGTGTTGTATTTGTCACTTGTGAAAGCTAGCAGTAGAATTAATTTGATTATTATCCATACACTGCCCTTGATCATGCTGCAAGACAGCATGAGTCAAATCCTGTCTTCCGCAAGAATACCAGCAGAAAGTGTAATACATCTTGGAGAAGACACTCTTGCTACTTTGTTTTTCAAATTTCAACAGCATACCCATGTTTGGTGAAATTTCCTCCCTCCTGTGTAATGGATATGTTCTGGTTAAAATGCGGGGAGTTTTTTAGCACTTGGAGGCTGAAGATGTAATGCAGGGTTGAAACTGAGTGGAGTCATCCCTTCGTAGTCCTGCTGTTTGGGACCTTTGCTGGCAAGGATGCTGGTACTTCTTTTTGAGACACTTAAGGTTGCAGTTGGCCAAGGCTGGCGACACTGGCAGAAGTTGCTTGCACAGAGCCTGTGCAGTTGAAGTGTGCCAGTAATCTTTTGAAAATCTGGTCTGTACCTTTTCTCTTATGGTTGTGTATTTCTGCAATAGTGCAAAACTCTGCTACAGGTTTGGGGAATCCCGACTTAGCCCTGGGAATGCTCTGAGGTTTTACACCCTGTTTCCTGTACAATATTGGTTGCTGTGGGTCTGTCCCTGGTGATATTCAGGTACTAAAAGTAAGTGCTGCAAATGTCTCAATGCACCAGAGTGCCCAAACATGTCAAATTCAAGTTTCCTGCTGGCTTTCAAAGGGATGCTCAGAGTTTTTGGAGATTCCTCCAAGTCTCACTGGATCCCTGTTCATATTATTTGGGTTTTCAAATGGAATCTGGAATGCTGACCCTAAACTAGGAAACAGTGCCTCAGGGAAAAATTTTTGGGGTGTTGAGGGGGCTGGTTTCATCAGACTAGAATGAAAAACATGAAGCCAGGAGGTATACATACCTTTTATTGAAAAGAGGAAAAGGTGCTGAATACCTAGGCTTCTCAAGAGATGTGGCTCAAGCAACACACAGCTTGAAATGGAGGGAGGAGAGAGGATGGGAAGTAATCTAAAATGAGTACAGGTAGTGAACCTTCAGGCTTCAAAAGGGAATGCTTGTGTTTGTCATAGAAAAGAAAAGGTCAGTAAGTATGTAATGGTAATGCTAATAACTAAATGACTGAGAATGGGCAAAAAAGTTCAGGGAGGTAGAAAGAGGATAGTTCCTCTGCAAATGATGGAATTCAAAGGATTGCTAGTTCTTTGCAGAGCTCTTCTCCACATGAGCTCCAGGGGTTTACTTGCAAGAACTGAAAATGAAGGGGTTTATCTGCTCTCAGTTTGAAGTATGAGCAGAAATCCTGCTGTTAGTTTTGATTAGGCTCCTTTTCCACTCCCTTCTGCTCCTGTGTGTGTGTGTGTGTGTGTGCACTTAGCCCCTTTCTTCCTCGTTTGAATTGTGCTGCCTTTGTCACTTTACACTGGGATTTGACATTAAATAGCAGCGCCACCCATCCTTTCTAGTCAATCCCACCCTGGTCCTTGCTAATGGACTCACTGAAAACTGATTTTTTTTTTCCCCTCTAAGGTAGTTGTATTAGCTTGTCAGGTTATATTTTAATATTTTGTACCTGTAGAGAGTAACCTGTGTATGCGTTACTTTTGTAACAGTCCTTCAGACAGATACAAAATACACACTAAATAGTTTTGACTCAATTTTCAGTGCCACCAGAAGTTAGAAAAATGTTATTCTTCCAATTACTGTCTATAATTTAAGGGTTTACTCGTTTTTTTGTTTTCTCTGTAGGTTTTTTTTTTAAACAAAAATGAGATAATGAGAAGTAATCCTTTCCACCCTCCAAAACTCAGATTACTTTTTTTTTCTCTCTCCCTCTATAATTTGTAAATCTAGGGATGTCCTTGACGTGACCTTTACTTCCCTATTTATTATAGGCACAACTTAATGGTGAATGGGGGAAAGTGTATGGTTGTATTAGGGAAATTCTGCGATTATGTAAATAGCATCGTAATGCCGGTTCCCAGAGGTGAGAAGTGTGGAGTGGAGGGCAAGTGCAAAGCCTCAGTTTTGGCATACCCTGACAGCTGAGTACTTGGCTAATTGTGCGCTGTGGCTTCTTTTAAATGTCAGTCTTGCGATTCCTGAAAGAGAAAACAGCAGCTACTTTCCTATTTGAGATGTAACCAGCCTAGATACCACTGAAATCTCTCTAAGCTTTGAGATCCACTGGGGAAAAACACTTTCTTAACTCCCAAGTTCTTTCAAAGCAAAAGAGGAAAAGTTTTTGGCTTACATATCTCTTGTTCCAAAATAAGGAATGAGAGAGGGATTTTGCAAGTTCATCCTTCCTTCCCTTCCTGCTTTCAAGAGGATGGACTCGTTGGATTGTGTTTCCAGTAGCCTGGCCTTCCTGTGACCTTCCCAAACTCAACAAGAAGTTAGTAGGAGATGGTCTTGCATCCACTGGTTGCGATCTCAAGCAAGACAGCATCATTTACCGAAATCAGAATTCACTGACTTACTGCTATAATACTCAAGAAATCAGAGCACTGGACCAAAACCTACTTTAGTTCACCAAACTATTTCAGTGGGAGAGCTGCTAATAACATGTATGGGAAATGGAAGCTGACTTTTTAGTGGTTCTCCTAGCCCTGTTGGAAGGAAGCTTTTCTTTCAGTCTTGCCAAAAATTTTGTTATTCTTTTAAAGAATAAATAATTATTTTGGAAAGTTGAGTGAAAATATAATTGGGTGCACAACCCTGACCATACAATGAGCCTAGTTGGTGATAACAGCTGGCAGGAAGGTTGCACAGGGGCTGTACTGGCTTTTCTGGAGTGGCTTTTCTCAAGGGAACCAGGAGTTGATGACGAAAAAGTTTATTTTTAACCTCGTAGCTGAGGCATAATGTTTCCAGCAGCCTGAACAAAGGCACCTAACTAGATGAAGAGGTGAGGGTGTTGGGTGACTTTACCCAGCTTGCCCTGGATATTTTCCCAGCATGATACAAGAGTGTCTGGCACAGCTCTGCAGTGGGGACAGGACAGGTAGCTGTTTGTACCATGGCTGCTGCAGTCAACTTTGGGTATCTAGTTGCATTGTTCGTGGTGTTTTACAGGTGAGTGGTATCCCATCACTTGGGAAAATGCAGGGATTGTAGTGATCTGTAACTTCAATTTACAGCTGTGATAGTCAAGCAGAAGGTTGGACAAACTGACAAAAGAATGACGAGCTCATTTTTAAGCTGCATTTTGGACTGCAGACAACTACCTTAATCCTCAAGTTTACAGTTTGTACTTTAAAGCAGCCTGGTGCTACAAAGCTCTCCCTGTGGCTTTAGAAACCACAGTTTGGGAACTAATAATGTAGGTATCTGTATCTTTCTGGGGCAAAAGCCACTCTGACCAAAGCATTTCAGTCTGAATCTTTGAAATGTCCATGGTTCTTGGGAGCAGCAAATGGTGCTGTGGCAGCATTAAGGCAAAACACAGAACAAAGTGACACAGCTGGCTGACTGGCAGAGACCTGTGCTTGCACCCCAATGACGAGACTGAAAAGATCAGCCCTTAGTGTTCATGGAGACAGTGTGGACTTCCAGGGAGTTAATCAAAACCACTGTTGGTGGGTAGATGTAATAGACTGCTCTAAGTGCCAGCTTTGATCTGCAAAGGTGATATAAAAAGCTGCACCTGAAAGCATTGGAAGCTGAACTCCGATGTCTTCAGGTTACATCTCTCTGCATATAAAGAACACTTTTAAGATTAAATAGGGACAGATTTTAACCTTGGGGCTTTGAAAACCAAGGAGAGAGATTAGAAATTTTTTTCCCTGCAATTCTTAGGGTTGCAGTCTTTGCAATGCTCATGCAAGTGCCCATTTTTTTATTCAGAGCACAGCTCTCCAGTAAGACCACGCAGATGTAAGGGTCTTGTTATGTCCACTCTGCAATAGCTGCTACAATTTCTGAAGGATCGGTAACAAAATGCCACTGGCATGAGACTTCTGCTGGAGAGAGATGAATTAAACTGTAAGCTCTGCAGAAACCTCAGCAATCCATTTTGTATGTCTGCCTTTCCAGGGATTAAAGCACGAGAGGGAACGTGTGGATGAGACAAAGATAAACTTCTTAGAGCTTAGACTGTTTCTACTCATTATATTTTTGAGCATTTTCCAAGTTGTTTTTCCAAGGGCTTAAGTAATTGCTTCTCCAAGATTGAAATATTATTTGCCTTTTTTTTTAATCTTAGAAATTATAATACAAATGACTATGCATACATAAAGTCATTGCCTAGAAAAAGGTAGTGTCTGAAAGATCTTTCTTATGAAGTGTGTTTTGGGGGAAATTTTTAAAAACTAATATACACATGATGTGTTTGTCTTTTAAAGCACTTTTACACCAAATAGCTATGTAGAAAACCTTTGCTCTTCTGCTCATTGTTTAAATAGTTGCCCTCCACAGTAGTATTCACCAAAATCAGTGGGAAGTTATTGCAGAGAACAATTTACATGGGGCTGTTCCAACTCAGCATATTCTGTGATTCTGTGAAAATCTATCTGTGCTGTGAAAGAGACCTGGGATTAGGGCCTCAAGAACACCACACTCAGAGGAGGCCACAGTACATGTTCCCCTGGAAAGGAGACAAGTAACTGGATAGAATAATCAGAGAATGAATTATACTCTTCCTGTTTAACTCAAGTGAAAAGACAAAACTGTTTTTTAATTAGAAGTTGTTCGATCTTGTTAGCCAAAGTCAATACAACCTGAAAAAGCAAGGTTTTAAAGCATCTGGAAATAAGGAAAAAGAGCTAGTACAGGTCTGTACTGCAACTCCACTCCTGTTTTTGTTCACAATGAGCTGTAAAGGAAGACTGGGTCACTGCTTTTAACGCTATGCATGCACACACACTCCACCACCTCATTAATTGGATCTCATTATTTTCCATGATGAAACCTCTTTTCCTTTTAAGAATGAGGGGAAGAAAGTTAAATTAGGCCTTTTCATTCTAGTAATGGCAAATGCCAGATAAATATCACAGCAGTCAAAAGTGGTCTTGGGCAAAGTTGTTCCCTGCTGGGGTCTGTGTCCTCTCCACCACCTCGCTGCCTGCTGGGAGCCTGCTGTGTCCCAGCAGCTGCAGGGACAAGCAAGGGCCTCCCTGTGTCTTCAGGAGCATCCTCATGTGTCCTGCTGGCACCTTGTCAGCCTTGTCACGGACTTTTGCCCTCCTCTCAGAGACTTAACCATGCTGGTAATGGGAGCTAATTCTTAAGGTGGCTCTAAATCATAAACTAATTTATGCTAAACCATTAATGGCAGGCTGTGACACGGATAAATCGTATAAATGGAAATTCATTGAAGTAGAAATGGGATGGTTTTTTTACATTATACATTTGCCAATGAGGGAAAAGGGTAAGAACTGGCTTCGGTGAATATTGGCCTTGGGATGATTCCCTGTGGGCAGAGCTGACCCCCCGTCTGAGAGGCTAATTCTTACTTCAGGCAATTAGACGCAGGCTCATCTTGACCGTTCTGTTTAAGAAAATATGTATTTTGATATTTGCATAAAATGCCACTCTGCTTTTATCAAGTAACTCATGTGCTGTGTCACTCGCTGGTAAATCCACTCTTCCACTGGGGATGAAGGGCACTGAGGTGCCATGGGGCGCTTCCCCAGGACAGACTGCTGGTTACAACCCCATGTCACTGCACCTGCCCAAGTTCCCTGAATGCAGCACTGCTACAAGGTGATTTGTATAGTGAATAAACATTTCCTAAACCATTTCTGTGCTTTTTATCTGAACATCTCTTGAAAATCACCTGGACTGGCTTGCCACTCATCGCAGCTGCCAGTATACAAAGCAGATGAAAGGTGGAAGCTTCCAGGGTGCTTTGATGTCTGCAGCACTTATATGTGCTGCTTTTGTGAAGCTGCCGAGATCTGATTTGAAAACCTTTGCTTTCATAAACAATTTTTGTCTCAGATATGAATTTCAGATTTTGTTTTTCATCTGCAGTAGGCTATATATAAACATCAGAGATCTGAAGGTACCAAGCCCCAAGACAGGTCTCATAGCAGTTATGTGCTGTTCCTGACTCATGCTCAGAGCTCAAAGCAAAATACTCATTTTTATTTTCCAGTTTTTCCTGGCTCATCTAATTCATATCTTGTTACCAAAAAAAAAGCAGTTGAACAGCAATTCTTTATAATACTTTAACTGAAGGGGTAGCATGTTGAAAAACTATAGGTCACAAGAGTTTTTTAAAGCCTGAACAGGTGTTTCACTCTGAAGAATTAGCTTTTATTCATTAAGGTTCATTGATGATTTTTTCTCTCTGTTGTTGCTTTGTTTTATTTAAAAGTATTGCTTAGAATTGTTTTGTGCATTTTGATAAGGTACTCTTTGAGAACATATTCTGATTACCATCTTCCAGGATACATAATTAAATACATAGGTTTGCAAAGCTGCAGTTATATTTCATGCACGTTCAAAAAACAGTAGAGGGAAGGAACTGGTGTCCAGCTAACTCATCATCTCCAATACTTCCAAGTGCTTTTAAACTGTATGTAAAGCGGGACTTTAAAAGGAAAGGAAAGAAGCACAGTCTATTTTTAAAGCATCGGACTGGATTTAGAGGATCCAGGCTGTGACTCCAGCTCTGTGGTAGGCTTCCTGCCATACCTTTGGTAGGTTACAGGAACAGAGAGTTGGAACACTGCCAAGTTGTTCTTTCATTGGGAAGGAGGGGGGTGTTGAAACTGGAACGTATACTGATCACAGCAGGAATGCCGTTTCTGGTTTGAATGAGCATGTGTGCTCTTACACATGCCCTATATACAAAATTCCTGTGGTTGGGCATTTGCTGGGAAGGTCACAGGTGAAATTCTCTTGTGTTTGATTATGACCGGAGATTTGAACCTGTTTTGGAAGTAGCACCTGAATGAGATCTTAGTTATTTGGCAGGGATAACACTGATGTCCCTTTTCCCTTTAGAAGGATCTTGGTTCTGCTTTGCTGCAGCATTGGAAGGATTTTGAAATATCAGACTCCTTTGTAGCAGGAAAAGTAATTTTTATGTTGAGCTTTGTGAATTGTTTAACGTCTCAGAGCTTCTATAGAGCCTGTAAAATGCAAGGAAGATTATTTTGTTTTGTTTTCTCAGTCACTGCCTCTGTTTGAACTTTAAGCTCTTTGAGATAGATATTTCTTTATGCACAGTATCTGTTGTAATACTATGCTGATTGGTTATTTTCCTGTTATTGTGTTGTGGAGAATCAACATCAAGACAAATAATTGTCAATTTTTGTCCTCTTTCAGAAAAACATTTATAGGGAATTGATGTTCAAACGTTGAAACCATTTCCATCTCCAGCAGAAAACAGCGATTCGTAATTATACAGGAATGTCTCAGGATTTGCATTTTAAGCACTACATTGTATTTTATGAGAGATATGAATGTTACCAGACCTTTGTAAAGCATGGTTGGAGTGTGGTGCTCGTGCAGAACTGGCAGCCTGCGGCGGAGCAGGTCCCTGCTGCAGTTACATGTCCTGCACAGGGAATTGAGATACAGGGACTTGGCTGAGGGCCCCCAACAGATGATGCCAGAAAAGGCAGTTTGATCCAGGCTCTTTTAACTTGACTGGTTTGCCCTGTTCTTCACTCAGGGAGAAGGTTAAGTGTGAGAGACAACGCTGCGCCAAATCCAGCTTAAGTGGCTGTTAGGAGGCAGCAGTTGCAATAGAAGCCCCAGGGACCACTTTGCCCTGGGATTATCCTCCTTGAGCAGTTTCTGTTGGAAAGTGTTCTGTGAACAAATTAGAGATTTAACTCTGAACATGAAGAATCATAGAATAATTTTGATTGGAAAAGACCTTTAAGATCATTAAGTCCAACCATAAACCTAACACTGCCAAGTCCACCACTAAATCATATCTCTAATTGCCACATTTACATGTCTTTTAGGTGCCTCCAGGGACGGTGACTCAACCCCTTCCCTGCTTGGCAACCCTTTCAGTGAAGAAATTTTTCCTAATATCTAATCTAAATCTCCATAGGCACAACTTTAGGCCATTTCCTCTTGTCCTATTGCTTATTACTTGGGAGAATAGACCAACCTCCCACCTTGCCACACTCTCATTTCAGGTAGTTGTAGAGAGTGAGAAAGTCTCCCTTGAGCCTCATTTTCTCAGGGCTAAAAAACCCCAGTTTCTTCATCTGCTCTTCATAGGACTTGTGTTCCAGACCCTTCACCAGCTTTATTGCCCTTCTCTGGACACGCTCCAGCACCTCAGTGTCCTTTCTGTATTGAGAGGACAAAACTGAACACAGCACTTGAGGTGTGGCCTCACCAGTGCTGAGGACAGGGGGACAATCACTGACAATGTAGTGTATGTGATGCATGTAAGAGAGATGGAGCAATTAGATGGAAAGGAGATCCAGGGCAGGAGAAATTTAAGGCTCAAAGCCCATCTGCATGCTTTAGAAAAACACATCTGCTGTTTGGGACACTTGGCAAGCCTCAGGATCTTTTGGGTCCTTTCTCCACTGTCCTGGGCTGCACAACAAAGAGAAGGGCAGACACTGCCCTGGGCTTAGGTCTCAACTGTCCACTATTAATTTCTGTACCCAGAGATGATTTTGTATGGGTCAGATCTTTGCTCTGGTGGCAGCAGCTGCTGCTGTGGGCCATCACCGTGGGCTGTGACTTTCAGCTCATGCATTTAAAGCAGTCAGGCAGTAACCTTCCTTGTTGGCATGGCAGGGCCTTTCACTGCACCAGTGTGCTGTGCACCTCATGAGGTGGGTGAGCCCCAAGAAGAGGAAAGGATTTGTTTTACAGATCTCAGGAAACTGCCTGGTTTTTGAGCCGTTCATCACTCTGATTTTGTGAGCTTCTATGGATATCACCTAGTCTTTTTACTTTTTGTATCTTTTACTTTATCACAGTCTTTTTACTTTTTGTATCTTTTTCTGGATGTTTCTTGATGAGAGGTGAATGGGTTGGAGTAGGATCAGAGAGTAGGTTTCCTACCTGTAATTCATAAAATAACTGGTAAAACTTGTCGTGAAGTTGGAGATTGTTATCAAAGTGTAGTAGTGATGTGGGATAGAATCTGGAAACACTCCCTCCCTTTACACAAGCACACAGAGTCTACCCAAACCCTGTTTTTTCCATTCACTTCCATTTCCCTTGGGTTTTTTGTTTGGTTGTTTGTTTGGGGTTTTTTCCCTGTTCTGCCTCCCCTTTTTCTGTCTCTGGTTTGAGAAAATTGAGTAATCCCTTGTTTCCAGGTTTTCCTCTGTAACCATGTAAGCTTCTCACAAATGATGATTGGTACAAGACCTCTCCATCAAAAAAACCACTTCAGGCCTTACAGGATAGGTGTCTAACCTTCTATAGGCTTGAAAGAACATAAAAAGTAGCTAGAGCTTATGACTTCTTTGACCAGATATCAAAAGAACCATTTCCAGATTTTTTTATATTATGTTTCTGGAGGAACCTGGGAACTTCAGTCAAAACTGAACTGATTACCTGTGCTAATCACTGACAAGCATTGCTAGATGGTAACAATTAGCCTGATAATTTGGTCATCACTAGTTGTTTTTTGGCTGTTTGTTTTGTTTTTTTTTTTTTTTAAACAGATTTCCTCAAAGAAAGTGGTTACAAAGCGAGTGCTAATGACCATGTTAAAGGTTATCAGTAGCACCAGAGAAAAGTGAGCATGCATTTCCTGAGTTGAATGCCCTTATTCTAAAAGATACTTGCACCTTTGCTGTCAAAACCTGTTACTTCATGTGGCTATGTAGATCAGAAAGGACTTTGAAATTCTCATGCATATGAAGACATGCTACTTTCTGTATTTGATTTTTTTTTAACCTTTAAAGCTTACAGAGTTATGAAATGTTATGAGACTCCCAAGCTTCACCAGTAGGTACTTTAAGTTGGGTTTGTATACGTGCTCCTCAACAAGACAGCGAATGGAAATGTGTAATTATAGACCATTGCAGCACGGAGAGGGATTCATAAATGGCTGATCTGTAGCTGGGAGTGATTTTGAGGTGTAACCTTGAGACTGACTTGCATGCATGAATTAATTTTGAAGACTGAGTGAATAGCTGTTGGTAAGACAAGATGAAAAATGTTTTTGCCCTGCTGACTGACCTTCTGCAGATCGAGGCTGGTTTTCCACAGAGAAGTGCTAGCAAGGAGAATGGGTTATGCAATTTGTTGTTCTAATTTGCATATTTATTCAAGTGTATCTTCCCAGTGACCTCCTAATAGCTGAGCAGTGTCAGATGACAGCGCTTTTGCTGTTGTTGATGTTTTCCAGGGTGTCTGGCTTGCTTGTTCAGGAAACGGGAAGGGCCAGGCTGGGTTTCTCTCCAGGCAAAAGCAGTCAATGGGGCTATAGGAAAAAAGCCTTCTTACCTGACTCCAAACCAGAGTGTTCTTACATGTATCTTTAATTTTCTGGAGCGGGGCAGAGGGATCAGGAGAGATGGGCAGCAGTCCAAGTGTTACCAAGGATCATTGTCTGGCCTTGGTGAGAGAGAAAGTCTTTTGGATGCTCAAGCCAAAGCTTGTGAGACTCACCTGGCACTGATGAGACTTGGTTTTGGATACAGCCATGGAGGACACATCCCTTTTACCACTCTTGGTGGTTATTGATGACATACCCATGCACTGAAGCTGAGGGGAACAACTCTTTTTGCAAATAGTGAAGAACAGCTTTCACAAGTGGCAGAGGCCTAGAGTGGGAATCAGAACTGACTCCCCCTCTTCTCTGCGCAAGTCACAGCCTTGCACTTCGGTGTTCCTGTCTTTAACCACTACCCTTAAATGAGATGCACTGCTTCTTCATGATCAGCTAAGATTCCTAAGGAATTTGGGGTTAAGTACTTTCGTGTTCTGCGAAATTTAGGGGAGTTTTTATTAGTTCAGAAGCTGCTGTAAGATGAGGTAGAAGCAAACATCTGGTCATCTGGCTTCACATTCACCATCAGCTTACAAGACCCAGGGGTCTTTACCTGTTTCCAGATGGATTGTCTGCAGTTTGAGATTTGCTGTAAGGGTGATATCTTTTATACCAACGTGTGATTTATATATTTTTAAATATTGTTCTCAATGTATTCCCATATTTATATTAATAAATAGGTTGTGGTATTCCATCATGCCAGCTGGATATTTGAGAAATAATTTGCTCTTACCAAAATTCTGAAATATTTTGGCAGCTCAGCTGGATCAAAATAAATTTTGATTTAAAAAATAATGCGTGGTGTGTTTACTTGAATCAAAACATTGCAAAGCAATGAACTAGTGGATTAAATACAAATTTGGAAAAGTAATGCAATATAAATATACTATCTGCACAGAATATTTTTGAGGACTAAATTTATATTAGGCTTCTGTTTGGATTTTACTTGAAAGCAGTACTTTTAAATACTTAGGGATTGTAAACTTCTGCTGGTATGTGACCAAGGCAAGTCTTCTGGGAAGTGCACTCAGCCTTAGAAGTAGTAGCAAGTGGAGCAGAAGCGGGCAGGCAGGAGCAAGCAAGAAACCACAATGTTTCTTTGAAGTCTGTTTCTTTTTCCTCCTTTTCCCTTGTAAAAATACATGCCTTTTATAGAATTAGGGTATTGTTATCCTGTACTATAGAAAGAACTTTTGGTATCTTTTTAATAAATTAATGTAGTGACAGAAAAGATCTAGATAAGATATGAATATCTATGCTCAGCAGTTTTTCCGGGAGTAATGAGCTTTGACAAATTAAATAATGTCTAAGGTTTTTAAGTTTAAGGTTTGTAAGTACTGTCTTATTTTCAAAAGAACATCTTACCATATAAACATGGTTTCTGTCTTGTTTTGTCACTGATGTCCTTGCCAAACACATTTCAAAAGCAAAACATGGGGATATAATTCAGTATCTGTCTCTCTCTCCCCCTGTCTAGATTATCAGCGTCTGATGACGGTGGCAGAGGGAATCACAACGCTGCTGTTCCCGTTTCAGTGGCAGCATGTGTACGTCCCCATCCTTCCTGCCTCTCTCCTGCATTTTCTGGATGCTCCTGTTCCCTACCTGATGGGGCTGCAGTCTAAGGAGGGAACTGACCGCTCCAAGCTGGAGCTGCCTCAGGAGGTCAGTCTCTGTCTTTGGGGTTGCTATCCTGAAATGCATTATTAATATGTGTGAATTCCTGCTGGAAAATGCTATGCCTGGTGTTAGGAGGCCTCTCTGGCATTGTGGCGACTTTTTGTCAGCAGTATTGAGATAGTAGGGAGACTCTCTGCAGCCCTTCCTGGTCCAATTCTGAATTTAATGAGTACCACTAATTGTCTTGACTTCTGCTTTTTGCTGTGATGCTGAAAGTTTCTCTGCTTTCCCTGCATCACACGCTCCACCAGGTTCTGTTACTCTGTCAGTGTCACAGTCCTATTGACAGAGGGCTAAAGAGTATTTCATTCGGGGATGATCTTTATGGATCTGGATCTCAGGTGCAGTTGCTAGATGGTGTAAACTTGTTCCCCTGCTGCTGCTGCGAAGCGTGCCCTGTCCTGCCAGCCTCATCCCATCCTTTGTGAGCCCATGTGTTCGTGGCTGGGTTGAGGTCTATTACTAGACCAGCACCCTGGCCTCAAACAAGCCAGATTTGCATTGATACTGTGCCTGTGAACCACTTAGAGAGAAAAAAAAAGGAAGGAGAGGCCATCTTCCTCATCTAGGTGTTAAAATCCTAGGTTATGGTAGTGAGTAAAATAGAGATTTTTCTCCTCGAAATTTGACCAAGATGGTGAAAACTGGTTCACATTCTAATCTGGTCATACAGCAAAGTCTTTGGGAGATGGCTAACCTGTCTGCATTCCAGATGGTGACTGGAAGCAGAGCAAGCCATGCTTTTTGACTTGGGTTTCTTCTTAAAATCAGTGGGAACCCCAAAAATAACTGTTCATATGGCAGTGTGACAGTGGCAGAACTGAGCTCAGCTATGTGCAGAGACCTCTCCTGGGAGAAGAGTTCCTAAGGCTTGCAAATATGTGCTCTTACTGGGAAGGCAGGTTGGAAGCAGCAGCCAAGGAGAATATGCTAGAGAGGGAGTTTGTATGTGGAAGTGGAGGGGATACACACAGGGTAAGGAAAATATGTTCTTTTATAAAGGTCTGTTTTAAGTATTACATGGAGGTGACTGAGTCTTAGCCTCAGTGGCATGTAACTGCAAATCAGGTTTTACCTCATGGATACAATGACCAAAGCACATGGAGTTTGCATTGATGAGGAAATGGAGCTGGTATCTAGCTACGCTCCTCAGTAAAAGCATGCTAATATTATATAATTGCTGTGATTTTAAAAATTATTAGTCACATGCTTTTAGTTAGCAGATTAAGCTGTCATTTTCCTTAAATTAAAGTTTTAATGTGACAGGCTTGAAGTATCGCTGGAATAACAAATTAAGTATCACCAGGGAGAGAAGAGCAATAGCAGGGTAGAATCTGCCCCCCGCCCCTGATGTTTAACAAATGAGTGAAAAAAATCAGCATTTATGAACACTACAGGTCCAGTAACTCTGGGAGAGGGAAAGAAAGAAGGCATATTGAACAGACAAGATCTTAATCTCAAATTCCTGTAGACCATAAAAAACCAAAAAATCCTTCAGCATGCGAGCAGTGGTGAAGTGCTTTTCGCTTTAGCACTGCTTTATTGTTCAGGCCAGGGGCTAGCTTTTCAAGCTCTTGCTCTAAATATAAACCATTTGTTTGTTAGAGATAAAAATTCTAACAACTGGCCATCGTGCTGTCTTAAGGTTACTAATCTCTCTGCATTAACTTTAATCATCAGATGTTTTTGAAGAGAGAAGTGAGACCAATTCCCCCGGGGTTTTCTGAATCCAAATCTCATTTTTCAAATTTTGTAAATGATATGCAGAGCTGAAATTAAAAAGCCTTTGAAATGAAATATTGATAGATAAGAAGGCAGTCCCTGAGCTAAAGAACCGTACTGATGCATACCACAACTCTTTAATAGCTGCATAGTTAAATAAAGTAAATCATTTTGTAAGAAGAAATGCTTTTCTTTGTACAGACTGAATTTAATATGAAAAAAATGAGCTGAAGGGACACTTCTGCTTTACCAAATGAATCCTAATACCCTTTAAAATATCTATGTGAAAGGTGATTAATGTCAAACATGTCCCTAAAATATCCGATGTATTATAAACATGTTTGCTGTGGAATGTATTGTCCTGCTGAAAATTAACGTTTTCAGAAAAGGAGGAAAATAAGTCCTTTCTGTTCACATAATCTGAAGATTAGTCTACAGTGTTTGGTAAGAAGTAAAGAACAGTCAAAGTGCCTTGGAGAAGGCGGAGGAGCTGTGCTAGTGGTCAAATCAAGCTAACAAAGACCTGCTGCTGCTGCCCTGTGGGTTTCTGCATCTCCCATTCTGCAGCTTTATGCCAGGGCGAAACCTGTCAATGCTCGGCAGCTTGGGAATCTGACCTGGTTTAAGATTTTACGGAGCACAGTGCACTCAGACAGCGAATTTCAGATGTAAGCCTCAATTCAGAAGATCAATTACTGTTTTTCATTCTGCTATTATTCCTGAGGGTGCATTTGCAATGTAATTAATTTTTATATGGGGTTCTTCCATCCCTCCATTGACATTTTCCTAGTAAAAGTATCTGCTCTGCTAGATTAATGTCTTCACTTAACTTTAATCTTACGGGCTGAGATCCATCTCCATTCATAGCAAAGCTAAAAGCACTCTCTTTAAATCTCAGGCAGAGGAATTGCCAAGATTAAAAGCCTCCATGGAAACAGGAGGTCAAGAGAATGGGGAAATAGGGCACTATTTCCAGTGGACATGCTGTACTCAGACATGATCCCAAAGGATTTACATGGGACCCTCTTTTGTAGTTTGCTCCTAGCAATGTCATCTTTCTCACTGAACATCTCGTTCCTTGGTAGCATAGGTACAGAGGCTTCTTGCAGTTGGGTCGTGGTAAAATAAATGGGCCCGTGAGGTGCAGTAATTCACACAGAGGGTATTTACAGGGGCTGAGAATTTTATTTTACCCTGCTTGCTGCTGTGTCCTTGGCTGGTCTGGGAGGGCTTATCAAATCTTTGTAGTGCAAAGTTTGGGATCTGTAAGCCGTGATGTTACAGGAGAGGGCAGGAGACTTAATTTATTCATTAAGGCATTGTCATCCAGTTGGCCCTGAGCTCACAGGCTAGACAACACAGCTAAAGTCTGCTCCATGTGTTAGCACTTACCCTTCTGTCTCGAAGCAACCTGGGAAAATAAGGCTGCATCACAGAGGAGCCAGTTCAAGTGTCCATTTTGAAACTTTTCTTTGTATTTCAGGCAAACTTGTGCTTTGTGGACATCGATAACCATTTCATTGAACTGCCAGAGGAATTCCCCCAGTTCCCCAACAAGCTGGAGTTTATCCAGGAAATCTCCGAGGTCCTCCTGCAGTTTGGGATCCCCCCGGAGGGCAACCTGCACTGCAGTGACAGCGCCACCAAACTCAAGAACTTGGTTCTTAGCGACTTGGTGAACGACAAGAAGAACGGGAACATCCCCAGCAACGCCCTCAACATGTATGAGCTGCTGAAGGGCAACGAGACGATCGCCCGCCTGCAGGCCCTCGCCAAAAGAACGGGCGTGACGATGGAAAAAATCACAACTCCCCTCACAGAGAAGGAGAAGGATGGCAAGTTGTCATGCGAGGAGCTGGAGCTGAGGGACTACAAACTGAACGTGCAGCTTCGCGAGGTTTTTGCCAACCGCTTCACGCAGATGTTCGCAGACTACGAGGCTTTTGTCATCCAGGCTGCCCCCGACATGGAGTCGTGGCTGACAAACAGGGAACAAATGCAAAACTTTGACAAAGTAAAGATAGCCATGTATTCCTTTTTCCACCTAAAAGTGCTTTTGAGGGGGAGGGAGCATAGCTGTGTTATGTATACACGGCCTGGGCACTCTTTAATCTGCCGTTCTTCCTCTGCCTCGCCGGGAGATTTGTCCATTCTCATTACACAGGCCCACATCACCTGCCAAAGCACATCGGTGCACATCCGTGGAGCTGGTCAGAGCTGTCCCAGCTGGCACAAACCAAGCTGGCAAGCTTCTGCCTGCTTATGGGGCTGCTCCTCTGGCTTTGGTGGAAGGGTAGCAATGGAAAGTGACTATTTTTTCTGTCTGTCTTTCTTTTCTTTGTTTGCTGAGAGGAGAGGTGCACACATGAGACAAAACCCAAATCCAGCCTTTCATGATGCCTAAACTCACAGTAGAGGTTGTTGGTAATGGGTAATGTTGTTCTGAAGGTCATCACTTTGGTGTGGCACAAGAGTACTGTTCTGATTCCATTGCAGTGTGTACACAAGAGTGAAAAGGAAGCTGAGATTAGAAATGGAGAAATAGAGACAGCAGGCTAGCCAAAGGAATGAGAAATGTTGGGAAGCTCTTTCTTAGGAGTAGATAGTGCTCTTAGCCATCAGCTTTTTCAGATACAAGTCCTTCTCTAAGGAGAATGTTAGAAGGATAAGCAATGAGGAACAGGCTATATACTGATCTGAGTCAGTTTTTGTTAAAAACCTGCTGCCCTGCCTTTTATCGGTTTGTTTGTATTCAGGCATTAAACAGTGCAGCATCCAAAAGACGGAGGTAATTTAGGCAATCTCTGCTAGTGCTTCCACAATAAAATGGGCTGTTAATTTTAGGGTTTTCAAAGCTCAGTTAGAGATTTAGGCACACAGTCAGTTCTAATTGGAAATTCATGATTAATTGCCCTGTGTAGTATCACAAAAGAGCATTAGCTGAAAAGCACTTGTGCATCCCTTGATACGTATGACACCTTAATATGGGATATGATCCCAAGCTGGAATGCCCAGACCAGAGGTCTGAAGTGGACACACATGGTGGTGGTCTGGCATGTGTTGCCCAGGGCTTGTTCCCGTGAGTGATAGCTGCTAGGTTGCTTTGCAAAAGCTGGCAGTGTGAGCACTCCTTCAGTAACTCCATTTCCCCTTTGCTCCAGCTGTCTGGAAGCCTCCCTGACTGCTTATTTCTCACTGTTGTGACCAAAGAGGTGGCCTGTGAACCAAACCCCCTTTGTAGATGGAGTCAGAACCTATTTGAGAGGTGTTTTTATGGTGGGAAAGCCTTGCCCAAGCCTTCCTGCTGGCTGCTGGATCGATTTGCTACTGCAGGATGACTCGTCATGTCAGTGCTGGGTGAGAACATGGCACTAATGAGCTGTTCTGTATTTCAGGCTTCCTTCCTTTCGGACCAACCTGAGCCTTACCTCCCATTCCTTTCACACTTCATCGAAACACAGATGTTTGCAACCTTCATAGATAATAAGATAATCTCCCAGTGGGAAGAGAAGGACCCTTTCCTACGAGTTTTTGACTCCCGAATTGAGAAAATTAAGCTGTATAATGTGAGGGCCCCTGCACTGAGGACATCCAACTATCAGAAATGCAGCACTTTGAAGGAAGCAGGTACGTCCAGACGGGATAGTAAAATATTCAAAAGTACAATGTCAGCCACGAAGAAATATAGGTCCTCAGTCACTTGAGCGTTGCAGTCAATGAAGAAGCTCTAGAGCTACCTGAGGAGGGCTCAGCAGTGCCCTTATCTCCCCTAAGCAAAAACTTCAGCATGCTTTTAAACACTAGAAACAGCGTGAGCCTTTACCTTCCCTTTGAGCTCTCCTGGGCTGGTGCCATTAATAAACACAACCCAAACCATGGCACTGGGCTCAGGGTTTCTCATTTCAGGCAGCTCCTGTTCTACTGCCAGGAGAGCTTTCCTTTGCCGTGGTGGTGGGACCAGTGCCAGCCACGCCAAGGAGTCGAGCCCCAGTGTCTGCTCCACTGGCCTTGTCTGCCCCTTCCCATAAAAAGACCTTGTTTTGCCTTATGCCATTTGTTTAGAGCAGCGGGGGATGCTGGGGATGTAATCCTGTGTGGCATATTTAGTACCTCCAGCAGTAGAGTTCACTGTTAATGAACAATACACTGTGTACTGAAGGCTTGGATTATTTTCCATTACATTCACAGGACGCATTTTCAAATTATACTGGAGTTACTTACTCAATACATGTACAAGTATTTATTTCATTTCCAAGTAATACAGGGAAATTATATTCTTAAATTTGTTGGGATATATATTAATAAACTGAGGCAAACACATTTCTCATGGGGTTCTTTTGTTTAACTCCTTCAGAATGGTTTTACATGTTATAAACATGGCAGAAATAGAAATCTCTGTGTGCTTAACTTTTTCTGTCTAAACCCAATTCTAATTTGCAGGTCAACTATCTATTCAGCGTCTAGTTTTGGCAGATATTGTGGCACCAGAACCTCATTTTCTGTCTTGTGAAAAGCAGCAAGCTGATAGTAATACCAACTTTCCTTCATATTTACCATTCACAATATATGTCACCCCAGCACTGATCCAGCACCTGTTTGTTTAACCTACTACTTTCAGAACCCTTCAAACCCTCTGACCTCACTCTACCCACTCCTTTTCTCCAAAATGGAACCATACAAAGTGATTTTTATTTTTTTTAAAGGGGGAAAAAACCCTGCCAAGTTTCTACTGATAATATGTGTAAATCTTATGACAGTTTCTTTCCCATCACAGTTTTATAAACTAGGAAATGAGTTCTATGTTGTTCTTGAAAAATGGAAAAGGGGTTTAGCTTCCACATTTTGCATATTTATTCAGTAGTTGTGATAAGCTGAAAGAACAGGCCTGCCTATTAATGGGTGGCTATAAAGAGTTGAATATTAAAGTTGCTAATTAAATGTTTAATTCCCTCATACACCCCAATCCTTCACAAGTTCATCTGACTCAGTGTTGAGAGGGTGACAGGTTTTATTTTCATCCTGCTTAAGATTTGAGATTGAAACCCTCATTTCCTTGAAGCAAACAACTGAGCATTAGTCTCAGCAGAGCCAGGATTCCCAAGGAGTCCTCTTTCCGTAGCCTCCTCTGTTTCCAAGCATCTGTTCATCTTGTTGATGCTGCTCAGGCCCTGCTACAGTTGGCTATGGTTTTTTGATGGCCTGTCACCCAGTAATGGCATATCTGATTTCAGGAGGAGGATCATTGTAGGTGCCAGATGTTTGCAAAACTCGAGTTTCCCCTCGCCATGCATCTGCCCAGGGAGATGTGTCTGGGCAAAGCGAGGTGCCCGGTCCCACAGAGAGTTGCAGCTGGCCTCAGAGGTCCCAGTTCTGCTGAAGGAGCCTTGAAACCAAGCAAGGAATTGCAGGGAAAGATTGCACTCTGCTTGCCAATTCGTGATGCATCCCAGAGGCTCCTGTGAATACCTGCTTGCTTAATAGCTTAACTTGCTTGTGCCAGCGCTAGTTGTGTTGGGTAAAGAAACTAAAAGCAAAATTAAAAAAACCCAAGTGTCTCCTCACTTCTGTAAGCGACAGATTTCCGTGCCTGAAGTCACTGTTTAACTGTTTTAGTGGGTTTTCAGGGACGTGAGCATGACCCCTCCTGTTGTGGCAGCACGTGCCCTCAGGTGGTTCTCGAGTGCGGTTGTTCACCTGTGACTGTAACTTGCAGCCCAGTCCATCGAGCAGAGGCTGATGAAGATCGACCACACAGCAATCCACCCGCACTTACTCGACATGAAGATCGGCCAAGGGAAGTACGAGCAAGGATTTTTCCCAAAGTTGCAGTCGGATGTCTTGGCAACGGGACCCACCAATAACAAGTAAGCACGGGTTTTGTTTTCTGTGTTTAAAAGCACATTTCTTGTACAGAAGATTCACATTTGAACGGAAGTCTTAATTTTGGATGGCATATTTCCAGTTTATTGAAACCAGCAACTCTTTCCATTTCTGGTTTGTATGGGCTATGATTTTTGAAGTTATAACCATAGTTTGGGTTATGTTAGGAAGCGTCGGCTCTGGTTTGGGAGAGATTCCTCAGAACTGTTTTCTGTTAAGTGGTAAGTACTCTGTCTTCTCATATATGTTTTTAGCTTTACCATTGCTCTTCTGAATTTAAAAGTAATTTCTTTGCTGGTTTGCACTGAATAGGATAATTTTGAAACCCAAGCCAAAATTCAGATTCTGAAAGAAATCTTGGCATTGAAACCTCCACACCATCATGCAGAATGAAATTAATGCCCTCTCTGTTCCTCTCTTTTCTTTAACTGTTATGACATGACCCAGAGATTTTTGTAGCCTCTTTTAGTTTCCTCATTGGAATACCCTGGAAGAATAACTTGGTGAAGGTAGAAAGGATGTGATTCTGTACCTGGGTTTCTCTTTTGAGTCCGATAAGGTTCTGTGGTGTCCTTTGATATGAAGGTAGGGGTACCTATAGCTGTGTAATTGAGCATGCCAGTACATAGGTAATGTACCTAATGTAAAATAACAACCTGGAATACTGATACACTTTATATTTGTACGGTTATAATACAAAGTAAGTGCTGGGAGTTTTTTTAATCTTTCTTCCTTCAAACACCCCCCCCAAGGGGGTTTCTCCCTCTTCAAAAATGAAATATTTGTGTACCAGTGGTCACAAATTCATTAAATTATTCACTCAAGCTCTCACTTCCAGTTTCTGTGATGAGTCAAAATGTGAGAGCACAGATAAATCCAAGAGCCTCAAAAGTTACAATTGTCCAAATGTTAAAGCAAGTTCTTGTTTGAGATGTGTGCATGCACACAAGCTGCTCTGAGCTGCTGTATGAGGTTCCCACTCATTTCTATTTACACACCTTTTGTGCACCCCAGTGCTATCTAATCCCTTTTTAATAACCTGCTAGGAATAAGATTTGCAAATGATACTCTTAAGGATTTGATATTTAAAGAATTGCAATTGTTTAACAGAAATTAAAAAAAAAGGAGAAAAGGAGGTACACATGTTTCAAAGTTCCTTTGTTTGCAGTCATCCTGCAAATGGAGACAAAAGTTTATGGGTAATGGTCCCTTGAGGAATGGAGGATTTCTTCATCTTGTGGGATGCTGTATTTAGCAGTCTGCCTCTTATCCTTATGGTGGGTTTCAGTTTTACAGTGTCAGCAACAGTGTGAGTGTGCCCTGCCTGCTTGAAGTTGTTATATCTTCTGGCTCTGTTACAGCATCTTATCTATGAATAAGCATCAAATTAAAAATAGTTTTCCTTATGTCTTTTGAGATGCTTCTGTTAGATTGGTACCTACTCTAAAATGTGGCTCTAACTCCTTGAGTGATAATTTTGATTTAGATTGCAGCATGTTTCAGAATTTGTAAGTACAAAAATCCCATTACTTATTGCAAAGCGATGTCAAAGTGACAAATGTTTGGAAGTCCTCCAGTTGTATATTGCCAAAAAGGTTTGTAATTGGAAAATCTCAAGACCATCTGTTTATATCTTTGTGCTTCCTGGTTTTCATGTGAGCAGTTGAGAGGACGCTCTCTCCCATTTCAGATGTGTAATTCTGTTGAATTTACACCCATGCATAAAACAGATAGCTTTTTCATGCTCCCTGCAAATACAGCATGAGTCTTTTGACCACGAAATCAATTGAAGTATAGTCTTCCATTAATTTGAATTTCCCAGTGTATAATTCTTGGAGATACGTTTTATTTGCTTATAGGACTGGACCTTTGCGTGTGGGTGTGGGGTAAGAGAACATTTCAGTTACATTCCCAGACGCTTCAGATGTAGCTATTGTGTGTTTATATTATAAAGTTAATGCAAAGGATATTGCTATGTAGATGAGAATTCTTTTTGCAGACAGCTTCAGTTTAGTATAGCAAATTTTGTCCTGAATATTGTAAGGAAGTATATTTGGAGGGGGGAAAAAAATCCATTCCCGTGTTTCAGTCAGTTGTTGCTAAACAGTAGCAAATAAACCAATTCAAAGCTGTTTTGCTGAAAAGCTCACCTCAGTGGCCAGCAATCAGGTATTTATTGCTTCCCTGTCTGGGCTGATAGACTGAGTAGAGCTCATAATGTTCCTGTAACCAGGCAGAGCACTAAAGATACCTCTGTCAGTTGCTGGGCTGTTATATGTATAATATGTTACTTCAAAATCACAGATAAAATGCAAACAACAAACACTTTTAGTTTCAGTTCTAGATCCTGTATTTGATCCCAGAAAACTGTGTTGCCTAGGCGGGGAGAAATTGTGTTTGGGAGAAGAGGTGTCTGGCACTTGCTTGTTGGGGGCTTGGAGGGCAGGGCTTGGGCACAGAGGTGGGGTCGACAGGCACATAGGATTATTTAGGATTATAGAATATTTAGGTTGGAAAAGGCCCTGAAGATCATTGAGTACAACGGTAAACCTGCCACTGCTAAGATCACAATTTGAACCTGGTGTATTTGAACCTGAGCCGTGGCCAGACTGGGATTAAGGTTTGTTTCAGTACAAACCTGACAGGGATGGTGGAACTGAGAGTAAGAACTCCATGGGAGCAGAAGGCAGGCCTTTAAAGGTTCCTTAGGGATAACATTAGGCATGGGGATCCTGAACCTATCTAAACAATGAGGGCTTAAAAAGGGAAGCTTCCTGCATGGATAAATGATGAAAAAGAGAGAATCAGAGTAAGTGGTCAGTTTTCATATTGGAGGGTTGATCACATTAGGATGTGTAAGTGTTAAAACACTGAAGTCTGTCAATCAAAGGAAGTCCACTGATGTTTCATCTGTCAGCCCACGGCCGTGCTTAGCAGCACACTTTGCCTCACTTCTGTCACTCAGCTACCTCCTTCTGCTTCCCCTTTACAGGTGTCCTTTAAAGGACTGGACAGGGGGATGAACCTGTGCTCTCTGGCCCCAGCCAGCATCAGGCTCTTGCTGGTTTCTCTCACCTGCTTGGTCATTTCTGGATCAGGAGAGCATCTCTTCTTACACTTGCTCCTATTCTTACCAGCTGTTAGGGTGCAGGTACCTGCTCAGTGTCATTTAGGGCTGATATTCACGTCTTCCCCTGTGGTGTTGTGTGGAAATGTTGACTTGCTCAGCTAAACAAGAACTTCAGTGAAAAAAAACTCCAAACTTCAGTTTACTGAAAAGAAATGAAAAGTTTAAAAGTAAGCAAATAATTAAAAAAAAACCCAAAGCAACAAACCAATAATCAAAACCACTAAAAACCCCAAACAAACAAAACTCTCCACCCCAGCCCTCTAAAAAAACCTCCATAAAACTGGAGAATGGGGTCCCAAGTATATGATTAGTTTCCCTAATCATCTTTTTGATCAAGACCACAGAACATGGATAACTGCAGAATATGCAGATCTAAACTTAACGAAAGATGTTAACTGTTGTATCCAAATTTTTTCTGTAAATTAAAGGAATATTACTTTTCTGTAAAGAAAAGAGCAATTCATCCCAGCTAACAGCAACTGAACAAAAAGCACAAACCAAAACCACCTCACCCAGTTCTGTTCTCTTTCCCATCAGGCGGTGTCCCACTTGAGGGACTCCCTCTGCTCTCATTGCCTTTGATACATCTCCCACATCATGGGAAGACCTTCTGAATCTGCAGAGAGCAGCTGCAGCTTCCTCTGGGTACAAAAGCATCCCCCATCATGCTGCTCTAACCTTGTAAAGCAGTGGCTTCTGCAGAAGTCCTCCTAGAAAGCATCCCAGGAGAAAACAGGCTGCAGTCCCTTAGGCAATTTGTCTATTATTCTGGAAAAGAGCCGTGGTTTCCGGAGTCCTCATTTCCTTTCTCAAACCTCAGCACCACACTGTGGTTTCTACATGTTCCCTTCTTCCCTTTCTGCGTGCATTTTCTGCCAGGCTTTTAAAATTGTAGCTGGAGCTCCACTGACTGATGCATTTGCAATGATCCAGGAGTGGAATTTGAATGACAAAAAGCCAAGCTACATAAACACTTCATGGTTTTTGATTAGCTAATTGTTAAATTAGGGGGAATATGCTTACAGTGCAAAATTAAAACAATGAAACAAGCTGTGTTTTCAATCTAATTGATTACCTTGTAACTTAATTTGTACTAAGAAGCTTGATAAATGAGATTAAATATTGCAGAGGAAAACATTGATTGTGCACAAAGCATGGGAATATATTTGCATTCTGGTGATTTGAAGTGAATGCCTGCAAAGAACAACTGAACTGATTTTTTTCTTATAGTTTTTGGTTTTCAAATGAAGGTTTTGCTTTGTTACACATTTACAAAATAGCTTAAACTACCCTTTTTTGCTTTCCTTTCTGTTTAGCCCTTTTTTCCCCCCCTCTTCATTATCTGAACCCTGCTTTCTTCCTTGCTTACTTCCCTGACCAGCCTGTTTCCTCTTCCTGCCCTGGCCATTTCTTTCTCCTGAGTCCTCTCCCTTATATTCCAGCTTTGTCTGCCCTCTGTGTCCTGCCTGACTTGCAGCAATCCCCAAAGGAGGGCACAGCCTGAGTCTTCAAGCACAAATCCTGCTATACTTGGTCCCCTAACCTCAGGCTTTAGCTGAGTGATGAGTTGCTCTTGCCCATGAAGCAGATTTCAAAATTCTTTGCTCTCTCCAGGCATTTGTTCCTGATCTGTATTTTGCTGATCTCACCACTGTGTGTGTCAGTATTTATTTGTGAAAATCGTGCACTAGGAGTGTATGAAGTCGGTTCGTTTTTGTGCTCCAGTTTATGGCACAGCTTGTGTGAACACTGTCCTGTGGCCTCCACCATCAGCCCCCTCCTCCAGGGGAACTGTCCAGGGCCGCCTGGTGCTCTGGTTCTCCCCATTTTTAAATAGGAGTGCTGTTTGCTTGTTACTAACATTTAACATCAGTTAATATTTTTTAATAAAATACTATATATATATATAATGCAAAGGAGTCGATGAATCTCTATATGATGACAGAATTTGTTCTGGTTTTAACTGAACTAGTTTTTGTATGAGAGATGGTCTTTTTTTTACTGAGTGGTACATATTATGTGGTCTTTTATTACCTCCCTATCTGCTGGGTACCATTTCAAGGCTGTCTATTTTCAATTAAGCTTTTTTTTTTTTTAATCAAGCCAGACAATTGCATTTTCAAGTAATATAGCATAGCATCTCTGCAGTGCATCTAAATGAGCATGAAATGAGTCAGCAACGAGCCATCCACACACAGCTCTGATGTTATTTAAACTTTGTGAGTAGTAAAAGCTCACCTTTTACATATGAAAATCTGAAAGATGCAGTTACTACACAAAAGGTAACCTAATACAGCAAACCACTGACAGGTGCAATGAAAACACAAACCACTTGTATTTAAATACATGCATTTTCGAGAATAAGGTATGACTGACAATCTATGCTTAAAAGTGGTTTCTGAGATAGGAAATATGTGCTGTGGTGACTTGGAACCTGATGGGCAAGTCTCCTGAACTGCTGATCCTCTGCTCAACTTGTGCAAGGTGGGGAAAGTGCAACTAACTTCTCTGAGTTAATATATCATTTTAACACAGCTCTACAGAATTAAAGTTCTCAGGGAAAACCACATCGAATCCTTGCATCCTCTGTTCCATTTGCTCTCCCCTGAACAGTGCTACTGTCTCAAGGGACTTTGCAAATTAAATACCACTTAGGACAGTGGTTCCTCGGAGCTCCAGAGGTGATGCTACCGGTTCGCTGCCGCTGTTCCTTGCAGAGGATGGCAGTTGTGGGTGCCACCCTTTTAAATCACTTCTTTTCATGTAAACTGATGAGGCAGCCTGTCAGTCCAAGACCACTCTCTTTAAGGCATTTTGCTCATTTTTGTCCACCCGATGAGCAGTTTCAAAGCTTTCCTATTCCACCCTACATCAGAGCTGGGAAAGGTGCATAAGTCTCTCTCTGAGCTTTCATTCTCCTTACCACAGAGCAGTGTTCGTGAAGCAGATTCATAGAGTGGATCCCCTCCCCTGTCAGCCCCGTGAACTCCATTGGGTGAACTCCATTTTGACATTCCTTTTGTTTGGTCTGACATGTATTTGATTTGGAATCTCTGTGCTGCCCCACACAAACTGCATCTGAACCCAAGCAGTGTGTTTAATGTGTGGAGGCTGCATGCATGCTTTAGGGGGATTTGGTGGAGGTTTTAGTACAGGTATGTGGTAATTTGTGGATACAGAAACATAGATAACTCTTTGATGGGCATATATAGGTAGAAAGGGTATTGTCATGATTTGCAGACCTAAGTAGCAGTCTGCCTCATGAGATGGTTTATGTGAGGAGATTTAGGTTCCGTCCTATAGACAAGTGCATTTCTCTACTTCCTTCTCTTTTAACACTGTAAATAGATTGTAAATTACGATAGTGACTTTCATGGTGATGGCAATATTGTTTAAATCCATCTGTGAATGAAGTTCTCTGGCAGCATGTTCATGTGTTGCAGTATATATCGTGCCTATTAAACTCATGTCTGGTTTGGGTAGACATAATTTCTTCATTTCTCCATGGAGCTTTATAAAGCAGGGTGGGGAAAAGGGGAAGAGAGAGAGAGATGTACACATGGTTGCAATACAACGTGGCCAGTCCCTGGTGTGATGCTGCTGCTTTGCTGGATTGTTTCTGACAGCTTTGATGCTGACTACCTTACCACTTTTGTTATAGAAATTAAGCATCACAGGTTAAGTGTCTTCTTTTGCAAGTTATCACTGTTACGTTTCCTCCAGCCTCTGCAAACCTATTCCTATGTTTGTCGTGTCTCATTTGATATTAAACAACACTGACTGAAATTCACTGTTTTCGTGCTACAAGGATCTTATCATGAGATGCCTTCATTTCATTTCTCTATATTGAACAGAGCACAGTCTTCCCTGATCCCTCCTCTGAAATATCCCTGCTTTCTCGCAGTCCCTGAAGGTGAGGAGCACTCATCTGTGAACATGGGAGTTAGATACAGGCAGACATATTGAAACAAGCCTTTTCTCACTTCTCCATGTAGGCAGTTTGTCCCTGGGCTCCCCACAACACTGTGCCTGAGCTGCATCTGCTTAATCCCCAGAGACTTGGTGCTTGTAGCAATGCCTCCGCTGTGAGGAATAAATGAAGCATGCCTGTAGTCCATGCTCATGGCTCTACCAGCAAAAAATAAAGGGGAGAGGGCATTTTGTGGGTCAGGAAATACTTGGGCAGCATCCATGCTGAGCAGCAGCACTGCAGTGCTGTGCACTCCCAGGTGCCAGGCTCATCCCTCCAGGAGGGCTTGGTCTCCTCAGGTACTTGCTCTGTAAGGACACGGGTGGTAGTGATTCAGCTGAAAAGCCCAAGACTAAGGGCTGACAAGCAGGTATTTGCTGGTGGGATTACAGCTTTGCTCACTGCTTTGGCTGAGGTGTGAATACAGCAGTAGCTGATGGCAATGCCAGGAGAAGCACCCGGATGGGATTTTGACAGCCCAGGGAAGGTGGTGTGGCTGCTGGGATGGGTTGTTATCCCCCTTAAAATCACTCTGAGTGATCAAAAGGAGAGGAAGAATAATTTAAAATGCAGTTGCTGCTTGTAAGAGGAGTGGGAATGGTTATTATAATATTGAAACATTGTTTTGGGAAAATTCTATGTGGCCCAGTAAAGAAAAGGCTTTAAAAGATTTAGCTGCTTAATCCTGCTTATCTGCTGTTAGATCTTCACAAAATCTCCTGGAGAGATTCAGAGCAGCATCTCAACGCACAGACCTCACTCAGTGTCTCAACAGCTCCTCTTCCTCAGCTTAGAGGTTGGGGAAGAAGGAACGTGCAGCTCACTGCATGTGTAATTGCTCCAGCTAATGAGCAGCAGTCATTTTTTTCATTAACACTCAATGATCTTTACATTTGTATACTTAAAATGTTCAAATGGTTCTGATTAATAATCTGCAGAATAGTCTGTACCTTCTCCCAGATGAAGTACAGCACTGGAATGAACTGAAGATTCTTTAATGATGGTGTAGTAGCTGTAATTATTCTGTAGCTTTCATTCTGCTTTCACCTTTGATGAGACGTGTTCCCTCAAAGGACAGTTCTAGCAATTCTTTTGTCTTCCAGTAACTGCAGAAATGCAGATGGAGAGGGATCCAAGCTCTGTCTACAGTTCAGAAACTACCATATAAATTGGAGCAGAAAAATATTATATGGGTAATGTTTGATCTATAGCTTAATTTTCCAATGTGTTATTGGCGTTCTGTCATGTGAAACATAAACATGGTACTGGCTTGCAATAAATGGAAGGTCTCCAGAGCCAGGTAGCTAAAGTCACTTTTATGTCTGCTATCTTCTGTTCAAAGGTGTGGGGCTTTGTGCTACATTTCTACTTGTTGAGATTATTAAAATGTAGGATTTTATTTCTCCCCTTTCTGTCATCTAATAAGGTTTTGGCTATTGCTTCTGAAAAAAAAATTAAAAATTGTGACTTAATAAACTCAGGGGCTGTTTATTTTTAAGACTTCTGCAGAGGTGCAGAGACACTTATGTCAGTAATGTATTCCTTTGAGAAGGTATCAGCATTTACTGTGCAGACACCTATTGGGCTGTTTCATTTAGTTACCAGAGACTTGAGGCTACATTGCTTTAAAAATAAATTCCTTGTTGTATGGGATGCTGAGGTGAAGAACCATAATTACATGCAGACCCAGATTTCTTCCTTTGTACTTGTTTTCTTGATGTTATTTGGGAGGTAGGACAGGACTTCAATTTGACTATAAAAACTATAGTTCCTATGACTTTTTTCTCCCCTTTTTTTGGTGCAGTTAGCCAAAATTCAGTCTTCAGTTGACCCACCAGAGGAATTGGTGGAGACAGTTAGTTAGGTACATGTATGCAAAGTCCTTCTCTCTGGAAACAGGAGGGTTTGTTTATCAGGGGTCACATCTGTGTACTTCTCTTGGGTCAGGCTCCTCTCCCTACACATCCCAAATGGTCTGCCAGACACGTCAGAGCCCAAGTCCAGCTCTGTGCAAGAGTTTTCTCCCCCTGGCATGTATCTGCCTATGTCACCAGCTGAAACTCCTTGCCCAAACAGTTCAGATCTCAGATCTTATTTGTGTATGCTCTTGTTTGGGGTGCATACAGAAATTAATGGGTTTGGGATCTGGAGACTGCTGTTCTCACCAATACCACCAATGTGGAGAGGCTCACCAAGCACACGCTTCTGTCTTTGATGTGGGCATCTCCAGGTTCCCTCTGTATAGATCTATCAAAGTAGAGAACCCAAATCCCGAGGGGTTCTGCCTGTTGATCACAGTTCCTATAGAAAAAGCCACCTCAGAGCAGTTGTTCTGCCATGGTGCCCAGCATGGACACTTCAATCTGGAGTAGAGGGGCCAGGATGGAAATGGCTTTTGAAGGGTCCCTTTGAGTCAAGTGCTAAGGTTGGCAAATGTGGGTTTTGTTTTCTTTTTAGTACTTTTTTAAAAATTATTTATTAATTTTTATTTTTTTTCTTCCAGATTGAGGTTATCCCCTCAAATTCTTCCAGGCAGTTTCCTCCTGTAGGTAGAGCCTTTTTCATACATCCCACCAGGCACCAGAGCTGGAGCACTGCTCTGAACAGGATTTGTGTTCTCTTTCACCTTAGTTTCACTCTTTTATCTTCTGAGTGCAGGAGAGAGGCAGGTGACTTCATGAATTGACTGAAAGGCTATACACTTAAAGGCTTTTTTTCAACCGTGTTTGAAAGATAATTTTAAGCTTAATAAACACAATTACAGTAATCAAGTGACATTCTGAAGACATAGCCTTTATGTGCATTAAGTTGCTTATTTTTAATACTTGATTGGTTGCTTTATACAGTGTTATTTCAGCTTTCTTTTATAAATATTGCATTAACTTCATTTTCTCTGCACCAGTTGAGCATTTTTTGTTTTCAAGGATTTGGCATAAAGGAGTTTGGACACTTGAGAGCTTCAAAGTTGCCCGGTTTCAAACCTGGTTACCGGGTGGCTGCTTTCAGGCAACAGCTTCGGATGAGGAAAAATTCAACTGGACGTATATGAACATGTGGAAAATAACGAGGCCTTTTTTTTGGTATTTAGAAACCTGATGCAAAAAAACAGAAGGTGAAGATAGCAACATGATTAATCCCAGGAACATCAATGTTGTTTATAACCTTTAGACATAAATGCCCCCAATATCACAGTAGTTACTATTGCAATGAGAAATTTCTCTCAAATAGTTCCTGAAAGTGCAGAAAGGAGAAGTAGCACTTCTCACAAAAGAGGGAAATCATAGAAGTTGCTGCTCAAAATACATCATTGTAATTTTGTTTGTTTCTACAGACACTGTTTTTATCAAACTTCATGAAATGCAACAGTGGTGTTGGGTAATTAAGTACAACAGTTTACCTGGTGGTGGCATCAGTGGTGCTGCATGACCTGTGTTTTGGGTGCCAGGAGCTGTCACTGGAGACCATGGCAGGCAGTGGGCACGTTTCCATCAGGGTATTTGTCATTTGGGTGCACAGTGGCCTGTTGCCTGCCAGATGGCTTCCCATGGGGAGGTCAGGTGCCACTTTGCACCCGTGTTTACTGCATGGTCCAAGTTTGGGCTTTTCCTTCTCTTGCTGCAGCCCCATCGGGTGTCCCTTGGCTCCTGACCCATGTTTTCCCTCCTGATTTTTTTTTTTTTCTTGCTCATGTGTGTCTTCTCTCTCTCTGATTTCCCAGCCGCTGGGCCAGCCGCAGCACCACCACACAGCGGAGGAAGGACCGCCTGCGGCAGCACTCGGAGCACATCGGCTTGGACAACGATTTGAGGGAGGTAGGTGGCATCATCTGTGGGCAGCACAAGCTGTGATCCAGGAGGTGGAGGTTTGGACAAACAATGTGCTTATTGCTTAGGGCAGTTTTGTGGCTACTGTGATATTTGTTTGGGTCTCTGTAGCCACTTAGATGCCGCTTCGCTTGTCACAGATGCTTGTATATGTTGTACAACTTCAAAGTACGCAATGTAAATAAAGTGCTTTTATTATTTAGGAAAAAGACAGCCCCATTGTCATCAGAAAAAATGGCTTATTTGCTGTTTTAGACCCTGGTCGTGTTGCTGCATGCAGGCAGCAGAGCCCTGGTGCCTTCCTGAGAGCAGCTGCTGAGCTCTAGCCAGGTCTCTGGAAAAGTCAAGTCCTTGAATAAATGTCAGTGCTGTAGAAGCGAATGAGGCAGGGTTCTTCCCTTTCTTTTAAAGGAATTTTTTTTCTTTCTCTTGCATAGGTTCCTGACATGAGTAAGCCTATTTGAAAGGTTGAGACTTTGGGGCCTTTTTATGCCTAAAGCTTGGAAACTCCCATGCATCTTATAAATGTCAGTCACGTACATGCATTTCTTTCCCATCTTTTCAGTTCCTTGTCCTTCGTTAAATATTTTCTGCCACATTTTTCCATTGATGTCCATGTGCTTCTTTTGTATGTCACTAGCAAAAATAAAATACTCATGCTGTTTTGTGGTAAATCTTGCTGAATAATGTTGACCAGTGTTGGAGTTTGCCCTCTGAAAGAACCTGAGCAGATGAGTGGACTCTTCAACCATAGCTTCAAATGATGTTTCAGTGGAAACACAGCAAAACAGCACTTTTACATATTTGTTGCTATTTTTGCTAATGTGGCTTTGCAAGTATATTTTAAACAGTGCCTCGTGTGTATCTCAGCAGAGCCTTTTCAATACTTTGTCATGTATTTACGTTTTTCTTTTTTTGGCTGTGGATCATATGCATGCTTCTTTTGCTTTGTCTCCTCTTTCTTTCTGGCTGTTCTGCCATTGGGGCATCTGCCTCCTCTTAGCCATCGGAGGAGCTTTTGCTTCGTCAGAACTCAATGGCCTTCTGGGAGTGGGATCAGGGACCACCCCCTCCTGCACGGCCTCCTAAAAAATCCTTCTCTGAATGCTGCCTGGTATGTTTTAGTTTTTCTTGTTGAAAGCTGCTTTTGAGATGTTGCTAGCATGAGGAACCTCTGTCTTCACGGCGCCTCAAACCTCTCCCTTTCTTGTAGAGTAGGAGCACGTCCCTGTAGCGCTTGGAAGTGTGGTTATAATCAGAAAAGTAGCTGGAAATGAGCTTCCACTCCAGTTCCCTGGCAAACACAGTGGTTCCAAGACTGAAAGACGAGAATTTGTTTTTTCCCCGTGTTGCTCAGCTGGTGTCAAATCCAAAAATCATCACTTTCTGACTGCTGAATCATTGCATCCCAGTGTGGAAGAAGGTGGTGGTGGATGTTGATGAACAGGCAAAGTGCAATCAGCTGATTCTCTCAGCCCACCCTTGTTCTTCTGTTGAATTTACAAGAGCTAATACTATTCTTTTTTATTTTAGTGTAATAACAAGATATATAATGAATAAAATAAGGCTATCATGTTTTGTACTCTTCAGACTATAACCACACTTTGCATTTTATTTATCCCTTTAAAAAGAAATATTAGATTTCCTAGTTATATATTCCCTTTATTACTTTTTTCACTTGTTTTGCTGTTAATTTTTGCACTGAGTTAGATGGAAGTCACTTGTGAGATTGCTTGATGGACAACACGCTTTCATCATCTGTGACTTTTTTTTTATTGCCGTCTGTAGTTTTTCAACTATTTTAAAATCTTTACAGCATTGGTGCAACTGTAATCACCTAACTGAGCACTTTTGATGAACACAGATTTTCATGGCAGAACCCTACGTTCTTGTCTGACCTGTTGGGGTGACATTAAGTGGTTCTTGTCCAAATTTTGTGTTGAAAAAATCCAGTTGTGTCAGAAGAACTGTACTCTCCCTAAAAAAAAAAAAAAAAAAAAAAAAAAAAAAAAGTGAGCTATTTCAATCAACTTCAATATGTTTGGATTTTGCTTTTGCTTTTCCCAATCTAGTGGAAGGTGTCCATGCCCTGGCAGAAAGGTTGGAACTACATGACCTTTAAGGTCTCTTTCAACCCAAACCATTCTATTATTCTATGAAATAAATTTTCTGCCCAGATAGAAAGCTCCAAGGATGCAACAGCCATAGTGACCTCTCAGTTTCCCAGAAAACCCAGCCAGCAGCAGCACTAAGTCCCTGGGGGAGATGTGATCCAGCCCCCTCTGGGAAAGAGTGATCATTGTCACATACCATCCCCCAAAGAGGCATCATTAACTGAATGAAAACACACTATGGAAACAGAGCATTCCCACCCCAGGCTATGAGCACTGTGTTTCAAGACTTTTATTCGGCATCATTTTATTATCTTACTCTTTTTTAGCAAAAACTTTATGAGTAATGCTTGATCAACTGGCCAACTTCTCAGCCTTGCTCAGCCCTCTCACTGAAGTTTGGGTCAGAGGTCACTTGTTGATTTTTTTTTTTTTTTTTGGTGTGTGTTTTTTGGCTTAACAAATGAAAGCCAAACTGAAAAATACCCCACCCCTGAACACAAGGCAGTGGAGCAAGAAAGTTTAAAAGTCATTTATTACAGCTTGGATCTTTCTTTAAAGAGTATGCTGATTTTTTTTGTCCACACTTCACAATTACCACCCCATATAAAAATGATCCTTACTGTCAGTTTTGTTTAAAATGAGCTTCACTCGTAATCGAGAAGTTAATTGAGAATAAAGACAAGTCTCATTTTTCCCACATAAACTATCCAGATGAAAAGTAATGGATGAAATCTTTCTCCTTCACTAAGTGTATTTCTGCTTCTTGTAATTTATTTTCAGAGGATTTTTTTTTCTATTCATGTATAGTCTGGTCACAAATTAGACAGTTTTTTAATTTTTTTTTTTTAAGTGAGACTTAACAGTGAAAAGAAACTCTACTGGGTGTTTTGACTTTATTGCTTAATGAAGGTGTTGCACTTCATGCACTTGCTGTGCCTAACTTCATGCTGGTGGCTAACAGCACAGTTCACTAGCTAACGTTGACTGATTCTGTACCACGCAGGAAAATATCTTGCTTTTTCTGTTGTCAAAAGGGATCACTCCACTCCTCCAGCCTGACACCTAAACATCAGACAAATCAAGATTTTGTTCCTAGATTAACACTAGCTCATTCCTTTCCACCAGCATTTGCTTGCCTAGGATTAGGATGAGGAGAGACACTCTGACTTGTAATATCTAAAATTATTCTCTTTATTTTTAGAAATACATGCAGGAGGCAAGGAGTTTAGGAAAAAATTTAAGGCAGCCCAAACTCTCAGACCTCTCTCCAGCTGTGATTGCACAAACCAACTGGAAGTTTGTGGAGGGGTTACTGAAGGAATGTCGCATGAAGGTAGGTCGTCCTCTATGTGTTCTCCCCTTGATTACACTGAGCCTAAATAGCATCTGCAGATGGTGGTCTGATTCACAGCTGGAGTGGTATTAGTCCATTGGGATACCAGACTATCCACCAGTGTGGATATCCCCCTTTAGTGTAACATTTACATTAGTATTACATATACACATTAATGTATCAATTTAGTGTTACATTTTTCAACAGCTAGAAAAGAAAGGAACGTGTCCTCGCTCTTCTATTTATGCAGTTGAAGTTGATGTAAAGAGTAAAAAGGACAGGAAGGAGAATCAGCATGATCGGACATCTCTGGGAGGATTTCCTTTAATTGTTCATATTTACATGTAGCCTAAACAGAACAGGCTCGAGACCCTCAGTCAAAAGGGAAGAATTCAGCATGTGTCACTTGTGCATGTTGTTTATGCAGAGCAAATGAGGTATAGCAGTTTCTAATATTAAAGGAGCTTTTATAGACATGAAAGTATAGCTTGTGTCTCTTGCAGTTGTTGTTATACTGCATTACCTGAGTGTTGAACTTTAATGGCTGTAACAAGAAGAAAACCAGAAAGTCAGTAAGACTGAAAGTGTATCTAGTGCTTTTCTCTGTTTTGCTCTGTACTCTGCTTGGTGATAGATCAACAGTATAGGAATAGGACAATGGATAAAGGGTATAGAAATAGGACAGCTGGAACAGGCTTCCCAGGGAAGTGGTCACAGCACCAGTTCAAAAAGAGTTCAGAAAGAGTTCAAGAAGTGTTTGGAGAATGCTCTCAGGCACATGGTGCGATTCTTGGGGCTGTCCTGTGCAGGATCAGGAGTTGGGCTTTGATGATTCTCATGGGTTCCTTCCAACTCAGGATAGTCTGTGATTTGAAGTAATCATGCAAACTTTTTAAAATACAATTATTCTTGTTAATTTAAAAACCCTGTAAAGATATTTAAACTTTCTCTGGTCAGGCTATTAGCAATGGTTTCTGTATTAAGCACGTTTAAGTGAACTCATCTATAAATTCTGTCCCTTGCTGGATAATATTCTTAGAAACCTTTGGGGATTTTTTTTAATTTATTTATAGACTAAACGCATGTTGGTAGAGAAGATGGGCCACGAAGCAGTTGAGCTGGGCCATGGAGAAGCCAACATAACAGGTCTGGAGGAAAATACATTGATTGCTAGTCTCTGTGATCTGCTAGAAAGGATCTGGAGCCATGGTCTGCAGGTCAAGCAGGTTGGTAGCTGGAAACTTGGGACTTCGTGTGAACACTACTCTAGCAAACACTGAATGCCATCACTACCTTTTAAGCTGCTACTCAGTGGTGTCATTCCAACATAAAGTGGGAGGTATCTTTGGGCTTGGAGTCCTTGGTTCATGTCTTGCCAAGGTTGAAGAGTTTTGGGTGTTAGGGATTTTTTGGGGGGGTGGAGTTGTTTTGTTTTGT
This sequence comes from Neopelma chrysocephalum, assembly GCF_003984885.1. Lineage (NCBI taxonomy): Eukaryota > Metazoa > Chordata > Aves > Passeriformes > Pipridae > Neopelma > Neopelma chrysocephalum. The sequence continues at coordinate 27,401,294 of NW_020897714.1, forward strand.
TTTTTTTTTTTCTTTTTCTATTTGAGAAGTGCCTCTGGAAACTGCAGTGATGTTGTCAAGTATCTGTTTGGTTTCTTCTCTTTCAACCTTCACAAGGGAAACCCAGAGGGAGGACAAAGAAACAAGGTGGGTGGTGTGACTAATAGGTCAGTGGGATGGTCCTCTCCTTTTCCTAAGGTTTCATGATCCAAGAGAGAAGGATTGATTGTCATTACTGAACATTTTACCCATTTAAATGCCATTCCACTATTTTGCTGTGTTTATTGGCCTCTTTTCTTTTGCCTGAATTTATTTAAAGCTGTGTGCTACGTATTCCATTTTCAGGGGAAATCTGCTCTGTGGTCCCATTTGCTTCAGTACCAAGAGAGAGAAGAGAAGCAGGAGCACAGTGCAGAGTCACCAGGTGAGTACTTGGCAACTTGACTCCGTGAAGGGTCCATCACAGTGAATGAACTTGGGCATGGGAGGAACAGTGCAACCACAGGAAACCCATGCAGGATTTTTGGTGTATTTCTTTGCTAATACCACATTTACATTTGGAGACTTTTCATCATCGTTGTGAGGATGTCTTGATGTCTGGACTAAATAGATTGAAATAGTTGGAGGCAAAGGAACAGAGTTACTATCCTTGTCTGGAAAATCACTTGATGTATGTTCACTACTTTCATTTCCTTTTAATCAGCATTGAGTGAGGTGTGAGAAGCAGTGCTTCCACAAGAGATGATTTCTGTAGAAGCTAAAGGTGTGGAAGTGGAGATAAGACAGCTGACATTTTTCTTTCAGCGAGCATAATCTGTCTCTCAGATCCCAATGTGAATAACTCCATATTCACTAGATCTTTATACTGGTGGATGGTACAGTTCAGAAACTGTGTAATTGATCTCTGTACATCAGTCTAGGTGCTCAGTTTAAGCTTTGGCTTGGCCTTTACAATCACTAAATTACTTCTGTGCTGTGAGAGAGATTGGTTTTCTGATGATCTGGAGATCTCCCTGCCCAGTGGCTGGGGTATTGTAGTGAAAGTCTCTGAACTGTAGTTGGTCATCTTCCAAGGACTCTCCAATCCAAATCCTGCTGATGGGAACTTGTATGATCAGTCCTCAAAGGTGCATTTATGGAAAAACTAGTCTCTCTCATGAAAAGACTTTTTAATAAGCTTCAATGAGTAATGCACTAAACAATCTGGCTGGCAGGCACAAATTCCTGAGAGCAAAATGTGTCACCAAAAAGCAGTTTGATCAGAGTAGCAGAGCACAGAAACGCGTGGCATTCTTAGCATTGAATATGTTACTGTAGCTTCATTTTATTGAGTTCTTCTCAGTTGTGAGCTTTCCACAGAAACATCTCTTACTAATAAAACTCATCAGATTTATGTTAATGTATTTCACATACAAAAAAGGAAGCTAAATCTCTGAATTCAGTGCTGGATTAAGGAAGGAATAGGTAATGTATTCAGCATTTTTCATTTTGTCTACTTCTACATTTCCAGAATGGAGTTAGTGATAATGCACAGAAACACTGCAGTTACCAGCCACTTATGATTGTTTTCAGCTGTATGTGAAATAAATGCGTTGCAGACTATTACTGTAGTGTTGCGTTAACTTCATGTGTTTTCTCCATTGCAGTTGCTGTTGGAACAGAAAGACGAAAGTCTGACACAGGAATTACTCTGCCTACATTGAGGGTTTCCCTGATACAAGATATGAGGTACACAATTTGGTTCCTAAAGCATTGATTGTGGTTTTAATTGTGTAGCATAAGGTAAAGATCCGCGCTGGCTTTGGGTCTACAAAGGCTAAGGAGAATTAAACCTTCTCTTCAGCCCACATTCAAATCTATGACATGTTGCCTTTCTATTTTGAAAAACCTTTTTTGCAAGTTCACTTGATCTGTTTTATCTAAAAGACAGTGAAAGCCACACACGTTTTACTTGGATTTTAGTTTTCCCTGGGTGGGGTTCTTCCAGCAGTAAAGCCAACTTCTACAACTAACAGCAGATATGTTGAATTCCTTGGTTCTTTGAGTTTGTTTCTTTTTGTTTGTGTCAAAGTACTGACTGAGCAAGTACAGTTGATAGATAGAGCAAAGGACATAAAAACTTGCTCGCAATGCCTGAGCAACATTCTTTCTCCTCAGCTAGCATTTTATGGCAAATAGTAATAAATGAACAAATTTAGAAATGTATTCAAATTTAGAATTTGGTAAGTTTAAAGCTGGGATGTTAAGTTAGGGCAGGTGCTCTGCTGGAGACCACAGCCTAGCTATGGAGACCTATTCAAGCAATGTTGGTTTGGAACCAGAAAGGTTAGAGGGTAAGAAGAGGTGGAGGCTGATGTGACAGCACCAGACAGAAGTTCTTCAGGGCATCTTCTCGATCAAGCCACTGCCAGGTCAAGCTACTTTTTTGACACTTGTTTTGCAGGGGTTAAGGATTGCAGTGGGCCAATGTGCCATGAAAAGAGAGGAGGACTAACGCAATAATGCTCATCTGTAAAGAGCTGCTAACAATTGCTGGCAATTTAATGTGTGAGACAACATGAGTACTTCTTCTTGTAATACCATGTCCTCCCTACACATAAAAATATGGCAAACAATCTTATGGCAAAAATAAAATTAATTGTAGTAAGTTCACAAAACCGTGATTACAGTGATGTGATTTTTACTATGTGTATTGATGCAGATATATTTTTTTTCTGATGCGAGATCGCACAGATTAGTCAGACTTTTCTGAAAGAAAATTACTGTACTTCCCACCTTTTTGTTTGATGCTACATAGTGTGAGTCTTGTGCTCTGATTTTGAAGAATATGACATGTCACATAAGGCTAAAACAACACGCAAAAGTGGGAGAGAGAATATATACAGTGTAATTAGGAGCATGGTGCCAAGAGGTCATTTTGAACATGTGTCTGTCATTTTAGCATCCCTCTCATGGGATGTGGCAGCTATCTACTTAATGCAGTCCTGCAAGGCTGACAGGCATGCAGAGGGTCAGTCTGAGGAAAGGATGAAGGAGGATCTGGAGCGGAAACTCACGTGCTGGGAGGGGATTGCTGGCAGAGGAGGCTGTGTGTGCTCACTGCTGAGAGCAGGGGTTCTGTCTTCCACGTACTTCCACTGGAGTAATGAAAGCCCAGCACAGATCTGAGCTCTTTTGTTTGAATCACAAAATTCTTTCTGCTGCTCTTCAGAGGAAAAAGTAAAGAAGCAGAACACTATCTTTTGTAATATCTTGGATATTCGTGATTGTGCACAAACATGTCTGGTCATGGAAAATGCTGGGCAGATGGTGAGTTGAATTTGTCATTTGTAATCTCGTGGCATACTTTCTCCTGCTTGGAGGGAATGCCACTTAGTATTTGTTTGCACACACAGATTCAGGCTGAAGTTAGAAGGATGGGTAATTGTTAAATTGCTGGGGTTGCGGTGCTAACTGAACTAATGGCTAGAGGATTAAGCATTGCCTTAAGCATGGCTTGGTTTTGATGGCTCATGCACGGTTATGTAAACAACTTAAAAAGCAGGGCTGAGTCACAGTCATGCTCTGAGTGTGCCATGAGCCTGTGCTACAGGTAAGGTGGTGTGTCCTCTGCCTCCCCTGCAAAGCCAGGCATCTTAGATGTGGTAAGGAAGATGCTCAAAGTGTTTATTTTGGCTTTGTGCATGGAGTCTTGGCACAAGCATGTTTGGGGGTATGCCCTTCAGCTTCTCCCCTGACGAGGATCTGCAGCATCTCTCCCATCCCTCTTCTAGCTCCCAGTCAGACTCCTGCTGCAACCTGCTTCCAGCATGGCCACAGCCCTCAGGCACATTGCTGCATGTCCAACCCAACCAGTCAACACCAAGGCAACTCCCCAAAACCTTTGGTCCAGCTGGGTTCAGGTTTCTGATCCTTTCCCTTCAGGCATGTTCATCCTTGCTATCAGCACTTGCTTTCGTGCCTGTGTTTTGCCTCCCCTCCTGCGGGGAACTTGCAAGTGGAGAATGTGAGCTGGGAGCTGGGCCCACAGCAGTGATACTTAATCTGCTGTGGTCAAAAAGAAGGCTTAGCCAAGACCTGCTGCCTACCTGGGATGAGCTAGTGTGGCTCGTTCCTGATGGTGCTGGGACAAGGAGCGTGCACACCATCCCCAGGGGCATGGCAGCACTGAGCAGTTGTAACCTTTTCTGTCAGCACAGCTGTTTGCAGAGGGTATGTCCTCCCATACCCCAGGCTTACATTTGACAGGGTAAATAGATTTTTTGTTATTACTAATGGGATTAAAAGCAAGTCCCAGCCAAGGGAGTTGCATTGAAATGGCTGTTCAGTGCTCTGACAAGAAGAGTTTGCTGTGCAGTGTTGAGCACACAGTGCTTACGCTTAGGTCACTGATAAAAATAGAGCTGTTCTGACTCTCACAGCTGAGAGTGAATTAAATTTGGGTTCCTGAATGCCCTGTTCTGTTACACTCTGCTTTTGCTGACACCAAGACTGATTACTGGATCTTTTTAATGTCTCTGGCAAGCTGTATGGTTGCAGATCCTTATTTTTCCCAAATGCAGAATTAATGCTAATCTAGTCTGAGCCAGAAGCAGGTAATGAAGAGGCACAGAGCATGCATGGAATAAGGTTGAGTCCATCTGTACTTGAATCTTCTCACAGTGAAATAACATATTCCACTCGGTGTTTCATATTAGATGTAATTCAAGCCAAGCACTGTGGGGGAAGGGGAGGGAGGGAGATGATAGTCTCTGCTTTGATCTTCCCATCTCAAAAGACTTGAAATGTCTGAGAAGAGTGTCTCAACACGATGTAGTTGAGTGTAATATGCATCCAGTTTCTCAAGGACTCCGGATCATGTATCCAGCTGTCTGGGTTGGAAGGTCTAACACTGGCTGCCACATCCTGAGCCAGGGATTTCCAGTGCCAGGAGCAAGGCTCTGAGCAGCAATTCAGATGGTAGACATCACCGCTGACAAAGGGAGGCTGCTGAGCTTGGTTATAAAGGGCAAGGACACGTGTGTGAGTGTAATGTGCCCTCCTGCGTTTGTTTTACAGCTCAGCAAGAATTAGAACTTATCTGGTCCATCAGAAAACTATCCATGTGTATGTTAGTAAACAGGAGGAAGTTTCTTTAAAAAAAAAGGCTTTTTTTTCCTTTTCTTTTTTTTTTTTAAGAGGTTTTAAGCAACGTAGGTTTTGCCACTGGCAAGCTACCATCACTCCTCTTGATGGTGCTTCAGATATGTACGTACAGCACTAAGCCTTGTGTTACAGACACCTCAGCGTGGATTGTGAAGGTAGACCTGTCTTTTGAGAGTTGGGGCAGCCTGACGGAGAGCATGGACTGTCCTGGACTGACTGGAATGCAGCTGGACTGTGTCCAGTATCCACTTCATTTGTGCAGAGTGGACTTGTATTTCTGGACAGCACTAAGTTGTATTTGCAAATCTGCCCTGGAGGTCCTGGGCCTGTCGCATTAGAAGCTCTATAAACAAGAGAGTACTTTTCTCAAATAATGCAGGATCTAAATAAAGCACACGCTTGGGTGTAACAGATGGGGGAAAGCACGAGACAGTGAGACTATAGTAGTCAATGTAAAAAGCATCAGTCACAGCATGACTTTGTTGGATTTCCTTTGGAGTAAATATTGCCTAGCACTCAGCGATGCGTGGAGGGCTGTCAAGGAAGATGCAGGAGTTGGACAGGAAATCGCAGCAGAGATCAGATTTCAGCTGATGGTACTTGGAGCCTGCCACAGAGATTTGGAGGGCTGAATCACCTGTGCACTTAACATGCAAACTGCATGAAAATGAAGAAATTGCAGCCTTTTCTTTCTCCGGCTGGAAACCGTTACTCATTTTTCTTGTTGTTTATTTAACCAAGTGGGGGGTTTTTGGAAGCAGCTTGGCCTTGCCATGGCCGCTCTCTTCCTCTTCTAAAACTCCCTGTGCTCTAAAACTAGAGTTTTCTGGCATTCTCCAAACTGAAATGTGGGAAGTTTAAAAAAAATAAGAGCAAAACCATAGAAGAAAGCCCCTGTGGAACAGTTCTGCTTTCCTACAGATGAAGCATGCGGAAGGCTGTTCAAATTATCACTTACACAAGGGCCTCTTATATCTCTGAAAATGTGATTCTGCTTAAGGCTTCCTGTTGCTGTTTTTGCCCCAACAGTCCTCCTTTTCTTAGATTTCCCATTGCTGCTGCCCTCAAGGGGTTTTAAAGAGCCTTCAAAGTAGACTGTCGTTTGGAGAAACTCTCAAGATACATGTTTGTCCTCTGCCCTTCCAGATGCACCCTTTTGATTCAGCAGCCTGAGGGGGCAACTGTGATATAACTGGGTGTCACAAGGTGGTTGCTTTTTTTAGGTCTTAGCAGTGTCCATGAGGACATCTACTTCCAGCAATGCGGGGATGAGCAGATTTACCCCTACTTACCTTGGCCAAGCAAACACAGAGCGGCTGATTTGGGCTGTAGTGCATTGGGAAAAGTTGCCTCATGTTCTCATGCCAGTCTGGGGCTGCCAGAGATCTCAGTGCCACAATGAGGGGTTCTGGGGGGTCCTGCTGGGGGTCTCTGTAGAATTGATGTCAGAAGATATCTTCCAGTCAGCTGCAGCATCACACTGGATGTTGCCATTTGTAGAATTGTTATGATTCATCTATTTATTTTCTTTCCCACACATTTCAGGCATGTTCAGAACATGAGTGAGATAAAGACTGATGTGGGGCGAGCCAGAGCCTGGATAAGGCTTTCTCTGGAGAAGAAGCTTTTATCTCAGCACCTGAAGCAACTGCTTTCCAACCAGGCACTTGCAAAGTAAGCTGGCTCCTTTTCTCAGTGCTTCGCTTTCATGTCTGCCTTAGTGATGTCTCAAGGTGCTGCTGCTTGTGGCACAGCCACACACCCTGTTTGGGTACTGTGGTTTCCAGCTAGAAGTGATTGAAGGGCAGAGGGTAGCTTGGGGAGGAGGTACTGCCCACCCAGCAGGGCAGAACTCTGCTCGTCTGCATGGAAAACGCGTCACAATTTTCAGGAAGGAGGCATTAGGTCGTGATCAGATCAGTGCATTGATCCAAGGCACATCACAGCCCTACACTCATTGTGTCTTGTGCAAATGAAGCAGCAGGAACAGGAATGCCCCATCTCACAGCAGCCCTGCCTTAGGCTGACTCCAGCCAAGAACAGGCCCCCATCCTGACTGCCCATGAGCTGGGTCAGAGGCCAGCCCTCCGAGCCTGCTCTCCCAGCTTTGCCTTCTTTTTTCAAGCACAGGCACTTAGGGATCACCTGTGTAGATGTCCCCTGACTTCATTTTCTCAAAACAATGCGTTTAGTAAAAAACCCCTAAACCTTAGGAAAAGAAAACATCCTAGCTGTTGCAAGTAGTTCTGGCTCTGTCATGGGTTGCATTAATGATTTATGCCAAAAGCTACCAAATACTCTGCTAGGGGGAAGAAAGAGGAGTAACTGGAGGCAGTCCTCTCTTGTGAGTTCAACTAAAGGCATGGTGGCAGACCTGTCTTTTCCTGAAGGTGCATCTACATCTACCTACCTCAGCAATTCTTCAGGGGTCTGTTCCCTTCAGACTACAGGCCTTGTCACAAGCTCTGTGCTGTCTCAGAGCGGGGCCAGTTTAATTCCTGGTGTGCCTTTGCACTGCTTAGGGCAATTGGTGATGTACACTTGGGTCCCTGAACTGAGAGAGTGGTGGGAGGATCCCATCTGCTGCTTGGTGCCTTCAGCTTAGTTTTCTCTGCCACAGTATGGAGAAGAAGATTAGACAAGACCATTCCAGAGTGGGGAGATATGGGGAAGAAATGAGGTTGCTGTTAGGTTGGTCCAGGTCTGCTGCTGTGAGTAATGTTGGTTCATATCTGTGCCTTGCAGCAAACCCAAAACTGATATGACCTCTGTAGCCTTGCTGTGGGAGCGTGGAGCCGAGAGTGGTCTGTAACGCAGATGTGTAGCAGACTTACACACCCTCCGTGGGTTTCTAGCAGCTTGTGTTGGTGGGGAATCATACCTGCCATTAAGATGCGCTCTTCATTTGATATTTCGAGATTCAAACACCTTTTAAGATATGTGGTGCTTTTTTCAACAACAGCAACAAAAATATGCAATGTCTTTGTTCCTACCAGGAAACTTTACAAGCGTTACGCTTTCCTGCGCTGCGAGGAGGAACGGGAACAGTTTCTGTATCACCTGCTCTCGCTCAATGCTGTGGATTACTTCTGCTTCACAAGCGTCTTCACCACAATCAGTGAGTTGGAGAATCAATTTTTTTCCCCCTGAATAAAAAGTAGTTGCTGTCATGATTTCTAAGAGATGGTGTTGCTGGTGCCTGAGTAGCTGAGCCCTTATCTGGAAACCTTGGTTGTTGCTGCGAGGCTGCTGGGTGTTGCTCTGGGAAACCAGCTGGAGGGGCAAGGTTGTATGGAAGTGCTCTGGATAAGAGCGTTGCACAAAGGAGAGTAATCAGCAGAGTGCCGCTCTCTGTATAGTTTCTTTCATCTTCCCTCACAGACAGGTCCTCTACATCCTAATGCTTCTTTCTGGTCTTGCATTAAGCGTGCACCATAACAGCCTGCTCTCCTCAGACTGAGAAGGAGATGGAAGATTGGAGGATGAAATACATGGGACTTTGTGCTCCACTGTATATTTTAAATCTCTTTTTGTCTCTTCTTAAACGGCAGAAAGATTCCCTCTCTCATCCTCTCTTTTAAGGAGGAGAGCAGAGATTGGATTGATATCTGAAAAAGAATCTTTTGTCTTTCCAACACTGGTCAATGTGGAAAAGGCAGGGTCCCATGAGATGACCTAATTATTTGGATTCACCTGGGCAGTTCTTAGTCTTCATTTCTCTGCCTGTTCAGAGTGAAGTGAAGCAATCTTTACGTGGCTGTCAAAGCAGGCACTCATTCTACTTTTTCTCCTCTTAAAGCAAGAAATCTCCTCAGAATTAGCACAGCGCAAAGAGATTTATTCGTCCTTGATTACCTTATTTCTGTGGGGCATCCGGCTTGACAGCTCTTCCCTGTAGGACAAGTGCTTGGAATTTGAGAGTTTCTTTTTGAGTGCAATATCATTGGATGGCACACAAAAGTAAAAAAGGTTGGCTTAGCTTCCCCAGTCAAAAAGGCAGCTTGTGAAACATAAGGAGAGAGAGAATCTTGCAGTGCTAGAGGTGCAGTATTGGGAATCAAATCCAAATTGGGGTGGGTGGCAGTCCTTGTCTTAAGCATGTATAGGTGGTATGGATTTAAAACCAAAAGAATAAGAATAATAAATGGGGAGGTATCCACAGAGACACATCATACTTGAGACTTTGGCCATGCCAGCATTTCTTACTGCAGCGTTTCAGTACTTGAAGGGGGCCTGTAAGAAAGAGGGGGATGAACATTTTATCATTTATTTGTTGCAATAGGACAAGGGGTAATGGTTTTAAACTAAAGGAGGGTCAGTTTAGATTAGCTATAAGAAAGGAGTTGTTTACCTTGAGGGTGTGAAACCTTGGCACAGGTTGCCCAGAGAAGTTGTGGATGGCCCGTCTCTGGAAACATTCAGGATCAGGTTGGACAGGGCTCTGAGCAACCTGATCTACCTGAAGATATCCCTACTCACTGCAGAGGGGTTGGACTAGATGGCCTCTAAAGGTGCCTTCCAAAGCAGACTGTTCAATGATTCTGACATTCGTTTCCCTCGTATCCTGCTGTGCACCCCCTCCTCCCCGGATCCTGCCACAGGCAGGTTCGTCCCTTCCCTGGGCAGGCTGCGGAACTTTCCCTGCGCTGCCCCGGCTCTGCCGGGTTCTGCCGCGGGGCTGCAGCACCACCGTGCGGCACCGCCGCCCCCTCTGAGCACGGGGAAGGAGGGGTTCTCCTTGTTTGTTTGCTGAGACAGGGGACAAGAACTTCCCTTCAAGGGGAAGGCGTGCTTTGCTCCAGAAATTGCATTTACTGTAAGAGGAAAAAAAAATAAAAAATCAAGACTAACGTACTTCCCCCTCCCCTTCCCCGCCCTGTTCTCAGTGATCCCTTACAGGTCAGTGATAATTCCCATCAAAAAACTGAGCAATGCAATAACCACGTCAAACCCGTGGATATGTGTGTCAGGAGAACTAGGAGATACTGGAGTAATGCAAATTCCTAAAAATCACCTCGAAATGACGTTTGAGGTGAGTACATGCTCTTTACACTTTACTTTTCAATTTGAAATGTGCTTTCAAATAAACATTAATTTGGTCTGGGGTTATTAAGAGCAGATTATGTCTCCGTTTTTAAGGTCACTGTACATTCAAATATGTACAAGAAAATAGTGCTGCCTGCCCTTCCTGTGTGAGATGAAGGTTTCCTATGAGCACATACCACTTTTAACCACAGGCTTCACTGCCATCCCTGTCCCAGCCCAGGACTCCTCACCTAGCCAGTCTGTTTCCACATCTCATTCCCTTCCATGCCTCCTTGCCTATTTTTCCCTTTCACCCCTCTTTTCCAACTCCTCATCTGCCTTCCAAGTTTCTTTTCCCTTCTTTCAGTCCGTCTTTCCACTTACCACCACCCAGGTCCCTTTCTACATCTGGGCAGTTCCAGATTTCTTCTCCTGCTCCAGCTCCTTGTCCAGCATTACTGCTTTCCTTCCAACCAGCCAGTCTAACCCCTGAGCTCTTCAACACCCCAGCCTCTGGTGCTGGCCCCTGGAAAACCCAAGAGCTACCATCCCCACCGGGTTCTCTTCTCTGAGCTCGCTGGAGTTTTCTCTTTAGGTTTGATTTCCCGGCGTTCCCCTCTGCTTTCCCGCCCATCAATTACAGGTTGGCTCCGTGCCACACCAAAGCAGCTGCTAGCGGGAATTGCAGGGAGAGCCCCATCAAGCTCCTGCAGCTCCCTCCGGGCTGTACCATATCCATTAAGGAGTGATTTTGTAGGAAAATCTGCTGCTAAAATTAAGGTTGCATCCATGGAGCATATGCAGACTGACCTTCAGCAACAATAGCAAAAAAAAAGGCTGTTGCCAAATATAGGTAGATTTTGACATAGGGAGGATATTTTTGTGATAAGTGCCTGCTTCTCATTCAGATACTACTGTTTTGCAGAAAAGATCTCCAGGGTTCTAACAAGCAAAATGACGTTTTTCTAAGGACCATATTAATGCTATTCTGGATTATTCTTTTGGCTGAAACTTTCCTAAAATATCACCTTGGGTAGCCACCCAGTATGGAAAATGTCAGCCCAAGCTGCTTGTTTGGCAGTATTAGAAGCAATGAAAACCAAGGTCTTGCAAGGAAAGTGTTTAGGTGACGTTAACAGATGTTGCTGCCAGCCCCACCTACAGTTACATAGAGCACTGGAATTCACAGCCCCTTGTTTTCCTTTTTCTGTGACTTTATGGTGCTAAGTCTCATGTTAGTGATTTTTGTTTGGCCCCAAATAAGCATATCAATCTCTTAAAATAATAAAGGATCTAGGGACTGCTTTGTAGTATAGAATGAGTTGACTGAAGGTCAGTATGCTCTAAATGCATTTTTGAAAAGCTGTTTTTATTGAAGATCTATTTCTTCTACAAAAGCACACCTTTTTATCATCTTAGCTCAGAAATTAATACTTCTCAGAAATATTGAGTGCTCACAACAAACAATATAATCTCTTCACAAGCTTTTAAGAGTTTTATTTCTTTGCTCCTGTCTTAAAATAATTATGCAGTTTTTCAAAATGCTCTGCATGTTTGGTTGAAAATACTTGCTCTATAAATCAAAGGAAACTGAATAAAGGCATACATTTGAGACCATATGTGTGCATGTGGTGGGGGTGTGTGTTGTCTGTTGTTTTTCAAATTAAGTAAAAACTGTTACTCATTTCAGTGCCAGAACTTAGGGAAGCTGACGACCGTTCAGATTGGCCATGACAACTCAGGGCTGCTGGCCAAGTGGCTGGTTGATTGTGTCATGGTCAGGAATGAAATAACAGGACACACGTACAAGTAAGCAACAAGTCTTAATTTTCTTTGTCTGAGATTCTTCTGTGCTGAATTGAAAGAAATCAAGAAGGCATTCACCTTCTCCTTAGTTGGTGGAACACTCTGTGGGCTGATTTGGGTCCCCGATAGGGTTGGGTTGGTCTCACCCACCCCCGGTTCTCTCATTTCAGAATGAGGCCTAGTTGAAGTTAGATAATCTGATAAATGAGAGTTGAATGTAGGATTTTCTTTGCATCTTTCTGAGACAGGACAGACGGTATAGATACTTTTGAAGTGATTCATATGTTTGTGTCTAATAATTAAATCTCTTGTTTTAAAGTAGTGTGGTAATATTGTGCACAAATTAACTCTTTAAACCCCAAGAGCTGAAATCAGAGTTGGCAAATCTTTGGTTTCTTTTTCTTTTAAGAAACTCTGATTACAAGAAAATAAAAGGTTTTGATGATTTCTTAATCTTCTATTGAGTACATACCTGTGTCAAAAAGATCTCCTAACTCATCATTGGTTTTACAAAACATCTGGCTAAGCAGACTTAATTCTGTTAAATGTGAACTTGGAAAACTAGAATGCAGAGAGGTGAGCTCCAGAGCTCAGAGTCAGCCACTGCATACAGGGGAAAGTAGGAGAAAATGGGGTACAGGGGCTGGGAGTATGCACATGTGCATGGATTTCATTAGGACTGTGTATGGAGTCAAAGAGTACTGCAATAAAATGTGAGTTTTGAGTATAAGGAGATGTCACAGCTTCATCTGAGTGGGAACTCTGTGAGGATTTAGTTGTTAATCATCACAATGTTTTTAAAGACTGAATATCAGTTGTGGTTGCAAGTGAAAAAGGCAGAAAACAAGATGTGGACTGTGAAATACATGTATAACCCAAGCTTTGCGTATTTCCTTTCCTAAGGATGATCAGTTGTGGTGCAGGGGATGCTGCCTGCAGGGTTCTGGTCTGAGAAGTTTCAGGGTATTGAGTACTCCCTGCCTGTTATCAGTGTTTTTTGGATGCTAGCTGTCCCTGTAGCTTTGAGATCAAGCTGCACTACCTGTGTGTCTGAGCTGTGCTTGTCCCGGGTGTGTGGCAGGTTTCCCTGTGGGCGATGGCTGGGAAAAGGTGTCGACGATGGCAGTTTGGAACGGATACTCATTGGAGAGCTGGTGTCCTCCACGTCTGACGAAGAGCTGGGAAAGCAGTGCCGGACCCCACCCCAGCAGAAATCTCCTACTGTGACTCGGCGACTGAGCATCACTTCCCTCACAGGGAGGAACACCAGTAAGTCCTTCCCTTTCTCCTCAGGGCCCTGGAGAAGGGGGCAGCAACTGCTGAGAAGAAAAATCTCCTGTGAACAGGAGAGGTCGTCCTGAAGCAAGGCTTGGTGCAGAGGAACAGCTGCAAGCTGACGACTTTTTCCTGCCCCAGTTTGTGTTTGCGTTGCCTCTTTCAATGTCCCTATTTGACAGTTGAGGGATAAATAATCACTTTCTTTGGAGCATGGAGATGTGAGATGAGGCAGGAGGAGGCAGCAGAATTTGCAGTAGCTGATGCTGCTCAGCTTCCCAGCTCACTTTGCAGTCAGTGGGAAGTTCTCTCTGAAGGGCAGTTCAGAGCTTGATGTGGATGCTGTGAACTGCCTTCCGGAGGAGCATATCTCCAGGGGGACTTTGGGGGACATCAACTTCACATCCCTAAAATTAACTTTTATGAGTAACTGCACCTGGCTAAAACAGGACATGGGACTGTAAAGGTCATGCAAGGCTTTATCTGCTAAAGCATAGTGTAGATCCTGGTCATACATCTGTCCAACTCCTGTAAAACTAGAGGATGTGACTGCTGAAATGCAAGCCAGGAAAGATTAGCGTCCAAAAGTAATGCAGCATTCAGAAACCACACTTCAGCTAGTATGCTGTCTATCATTTCACAGAGCCTAATGCAGGACAGATCCAAGAGGGAATCGGGGAAGCTGTGAACAATATTGTGAAACACTTTCACAAGCCAGAGAAAGAGGTAAATCCTGCTTTTCATTACTTACCTGCATATTTTTATAAACAGAAATGGAACTGAAGTACCAGTAGATGTACTACCTTTAGATTTGAAGTTTCTGGCATGCAAACAAGGCAAGTTGTATTTACCAACTCTCCCTTTCCCACAGAGAGGGAGCCTTACCATTCTCTTGTGTGGAGAAAATGGTCTGGTTGCAGCACTGGAGCAGGTCTTCCACCATGGATTCAAATCAGCTCGCATTTTTCATAAGAACGTCTTCATCTGGGATTTCATAGGTAAGCTGCTAGGTGATTTGGAGGCAGAAGGGAAAGCAAGATTAGAGCAAAATGACTACTCACACACAGACCTCGGATTCTCATCAGCTAGGGTGTCATTTCTCCTGCCAAGCACCTGCTCCAGGTTGCTTAAAGTCAATAAGAAACCAGATGGAAGATGAGAAATACTAAACTCTGTGTAAGGGAAGAGTGTGAGCCTGTGCAGAAATTTAAGAGTACTTCAGATTCTTGTAATTTATTTGTAGATGAATGTTCAAACAGCTGCTTTTCTACCCAGAAAGAAAGTAGGCTGGAGGTCAGGGCAGAGTAGGAATTGATGTTTGGAGGAGAGCTGGGAAAGGGCAGAGAATGAAAGGTATAGATTTCTAGTTGCTCTTGAGAACTCTCCTAATCCCTGTGCTGGCCTTCTGGTGATGCTTAACCTGTAGGCCTATGGTGCAGTAATTTAAGATGTACTTACCCCTTTAAAACGGGCTCACAGGCTGAGATACCTAGCCTGAGGTTCAGTGCTTACTCAGAAAAAGTGAAAAATCAAAGCTGATGGTATCACTTACAGTGAAACCCTAGATAGGTACTCTGGAGCAGTTCCTTGATGTTACCTGGCTGTATTAGACATCAGCCAGTCTGACCACTGCTGTGTCATTGCAGTGGTGGACATGACCACCTACCCGTGGTCTTCAGAGTGAGGAATCCATATATAAACTGTTCAAGAGCTCTCAGCAGGTTGTTCTTTTAGGGACTCCCTTGTGTAATCCTGTGTCATAATGAAGTACTTCTGCTCACCGAGTTCTGATTTTCTCCCTTCCACAGAGAAAGCTGTTGCTTATCTTGAAACCAGTGATCAGATTGGAGACAATGAGGAGGCCCTTTTGCTTCAGAGATCTTCATGCAAAACCTTCTGTCATTACGTGAATGCCATCAATACAGCTCCAAGGAACATTGGAAAGGATGGCAAATTCCAAATCCTGGTTTGCCTGGGGACAAGGTACCTACCTGCTCTGCATTATGTGTGTCCTCTTGCATAAGACTAGAATATTTTTGCACCGATGTTTTTACCTTTAGTTTTCCATTTTAAGGCATGCCTATTTTAGGCAGGTCTAATACTATGTGAGAATTGGAGCAAAGAAGCAGTAATGATACATGGCTAGTGTCTAAACTGCTAAAAATGTTTTGAGCTTTTTTATAACTGTTAGCTTGACAGTCATATGTATGAAATCTGCCTTGAAACGCTGTTTTTGATGAAGTACTGATTTTGGGAATGCAGAGTTCCTTTTCAGGAGCTGGTGAATTTCTAAATCCTCATTGAATTGCCTATGAAAATGGGTTGTCTGTTATAATTTTGACAGAACTATTCTAGATGAACCTTTCTTTCCTAATAGGATGTTTTCTGTCTTGCACTTGGAAGGGGGGGTTAGTTGTATTTTGGAGGGTGGAAGTTGATATGTCTAGAAATAGGTACCATTTTTGTCTTGTCTCTCTGGATGCTTGGAAAGCCAGTTGGAAAACAGTCTGTTGGGTTTTGTCTGAGTTTTACTTTCCCTGTTCCTGATCTGAAGATGTTGCTGAATTCTTACAAGTGTTTGGTTCTGCTGATACCTTTCCATTTTCATTTCTACAGTATGTAGTATTTTACTAACAAAATCAAGAGTTGTAATTACACAGGAAACACTTATGTGCAAACAACACACGCTGCTCACAAAGAGGGACTGCGTGTTTTGGGTTGTGTTCTTGGAGAAGAATTTCAGTTTGAGATCTGTTGTGCTTGGTGCTGAAACATTTCCTTTCATCCCTTTTTCAGGGACCACTTGCTCTCTCAGTGGATCCCATTACTGGCAGAGTGCCCGCCCATTACAAGGATGTATGAGGAGAATGCTCTCCTACGGGACCGCATGACTGTCAACTCCCTTATCCGAGTGCTACAGACATTGCAAGATTTCAACATCATCCTAGAAGGATCACTCATCAAAGGAGTGGATGTTTAGCATGGCTTTGCTGAGAACTTCATTATTCCTTTCCCAAGCAAGCAAACCACAGTTGGAGACCTGTCAGGACTTGAACACGATGGTAGTGCACCACTGTAAGGCAAAGCTGCCGGCTGAAGCGGAATTGGGAAGCCCGGTTTGTGCCCGATGGGGACTGTCCTATAAAGCTGCAGAAAGCTAAGATGCAGTATTGTAGTTTATTTGAAACAGAAATTTAGTACAAAAATAGAGTATTTTCATGTGTTTAGATGTGTGTAAATATGCTATCTTCTTTAAGAAATTATATTACTCTAAGAAATTTTTCTTAGACTGAATGTTCTTGTTCTGACTATGAGTAGGTTAAACCCAGGGGAAGGACTTCGGGGAGGGAAGGACCAAGGTGGGAAGGGATACCGCTACTTGCTTGCAAGGAAGAAGCCAATCAGTGTGTAAATACAGCGCAAACTCAGCAGGGCTTTTTTCAGGTATTGCAAATTAATACAGCAAATATCCTTATGTAGCCATTGTGATTGTGTCACTCTTGGAAATGTTGTAAGAATATGCTGGTTTACCCTACTGTACATGGTCTCTCTTAGTTTTTAGTTTGTTTGAAGACTCACCTTTCCATGCATGGAAGTTGTGAGCCATCATTTTTTTTTCCTGTAAGTTCTTTTATGTCACTTCTGTTGATCTCCAAAAGGGGAAACGTGTTGAAATGCTTAAGAGGAGGACTGCTGTCAGCCTCAGAACCTGAGGCACCATGAGACACCTGTTTAAGCAGTGCTGCTGCAGCCTGAGGTGGGGAATGATGGCTTGCTTGACTTGCTCAGTGTGTCCCTTCTCTGTCTGCACATCCTGATGATTCCTCCTCACCGTTGGCCAGTTTATGTTGTGGATGACCTTTTTCTTTTTTTCCCCACATTGAGGAATTTGGTTTATACCAAATTCCTGCTGTACTTGAGAAGAATCATTGCTGTAGAGCCACAAACACCGATGTTGCTGTGCTTCTGAACTCTATCAGCTGGCTTTGAAATGCTGACAGATTATAAGTCTTCCTTTATCCTGCAGAATCAGTGTTCCTAGGGGAGTACAGGATCTTTGATTACTTTTTTTTTTTATTTAAATGATCCAGCTACAAAAAGAAAAGGATTTAAGTAAAAGGAGGAAAAAAATGAATCTCACTTTGGTATTTTGAGGCTTCTCTCCTACACTTTTTCCAGTTAATGTGTTACTAATATGGAGCATATATATAGATGCAGCTCCTAATGAGGAACTGGAAGCAACTGAAATCCTGTATGCTACAAATTGAACAAGAGATTATATAAAAATCATCTTGTGAATACCATGCAGCAAATACGGAGAATATTTTCCGTTCTTGTGGATGGGAGTTGGAAGGATCCGAGAACACAGTTAGCTTCACCTGGTTTTAGGTTTTGGAGGTTAGTTTGAATATAGGTGTTTGTTTCCATTTGTTTATTCCCTATGATCTTGGGCATTTTGTCAGTGGATTTCTTAGGAAAGACAGTCTCACTGTCAGCTGTGCCTTGGGAAAGGCCTCTGACTGGTACTGTAAGTGTGTTGCCTTGCACTGTTCTCTCACGTGGCATTAGAAAGGACTTGGGAATGGTGGGCAGTAGCAGGTCTTGGCATAGTGTGCACATTGTGGAAAGAGGGATGAGAGATAAGGAAAAGGAAAGAGGACGAGAATTAGGGTTTGCTTTCTCACCTACCTTTTGTCAAGCTTCTCTACTTTCCTGTGGTCCTCCTGCTGTCCAGTTCTTAAAACAGCGCTCACTTTAGTGTCAAAGTTTCACGTCATATTCCCAGCCAGAAGAAAACTCTTCATGTGACTTTGTTTCATTGGAGAGTTTTATGTTACAGAAGTTTTTTTTTTTTTGTTTCTAAGAAAAAGTAAAATAACACTGTCAAGGAGTCTTTGACTTTAATAAGGGTTCCAGCATTTCATAACTGTTTTTATCTCCTGGGCTTGTGCTTCCTTAAACTAAGTTCATCCCAAACATTGTAGGCAGCACTGCCATGTCACTGCTGTGAGTGTGAGTAACTAATGTAAAGTCTGTGAATGGTGTCATGAGTTAGACATCTCTCTTACATTACCAGAAATGTGAAATTTGTGTTGTTAAGGTTTTCTGTGTGGCCAGGCAAGTCTGCTTAAAGTCAGCAGACGATGCATGACAAACCTTCAGCAGCAACTGACAATGCATTCCTAGTACTTAACTCTATCAATGAATTATACATTTAGCACCAGAAACCATGTGGCAGCATTATTTGGTAATGACTGCTTAGGATGTTTTGATTTCTATTACAGCTCAGGCCTTTTATGTCTAATGACTGCTATACAGGATTTTTTCACGCCCAACCCAGTCTAAGTGACTTTCATTTTACTGAAATAACCACCTCTTTAGTCTTTGGATTTCTTCACATCATCATCTGCATTTACTAGCTGGATGCTTCCCAAAGTATACTGCTGCATACTTCTCCAAAGGCTATATATGACTTAAACAGTCATAACATTCAGCTGACATGACAAGGGTTAAGCACAAGCAGAATAAAGTAGAAATGTGGGCACTTCTAAAGGTCATTCATCTAAATGAATAATCCACACGAAGAGAAAAAGGCAATAACTACATGAAGTTAGAAGAAGTGAAAACCTGAGAATTTTAAAAATTCAAATCAGGGCCTTTCCCCGTTTCAAACTACATTAAGAAACCTTTGAGCACTTAACACAACTTCACATCAGCTTTTTCAGCAAGTGTTGACTTGTTTGGTTTTGTCAGGTTTCACATCATATTAATAATAATACAATAAAAATTATGTATGTCTCATGTTTCCTTGTAGGCAATAAACCACCCTAAGATATGTTGAAAGGGGCACAGCTGAGTGCCTCAGATTCCTAGAAGACTAGTTCTTTGACAACCTTGGGAGTACAGTTCTTCGTAGTGAATTTTTATTCTACCACGTATGATTAATTTTTTAGTGGACTACTTTTGTTTATTGGAAACTGTGAGTTTTTTTCTGTAAGGTTTACAGAAATCATTCTACCCACGGTGAGAAACCCATTGGGATTCTTCTAAGCTAACACAGTTTTTACTTCAGTGTTAAAGCACCTTCTTTGGTTGAGAAAGGGAATCTTGGAAAAGACCAAAGCTCTCTGGTATCTGCTTTTTAAAAAAAAACAACAAAAAACTCCTATCCAATGCCCGTCTGCAGATGTCTGAGTTTGCATAGTCCTGTTATACTAACACCCAGCATGGTAGCTTGAGGGAGTCAGAGAATCAAATGCCTCACTATGTACAAAATATGTATTTATAATTCTCTGAAATAAATGAAATCGTACTGTTTAGTGAAAAATCTGCTCATGTTTATTCCAAGTTGGTTTGTGTAATTAGATATCATTGTTCAAAAATGTGGGTTTTTTAGGATAGTTGCGCAACAGCATATTTGAGAAAATTCCTTCTTTCAATCAAATGAAGGTGCGCATCTTAAGGGAAAATATTGTGTGTTACACTTGAAATGTACAAATGTGCCCTGTATAGCTTAAAATGATCCTTAAATGTCTCCATTAAGTATATTTTGTCTTTACATTACTACTAACTGAAATAAGAACTGGATTATTTTCAAGACGACATCAGTAAAAGTATCGCTCTATCAAGCACTTTAACATACATACCACAAACCGACATGGGTTTTTCAGGTTTTGAAGTACATTGAAATACAGCTTTTCATGCTATGTCCTTTACAAATAAAACTGTGAGAATAATGGTTGGTGTCACTTTCTCCTTGCAGAGGAACCAAGAGATTCGGGCCTCAAGCAGAAGAGCTGCTCTGAACCTGGAGGGCACGTTTCATAGAAGGAATGAGTCCAACAAAATGATTCAGCTGATAGTGACTCCTGGTAGTAGGAATTTGCTGCAGCAAAGTGGGGGAGAAGGGAGTCTGAGGGCCTGCTCTCAAAACCTGTCCTTCTGCCTCCCCTGACACAAAGGGGAGGCAGAGACTGTGCTGAGCCTGAGCTCTTAGGTTGAAAGCAGACTTAGGTGGAAAGCATGGCTGATAAAAGGGAAGAAATGGGATCCCAATGAAGCTGAGTTCTAACCAGGGTGGCATTTGCCAGGCACCCTGGGTTCCTTTGCTCTTAGTATCTGGAATAGTGGGGAGAAGGAGGGTAGGATCCTGTTGGCAGCAAAATGGCAAGTGTGGGAAGCAAAAGTGTTGGAAGCAAAATGGGAACTGTAGCCAAGGATCTCTTTCCTCTCTTGATGTGAGTTGCTCTGATAATTTGAAATGTTGGAATGAAACTCATGTCCTCCAGTCTGTCAGTGTCTTGTGCAAGAAGAAGGGTTGATGGACAAGAGAGAGATGGATGCCTGCAACAAAAAGATAGTGAAATGCCCAGGTTGGACTGGATTTTCAGAAATTTCCCCCATGTCCCTCACAGCTCTAGATCTGGTGAAATTTGCAAAAACAGAATTTTTGAAAACTTGATAGTTGAAATGCAGACCCCTGCATGTATGTGTGTGTGGTGTGTGTGAGGTGGGGCATGTCTGTTCACTCGTATTAACTCACAGTTTTGAAAAGGCAGAGAATCTCAGGACTGAAAGTCTCAGAGCTTAGGACCATATATGTGGAAATCCTGAAATATATTGTTTGATTATGCTGGTGTTTATCAACAGTGTTGCAGCAAAATTATAGGATCCCATAACGGTGGATAAAATCCATAGGGCTGCTTGTTTTCAAATGTCACTGGGAGGAGTGGCCATACTTAATACTGCACCTGCTTACTGAATGTGTTAGGTTTATGTATGTAAATTAGAGATAGTGAGATCTGAGATCTTAAAGGCAGCAAGTACTTGAAGTATGACAGGACTAAGCTTGTCCAGATAAGGAAGTGCAAATAACTTCCTCTCCACTGCACTGTCCTTGATGAAGTCTGGGAACACTGCAATGTTTTCTGCGAAGGGTAAGTAGAAGAAAACTGAGAAAATGGTAGGAGTTGAAAGAGCTCACCAACCTTTTTTTCCTTTCCAGCATTTCAGGTAAGCTTGTATGATAAAAAAATTATGCTCAAATTAAGAGTGAAGCTGCTTCCCTGGCTGCCACCCCATCAGCTCAGGGGCTGAGGCTCCTGTCATTGTGGTCAAGGAGCATTTCGTTGCTGACATTCCTATTTTCTCTCCTGCTATTCCATCAGATATGTATCATTATAAGCCGGTTTGATCTCAGCACAGGATGTGAAGGGAATGGGAAGATTTCTCTATGGGTCTGCTATCTGGTGGCTGGTTATGGTAAACTATCCTCCGAAGCACTGCAGAGCTGATTTGCCAGTGGGAAGCTGGAGTTCTGTGGGAAAGCTTGACACTTTAATGGGCCCATCTGTATTCCCTGCAGACCTCATAGGGCATCTCAGATCCTCTGAAAGAGCTTCTCTCAGAATGTGACCAGACAAATTATTTTCTCCTTGAACCAAGCCCATCTTTGTCTTGGGGGGGAGCAGAGAAGAAGCCACAGGGGAAATGCAGCCAAAGCCACCCTGGTCCTTACCCACAGCATATTTTTCAAAAGACATTGCTGTAAATGACCTCATTGCTATGTCATCTAGTGACAACCTTGTTATCACTCAATAATGAGTTCAATGGGATCCATAAATGTAAAATAGTTGTGGGTTCCATCAGAAAGACTCAGGTGTTCGTACCAGTTACTCGGAGTAATATAGTAATATATGGACCTCTTGGTTTTACATGACCTCTTCCCTGAATCCAATGACTTTTAGACGTGGCCAAAGCAGCCAGTTACAATGGGTAAATTGTGGAGTGGTCTGTTCACCCTGTTTCTGGTGTTCAAGCCCTGTGTAGGGAGAAGGGCTAAATAAGTGAAGATGGTGAATGGACAATTGAGTTTTATTTGTAAAGTGCATTTGGCAGGACTGTGCAACAGATATAATCCCCAAGAAGATCTCAAATGCTTATCACAGGGCATCTCTTCTCTCAGCAAGAGGCAGGCATGGAGAATGCAAGAGATGTCCCAGTCCTCACACAATGCATTCAATGATACAGCTGATACTAAAGCCTAAACTAAAGAAAAAAAAATAAGCTCAATAGTAGCCAGATGTTGGGTTTGGTGCTCTGCAATCCTTGCGTTCTCCTGCTTTCAATGAGAGGTTTCCACAAAGGCTGGTGTTAGCCTAAGGAAGCCATTTTCCTTGCCCTGCCTCTGCAGCCAGTGGGAAAAGATGGGCTCCTTCAGTAGGCCTTGCAAGGAGAAACCTCACTAGGCTGCTTTTAATTATGCCTAGAGAAGTCCAACAGAGGCAGCTTGTCCCTGAAGGCTAAGCTAGCATTAGTCATTATGAATATCTCCCCCAGTACCGTCCTCCCATGCTGAGTTCATTCCTTCAAAGGCATCCAAGTGATATATCGACATGTTCTTTACACATTAAAAAAATGAAGAGTTTACAAGCGTGAAAGGTTAAAGTGATGGACTCAGGTAGTTGTATTTTTACAATATACTGGTAATTTAGATATGAAGACAAAGTCCTTATTTGTCTTACAGAGGCACAGGAGAGAGACCAGAAAATGTGGCTTCAATTTTTAGGTCTCCCTAACTTCCACCAAGGACTTGCTGTAAGCAATATGCTTACAGCCTATCTTGCAGTTAGGGAGTGCTGGGACTTCACTGGAGCCAGTCTCTGCCTCACCAAGGTAGGTTGTTCAGCCTTGGGGTCAGCAGCTGCTCATCCTGCATCCACTGGTGTGTGACTGAGAGCTGCTTTTCAATGCTGCTGTGGCAGAAGTGGTCTGAGGTCTCACCTGTGGTTAAATCCAGTTTAAAGGCATTGGTAAAACCTGTTGATTGGTGGTGGTGTGGACATGTGCCAGTCTGTCAAACAGTATATTGTTAGAGAGTTTTGTAATCATTAGGAGAAAAGAACAGGTTTTCTCCTACTTAGCTACAATACAGTAATTACTGTTACTATCTGCAATGTGATTAAGCACTGCAGAAATGCATATAAATACTTGCTTGTGTGAGGATGGCCGCCAATTCCCTACCAAAAGGGAAGAAGAGGAAACAGATACTTTGCAAAAGCAACTTCCCTGGCTTTTCCTCTTGAGCCTATAGTTCTTCTGGGAGGTACAGACATTCATTAACATCGGGTAAATCATGTTCCCTCTCTGCCCCACAACCTGTCCCCGCTCATTGTAAGCCCAAATAGATTATCAGCCATCCCAGAAAATGCATGGAGGAAGACATACGAAGTGCTCACCAGAGATCTTCAGCAGTAGTCAGAAATTGTCAGCACAGCCGAGAATCATCTTTGTGGTGGTGGTGTTTGGTTGTGATTTTGGGGTTATTTTTAAAGGCATGGATTTAATTTCAAATGAACTGGGAAGTCAGACCCAAGATTATGCTTCTGTACTTGAGATAGCTGTGAACTCTTCCATGAAGTGTCCTTAGCCTGTTCCTTCTACTCAATGCTCTCACCTGAATTAAGTTTACCTGCTTGCACACATGCAGCTTTTGGACTGTCCTTACCCCGTGTGATAAATAGGATGTGTTCTAAATTGGACCATGAATATGAACCCACCAGCTTGGAATTAGTGTGGCTACTGGCTTGCCTGGGATCTAAACTTCTCTCAGATGGTTTGTGGTTCCTGACTGTTTAAATAGTATGAAGCTGGCTCAAAGTGGGTGTAGTGCACAGGACATTCTCTCCCAACCCATAAAATTACTTTCAGAAAAACTGCATTCAGGGAGCATAAGTGGAAACATCACTCCATGGCTCTGCCCAGCTTTCATGTTCTTAAAGCTGTGGAAAAGGCTTCCATTCATGGTAACAGGAACACGGGAGAACAA
Source organism: Neopelma chrysocephalum (assembly GCF_003984885.1). Taxonomy (NCBI): domain Eukaryota; kingdom Metazoa; phylum Chordata; class Aves; order Passeriformes; family Pipridae; genus Neopelma; species Neopelma chrysocephalum. Next base: position 27,425,352 of record NW_020897714.1, read on the forward strand.
GGAAAAACTTGCAGATCAGAGAAGCTATTTAATTCATCCTCAACATGGATTCTGTTAGAAGAGAATTTCAGATGTCAGCAGGAATTTGTGCTAGACAGGGGTAGTGTGGGTAGCTGTGTTCAGTGAGAAACAGGATAGCTGCTCTGGGCTTAGTCATTTGTGTTTAACTGGCACAATGCTAAAAAGTGAGGAATGAACTAGCTGATCTTCATTTCAAATGTGTGTCCTGGGAAGTGCAAATACAAGTTGATCCACCATGGCTTGCTGAAGCCAGTGAAAGTTCCTAAAATTGATGAGTTTAGACAGGCATTCATGAACACTGTAGTCTGCAAAACCTATTAGTTTGTGCACAGAAGAGAAGCAACTCTCTTATGGGAAAATAATAAAGTGACTACTGTTCCTACTTTCAACACACAGTGTTTATTAAGACAGTCCCAGTCTTATACATAAGAATTTGCTTCTAGGTGATCTCAGCATTTTAAGCACAAATACTTATCTCTGTGAAGGGCCAGGCTTGTGCTAATGAAGATATTCAAAAGCCTTGTGTTCGTCTCTTGGTTGAGATAGCCTGGAAGAGAAAAGTGGAAGTACACAGGGTCTGACAAGCAGAAGATTGACCATGAAGGCTGATGGTGTTGACTCTGTGTAGAGTTGTGAACAGCATGGCTTGTCTTATCACGAAGTGCAGGATGTTCTGGGCAGATCCCTTCCAGCCCAGTATCACAGATTACATTCGTGGGCAAATCTGAGACCCCGTTTGCCACAGTAGAGCAGGAACCAGCCATAGAAGACATCAGTACAGGCATGTCCCTTTTCTCCTCTTCACAGCTGCCCCAGGCTCAAGTTATCAGAAGCATTTTGCTACTAAATGCACTCGTCCATTTTCCATTCACACCTGGCCTGTAGCTGAATTAAGTTTTCCTTTGATATTGGAGGTTAAATCTCTTTGCAATGGTACCAGCTCCTGGAAATGTCCAAAGTGTTGGGAAGTTTTCATGAAAAAATGGTTCAGGGTTACTTACAAGTTTTTCCAAGGACTGCAAGCCTAATGCCTTGTCTAGTTCTTTTGCCATCCAAGCTGGCCACGTTCCTGGTGATGCCCTAAGCTGAGTTATTGAGCAAGGTCCCTTCTCAAAGAGTTTCCTCCTATGCCCCTCTCTTACCTGGACCTTGTTTCTTCCAGGTTTCATAAGCAGGGGGATTCTGAGTGACTTTTGTGCTGAGAGTAAGGTTTAAGAAGGGAAGAAGGAAGCAGCAGCAAGATGGGGGAGGAAGGAGTCCATAGTTCATTGAAATGGTTCTCAGCAGGCAGTGTTTCCATGCAAGCAAACTCCCTGACTTCCCCCGCCAAAGTATTGCTTAGGGGAGGATGGCAGGAGGGCTTGTATTCCCTTTGCTCCTCCCAAATGTAAAAGAGACTTTCTACCTCTGGCTTAGGCAATTTCTCAATAGTAATGAAAAACTATTGAAGACTCCAGGCACAATACTCCCTGTAACATCTTAATCGATTTCCCCTTCCCCCTCTTTCAAAAAATACTTGCCTGCAAGGGCCTGTACTATTTTTTTCCTGTGTTGGCACAGGAACCATGGGTAAGGAGCTGGTAGATGATGGTAGCAGCTCTGTTTGTGTCTGTGTAATAACTCATGACTCTCTTACTCAGCTAATTAAAACCAAAAGCCCTCTAGCTACCCTGAAAAATGTAAATAACATTTATTAAAACATTGTTCTGTGGTATAACCAGCACCCAAGTTACAGTAAGGCTGTTATGAAACAGGATTTTGCTTGCAAAGAAGTGGATAGCTGCAGATCAAGTGTATACCAGGCTTTCTTCACGAAAGGATTAAGCTGGGGACAAGCAGAAGTGTGTACAATTAAAAATGTATGAAAAGCACAAAGACAAACAGCTGGCAGGGGCCAAAGCTGTCTGAACACCTTTACATTGTGCTTTGCCCATCTCTGGATTTAGCACAGATATACACGGTGTGATATATGCAGTGAAACAAGATTTTTCCAAGGGCATTCTGTTCTTAGCAAAAGCAGCAAGGAAGTAGGAAGATGAAACATTAAATACATTAAAGCAGGTGAAAAAAGTTTTGATGAGACAGAAGAATGTTCTTGAATCTCTGGCTAAATGTGCAATGCATGTTCAATAGCAGATCTGCTGTAATGTAAAAGAAAGGCACAAAATGTGAATGTGAAGCCAGGAACAAAGTTCAGTCTGATATAAGGACACACAGCTCCTGTGTATTCTCATTTATATCAAAACCCAGGTGTGTTTTGTACAAGCACAAAATGAACCTTTGGTGCAAAAGCGAGTGAAACTCCTTGGTTGTTCTTTGCACCTGATAAAGATGTTTCAGAACAGGCCTGATGTAATTCTTCTCCAGTTGTGACAATGCCAGACTAGCTTGAAAGGATTTGATCTGACTTCTGAGCACTCTAATCTGAGTCTATCGAACCTTTAAAAGATAAATAAATTAAGAACTCTAGGATTACGAGAGCATGTAAAGCCTTGTGAACATTCTAGCCTTGCTGAGCTGAACAGCATCGGCAATCCTAAACCCTTGTTTCTTAGAAGGAAATTGCGGAAACGTTTAGAGAAGTGCTTCTGTTTTCATGCAGAAACAAAACTACAGTTGAGATCAATAGGGTTGCCAGCCCTGAGGCGGCTTGTGTGGCACCATGGATGAGGCTGGGGCTGGTGGAGAGTCTAGGTTCACAGGCAGGCAGCCAGTGCTATTCCACAAAGTTTTTAAAGTGAGAAAGGCAAGAGACAAGGAAAAAATGCCAGGAGAGTGGGCAAAACACTGGTGCTCACTCCCTGCTGCTGTGCTGGAGCATGAGTCAGAGACCTGGGTGAAGGCAGAGGCAGCTGGAGGAGGAGCAGCAGCGTGGCAGAGACCACACCAGCACGTCAGCAGTGGTGGTGCTGGCCCCTGTGAGGAGGAGGAAGGAGGAGAGAGCTGGAGGGAGGATGTATCTTTATATTCTTTTTTCTAACAGCTGAGCAGGGGAATGACATGTGAAACCCTTGAAATGCAAAGATAAAACCAGACTTAAAAGTCCTCCAAGACAACAGGTGACTAAGCATGAATCTGATGACTTTTGGCTCAATAACATAGTCCAGGTCTGTTCTTTACTGAAAGGCCTGTGTCAAAATCCTTCAGTAGAGATGGGGTTTTGTTTGTTTTGGTTTTTTTTAAGGTGGACACAATGATGCAATTTACTTTCCCAGGACAGGAGACCACTCTGCTTCAGACACCATGTGTGGCTCTTTTGACAGCTGTGTGGAATGGATGCTGTCACTTACTCGATGACTACTTTGGAAGATGTTTTATTGTAAGATCATTTTATGGTACATGTACTTTGCAATTGGTTATAGCTGAGTACTATCTCTAATTTCCTGTGACTCGTTATTATGGGCATTATTTTTGCTACCTCAGAGAGAAACAGGAGTTTTCTAGCAACAGGTTATTGACTGACCTTAGGGAAGTTGGGTACTCCCATTTCGTATTTATGGAGAGGGAAACACCAGGACCATACCTAGAATATAGGTGAGTTTTAGGAGCCCTCAGTGCCAAAAGAGAACTAGCAGTGAAGGGAACTTGTCATGCTTCTTGAAGAGATTTATAGATGTTTTCAAGTTTGAAGCAGCTGTCATCCACCACATCAGACTAACCACTTAGTAGGGCTTCCAGACTGATGGTAACAGGTTGCACTCCATCAACTCAGCCTGCATTTCTATGAGGAATGTAGTTAAGACGCCATAGCCAGCTACTCTCACTGTTTTTGCAAGGACTGTACGTGAATTTCACACAGGGAGATGACGTTTTACTCCTCTCTACCTACCATGGCAGCCTTGGTGAATGGAAAATGAATAACTGCTACCACAAGAGTTGCCTGGAAAGGGTCCTGTATCAGAGTATGACTTGCCTGAAGCATGACTGCATGTACCTGTTGAGGGGGGAGTCTGAGTCTTTCTCTGTGCATTTAAAGCACTAAAAACATGTGGAGCAGGAAGCAGTGATGACAGCAGATTATATAAACCCAGCAGGGAGGCGTGCTGTTGCAGAGCAGAAGCTGGCCAGCGCGAAGATGCACCACAATATCTGGAAGGCGAAAAGCTGTGGAGGCATCGCTGCACCCTGCTGTCCCCCAGAAGCTGGGATGGGTGTAAGAGCCAGCACAGGAGCATCACAACCTTAAGGCAAGGAATGTTGAGAGCCTGGGGCCATGAACATGAGTGGGGACTGTCATGGCACAGAGATTATAAACCAAGGCAGTATTTACCAGACTTAAAAGTCTGTTATTACGTACAAGGGGATCCATGCAGAAGGGTTGAAGGAAAGTGGACTATGGCACTGACATGTTTCAGAGTCAGTCCCCATGAATCTGAGTTCCTGGCATGCTGTGCCTCCATAAGGTTCTCACCTGTCTAGGGATAGATAAAAAGCTGACACTGATCTGAAGCGGACTCTTGAGTTTATCCATTTGTATCTGTCCCCCAAGCCTCCCAGCACACCCTCAAAATGCTGTTTCCATGCTCCAGTCAGCATCTACATGCTGACTCAGTGTAAGGAGATGCTGGAAGCCCATTTACCACAGCTTATAAAAGAGGTTTTAAAGGGCTGCTGTTGCCTTAAAGAATGGGACAAACAAAACACCCCCTGTTTTGCAGGCTTCCTATGAATGGCTACTTATTCTAATTTACAGCAGGATGTGTTTTATAAGAGGGTAAACTTGGCCCGACTATTTAAGTGAGAAGCATTTGAATGCTTACACACACAACTAGGAAAGACCTTCACAGCTCACACGCATCTGCTTGATGGGCACCACCATCCTGGTTCCTGAGGGTTTCAGCTGAGCCACTCCCCCTGCATTCTTGGTGTGGCTTAGTGTGTTGGGTCTCTCTGTTCTGAAACAGCTTGAGGATCTAGAAGTAGAGGGAAAACCAGGCTGGTCAGACCTGCAGTCTGGGTCTGTCTGGGGCCATGGCTGGTACTAGATGGCACAGAGAAAAGTGCCTGAAACATTGAACTGTTTTGTTCACCATCCAGCAGTTGGCCCAAGCAGGAGGGATTTAGCCCTTGTTCAAACTTTTCTCTTATTTATTATATGGCAAGAATGGGATGTTCATGATTCCCCAGTTGACTCTGAGTACAAGTACTGAGCCCTGGCATTTGCAGGGCAAAGAAGGATCAGCACAAGAGGTCACTTCCAGAGCTATCCAGTTTTCCGACTTCCCTCCTACAGATAACAAATCAACCAGTAAATATTGCTCTTGCTTTTGAAACCTTGTGTTAGGACTGGTTCAGCCACTGCTAAGGGAAGTTATCCTGACAAGAAGAGTCAGTCAGTTCAGCTGTGGATAGAGATTTGTTTTGACAGCATGCTGAAAATAGCATTTCAGAAACCACACTGCTAGTTGGTTTTAGGAAAGCCAGTTTTTGAAGTGTTTCTGGCCAGCTTGTTACTCTGTAAATAGCCATCACTTGTTTAGCTGTTTTTCAAAAAATGCCCATGCTTCAAGGACAGTACCATCCTAGGACACCTCCTCACAGCCTGGTCATCCCTGCAGGATGCTCTTATTCAGTGTCCCCAGGAGCCCAACCTGGGGATTGCTCAAGGAGCCACCCTAGACATGCTCACCTGCCGTGCTGTGAGGAGACTGGGCTTCCTGCACTTCCCATGTGCTTCAGGGCACTGCTGCCTGGCTGAACCCCCAGCTCGCTCAGGTAAGCTCAGTCCCAGCTGGAGTATCCTTCCTCCCACAGCTCCTAATCAGCCATAACCCCTCACAGCTAAACCCAGTTACATCCCAGTGACTGAAAAAGAAAAAAACTCAACCATGGCTCTAACCAAACACACTTCTTTGGAAGCTAAAATGTATGTGGTATAGGAGTCTTAAACTTTCCTGATTCAAAAGCTGCCTTCTCCTTTCTTAGAGGCTTCATATGTTTTTCCTGGGGATGGAGATAAGTTGCAAAATACCTTCTCTGGCCCTGCAGGGCAGTGCTCTCTTGCATCCCTTCTTTTCTATACCCACATGGTTCTAGTGTCCTTGGTGGTCTCTTCATCACTGGGTCAGTGAGGGCAGAGGAGCTTTCCCGCTGGCCCTGAGATGTCTATCAGATCACTCTGTGCCTGGGTAGCACAGGGCTCATGCTGCACACTGGCTCTGTGGCTCAGGCTCTGCTACTTCTGCCCTGCAGGCAGCATCTGGGTCCCTTGACTTCTCTGCATGCTGTAATCTGCAATATGAACGAGCAGTCAGATCTGAGGGAAGTCGCTATGGTCAGACATGTGCCCTGGCTTGGGTTTATTTAAGTCTCTTTCATCACCCTGTAGAGTTAATTCCTGACTATGACCATCCATTATGGGACCCAACTTGCTTTTGGGGATCTCCGGGATCAACTCTGCTCAAATTTTGCCTGAAGCTTCCCCATCCTGCCTCTGCCTCCCTCTATCTACATGTGAAGTGAGTGAATACTTCCTCCTGGAAAGTCTTTCACCTTCCCTTATCTTCTTTTTGTTTTCAGAATGGGATGCCTCTGCCCTGAGGAGGGGAGATATATCCTGCTGCCTCCTCCCTTTGTGCTGCACTCTTCCTGATGGCCCTTTTCCTCTACCTGCCCTTGGCTTGTTTTTTAGAGGATATTAAGTGTCAAATTTGGTTGATTTGTTGCAGTCCAATTAGCTGACTCAATCTAATTAAGCTATCTGAAGTTACCTCTGTAATGTGGTGGCTTTGTTAGTCAACTCCATTCCCTCCTACCCCTGCAAAAATTTATGCCTCCAGCTGCCCCCTCCAGATTTTGGAGGCAGATTTCCACTTGGTTCTTGGCTACTTGATCAAAGCTTATGATTGAGACTGCAGGTTCTGCATATTTTCTCCAAGGACCATCTCCTCCTACTGCCTCCTTTCCCTGGTTAGTCAGGTCTGCCCACAGTTCTTCTTTCTCACAGAAGACTTGGAAGTACTCTCTCTGTCTCTAGCAGCTTGGCAATAAGGTCATCAAAGTGCTATCCCCTCATGAGACCTGTTCTTTGTACACATCCTCTGCCTTGCTTTGACTGAGTAAAAATTGCCCACAGAGAAATATGCTTTATCCCTGGTTTACTTGGCTCCCTGTAGTCAAAATCTGAAATTTTGTCACCTCCACAAAGTGCCTTTCTCCTTTGCTAGGGCTATCTCTTTTGTGTGTGTGTGTGTGTGTAGCTTTTTTCCCCCTGAAAAAAGGGAACTTTGTCTGCTGGTACTGTAGATTACGAAGTGGTGTCACTGAGGACAGACCTTTCCAAAGAAAGAACGGGTGATGCTTTAACCTGGAAAGATAGTGCCTCAGGTTGCTTGTTTTTATTTAGCAGAGTTCTGGGTATGAGCCTAGAGTGCCTACACCTGTAAGAAAATCCTTCCTGGCAGCTCCCACTAGGAGTCCTGTTGCCCCCTGTGCTGAACATGCTGGCTGCTCCCAGGAGAGGATATCAGGCACCAGGACATGACCTCTTTTCTGAAACATGACAAAAATCAATTTGCTTCCCTAGGTGTTTCCATTCCCAGGCATCCCTATTTACCTGCTTGATTCCTGTTGAGAAAGAGGTCAAGAGAAAAAGCCTGTCACACTGAGGTATTGCTTTCTAGGCACTATGGATGCTGTCCCAGCTACCTACCATTGCTTTTCATTTTCTCCCAGCCACCTATGTCTGTTTTCAGGGACATGCAGTGGTAAACAGGGTTAAGGAGATGGATTCACTCGGTTGGGAGTCCTAGGTTCAGTAAGAAACTTCAAAGAGCTAATTCTGTCCCCTAAATGATCTCACCTGAGACTAGGCCTACACAACACTCTCCAAAGGAGTTACTAACTTTCTCTTCCCCAAAGATTACTCTGAAATCATCAGTACAAAATCTGGAACTTCTCTCCATGCTGTTGGGAAAGATGGGGGTCTTGGTTCAGAGGAGAGATCTTTTTTGGGTTTCCAAACACTTGGTCTCCATTTTCAGAACTGCCCCAAATGGCAGGAGGAGGGGGGATAACTTTCTTGACAGGAAACAGCCTGGCAGGCAGAGAGGACTGATCTTCTTAATGGTGTCTTCAAATCGCCTTAATATAAATCCCCATAGAATAATCTTACTGGCTTTAATAGGTATGGAAGCAAAGAAATGAGCAGCACTTGAGAAGCTGCATTAAAGGTGTTTAAGCAGTAATAGAAAATGGTCATTTTGCAATAGATTTTGAGCAATTTTTAAGAATTTAAGAGAATTATCTTCCTCTTAAGGAATTTGAAATGCCAATTAAAAATGCTTCAGAAAGCGTCTGTTAAGCCCTGATGGATTTCTTAGGCTGGGCTATAAATGATCTGCCTTATTCCTAGGAGTAAACCAGTTGAGAGTCCTGTCTCTTTGAGCCACATAACTTGAGTACTTCATTCTGGCAGCATGAATATCATAGTATCAATTTCTATCATCATCAAACTTTGCTGTCATCGTTTGTAGCCATCTGTTATTTGGGCTAAAACATAAAACAGAGGGGGAAATCACATTTTTTTTATTAGCTTGTTTAGTTTAAACTACCAATTATGGGAGCATTTGCACCTTCAAAAAATTAACATCCTGTTACTCGTACAGGCAACTGGTTCAAGTTGGAGCTAAAGAACGGATCTGTCGATGATATCTCCCTCTAAAATTGTACTTCTTGGCAAAATCTTATTTACAACTCTAAGTCAATCAACACCTTTTTTTTTTCTTTTTCCTGAAAGAACTCCTGGTAATTTTTTCAAAACCCTTTGGCCAGGCATATAGCCAATAAAGCAAATTTTCAGATTACTGAAGTTATAAAAAATATTTTACAGTGAAATCTCAAAGCAGGAACAGCTGCCTGGGTTTGATCTTGACAGCTGCTCTTCACCTCACAACAAGCAGCCTATTTGTGTTTACTTATTCATTAATATTGAAAAATAACACAATAGGATCGGATGTCCTAGCTGGCAAATGCCCTACTTTTCCTCTATGTTAGCACCTCTGCCTCAGCATTGATGATACATGTATGTTTTATCTTTAAAACCCCCTCATGTTTAGCTTTATTATGACACCATTGAAATACTTTAGCTTCCCAGATAAAATAATTAAGAGCCCATGCAGGAAAGGTACCAGTTTAACTGGATCACAGAACGGTCCCATTAGTTTTCCAGAGACCACACACATTCTTAAAGTAAATGTTTTTTAGAACTGATCTGGATGAGAATAAATTCCCTGGACTAAAGCTCATATTCCAGGTCACCTGGGATCTCCATGAAATCCCATATTCCTCCTTTATACCATGCTCTGAGTGGAAAGGAAGATGCTTAATTTTTTAAAACAGAGCCTTGTCAAATGAGGCTTTACCCATAGTGTAAAGGTGCATATGTGGTTTCTGCATTTTCCAAATAAAACTCCCTAGGCTTGGAGTTTAATAGTCCCAAGTTTGGAGCTATTCTTCATCACCCTCTATCCACACAGCAAGGTCAGACAAGGTGTCCCTCTGATGGTGTGGGGAGCACAAGTGGCCTGCTCAAGGGTAAGGGCCTAGAGGGACCTTGGTGAAAGCTCATTAGCTATTTAAGTGCCTTTTATTTATTTGCAAGCCGGCTACCAGCCAAAAATGAGAACTCAACCCACTATTGAGTTACAGGGCAGCCCTGAAATGTCCCCGGCAAACACTTCAAGGAGACTGGAGATGTTTCAGAAATGAAGGGTTTGACCATGTTTTTTATCTATCTGTTGCCATTTGGCCTTCTGTGGACAGAAGCTGTTTTCCTCTGAGAGGCCAGGGGCGGCCGAGCTGTTCACAGGCCAGAGCAACATAGAATTGGGAAACTCAGATCTTCCCCAGGTTACAGCAACAACTGTGTTCATGAAAGTCAGAGTGTAAGGGCATAAACTGTGAAATAAATATCCAAGCAGTTGTCCTGGCCCTGGTTTGCTTGCAGTCAGAGCTCACCCTGAGCTGTTCCATGGATGTTCAGCACGGTGATGACAAGGGCAGCAATTGATTGGCAGTGAGAGATCAGTTTCATTCCACTGGATGCTGAAAGGCAGCTTGATACCTACAAGAATTCTCCTTGAAAATGCCGTTTCATCCTCATTTGGGGATTTAAATGCCATACTAGATGGCACTGGAGTAAATGGAATGTCACTAAGGGGCCCTGAGAAGTACGGAGAACAAAAAAATGGGGTAACAATGGGAGAAAATCTGGGAGAATCACTCCCTCAAACCAAAAAGAAAGAAGCCGATAAACCCAGACACATGTTATGTGCAAACAAAAGTTGCCAAAAGTGCTAGAAGAGTTCCCTAGACTAGTTGAAACCAGGAAAATTATAGATGTATTTTGAGACAATATTCAGCATTTGCTACACAAGTTGAATGTGATTTGATTTAGCTGTGTCTGGAAGGAAGCACTGGTACCAAAGGCAGCACGTTATGATCATTCAAAAAAACCCAAAAAAACCCCAAACAAAAAAACACAAAACACAAAAAATCAAAAAACCCTGGAGACTTCCCTGGGAGACATCCTCTCACACTGTGTGCCCAAACTGTCTGGTTTTGCAGCATGGAGGAAGGAGATGGTGTAGAACTACCAGGTATTTACACACAAGTGGAGAAGATGTGAGATGCTCAGACGAAGGTAAGGAAAAGTGACCTGTCCTGCTCTCCTGCTCTCCTGAAAATTCCTGGAGGTTAGCTAGTGCTGCTGCTAGAAGAAGCAGCATTTCAGCAGTTTGTGAGTTGCTAAATCTGTGCCTAAATCAGGATTAGACTGAAAAGGTCACTAGCAGGATAAAAGAAAGAAATTGTTATAGAAATATAGAAATGGTATTATTTTAGTATTTTAGAGTATTCAACAACAACTGCACACTGTGCCTGAGCTGCTGTTCATTCAGTAGGAAAATTTTAAACACTTTGAAAGAAGGCATGCCATCTTCGGGCTTGATTTGAGTGTCAGCCCGGGAGGGAGTAGCTTGCAACTTTATTGCAGTTATCGGCTGTAATGGTGCTAAGTCATAACTCCTTAGGTGTTACCTTGTATATCACATGCTAATCCGTCTGACATAGTTTTTAAAGGAAACCTATTTCAACACAGCCCGCCCGCCGCCTCGTGAAGCAGCTCTTCCACATTCGCACAAAAGAGCGTGAACCGATTTTTTTTTTTCTAATTCGCTCATTCTGACGCCGCGGGAAAAATTACATAAGGCGCTGATGACGACTTCTAAAGCGCTTTAAAAAAATGCACCCATCGCGGGAAAAAAAAATAAAATTAAAAAAAACCTCCAAACCTCTCAAGATCAGAATAAATAAAAAAACAAAAATCAAACAAAACAAAACCAAAAAACAATCAAACAACAACAACAAAAACTAAACCAAAAGACCCAAAAAACCACAACTTTCCTTCTTTCTCCCGGAGGCCGTGACGCTCCGCCCGAGGGGTTCAGCGCCGGTGTCCCCCCGTGCGGAGAGGCGCCGACGGCCGCTCCACGCTGCGGGGACGAGACGCGCCGCGCTCGGGGGAGCGGCGTCTCACGGCGGAGGCGGCTGCGGTGCCGTGTTGTTGTGCCGTGTTGTGTTGGTGTGGTGTCGTGTTGTACCGTGTTGTTTCGCGGGATGCAGCGCTCCGGGGCCGCGGGAGGGGCGGGAGGCAGGTGCGGGGGGGAGGGGGGTGGCGCGTGAAGTCACCTCCGCCCGTCCCCGCGGGCCCCGCCCCCTCCCGCGCTTCCCGCGCGGCCCTTTCTCCCTTAAAAGGACAACGGGGCGCGCGCAGCCGGAGAGGGCTCGATTGAGCACAATGGGGCCGTGGGAACGGCGCCTGCGCAGAGCGGCGAGGGGGCGGGGCGGGCAGGGGAGTGTGGGCGGGAGGGGTGGGGGGGCTGGCGCGCGCGCGCGCCCCCGCCCGCGGCCGGCGGCAGAGCGCGGGGAGCCGGGAGCGCGCGCAGCGGCGGGAGCGCCGCGCACCGCACGGGTGTGTGTTGGTGGGCGCAGCGCGGCGGTGAGTGACTACTTTCCCTTGGCTCCTCGGTGGGGAGGGAGGGAGGAAAAGTACAGGCGAGAGCGGACGGCGGGTTTAAACTTTTAGCTTTTGGGGGATTTAATATTTTTTGTTGTTGTTGGGATTTCTTTTTTTTTCTTTTTTTTTTTTTTTAAATCCAGCAGCCGGTGGTTTCTGTTCCACACAAGTTTTACTGTCCTGGAGCGTGTCTGCAGTTTCTGTAGCGGCAAAAAGACTTTGCCTCCTTGAAACTGTTTGACACGCGTGGCTTCTGCGCGCGGCGTTTTCCCCTTTTCTTTTTCATCTATTAGTGGAGTTTTAAATGAGGTGCGGGCGGGGAGAAACGCCCCCCGCATTGTTGCAGACCCTTCCCGATAATTCTGACTTGTCCTCCCCACCCCAAAGTACGGTTAAAGCCTTTAGGGGGAACGAGTAGCTGGTTTCCTACGACTTAACTTCGAAAGCGGTCCCAAGATGCGGAGCGGGTTGGGAAAGCTGGGCTGCCTGGCGATGACGGGCTGCACGGCGCCTTTCCCGGGCCGCGGCTGCCCATCCTCGCCACGCGGACGGCGTGTCCCCGCCGGCCGTGCCTGCCCGGTGCGGAGCGGGTGCCGCAGGTGCGGCCCCGGGTGCGCCCCGCAGCGCACACCTGTAGCGCCGGCGAGCACAACTTGGTGCCAGCGGCGCGCCGGAGGGGAGGGGGGGGCCGCCGGTGCCCGCCATCCCTCCCTCACCGTGTTTCACGGCGGGGAGAGCCGGCAGCTGCTTTTCTGTTATCACTACTACTCGCGGAGAGGTCGGAGTGTGTGCACGCCCCGAGACGGGGCAAAACGCGTGTCTGTGGGCTGGTGTGTGACACGTGCTGTCGGTCGCGCAGGTCGCGGCGTGGGGCCTCTCCCCCTCCTGCCCCCGGCCCGGTGCGCGGCGTTGCCAGCGTGGGGAGGACAGTGTGGCGGGCGGCGATGGCGTCCTGCCGTTCCCGCAGCCCAGCGCCGCTTCAAGTCGCTCCGGTCCCCGCCGGCGTGTGCCTGTGCCCGGCGCCAACAAGTTTTAACTCTCGGCTCCGGGAGGCGTTTGTGCGGAGCGGGAGTGGGGCGGGCGGCGTGCCCCCGGCGCGGCACGTAGGCAGCGCCCGGCTGCAGGGAAAACAAAGGGCTCGCATGTGCTGCGGGCGGCGCGGCTCCCGGCGCGCCGGGGGTGGGGGGGGGGCCGCGCCGGGGCGGGGGGGGGCTCGGCCCTGGCGCCTGGGGGTTGTCGGTGGGGGTGACACTTGTTCCGCGCGGGACAGTGTTTTTCAGGGGGCTGGCTGCCGTTTTTGGAGGAGTTTGGAGGGGCGGCGAAACTTTGGATGCGCCCGCGCTCCCCGTGTCACCGCCGCGCCGCACGCACGGCGCCGGGGCGGGCGGGGGAGCCCCGCCGGCCGCCCCGGGGCTGCCGCGGGGTCGGGGGTCCGGGGGAGGGTCTGTGTGGCCCCCGCCGCGGCGTGACCGCGTTGCTGGGAGGTCTGCGACGGCCCTTTGAAGTGAAACTGTTGCCATGTTTGAATTACGTCAGGGCCGAGCCATGAGGAACCGGCGCGGGGCGGGGGGGGGAGGACGGGACCGGAGAAGGGGGCGGCGGCCGTCACCTCGCCGGGACGGGGGTCCCGGTGCTCGGCAGTGCGGCTGGATCCGCGCTTCCCGCCGCTTCCCCCGGTGCCGGATGGGGCGCCTGCACCGAGACCGCGTGGTGGGGCGGTGTTTGCAGCGCGGGGGCCGCCTCGGAGCGCCCACCTTCGCGCTCGGGGCTTTCCTCCCCGGCGCGCCGCCTTCCCCTTCCTGCGCTCTTCTCATTTATTTTTAATTTTTGTTCGTCTTTCGGCGAGTTGAACGCTTGGCAGCCCCGCGGAGGGAGGGAGGGAGGGAGGGGAGGCGCGGCCACCCGCGTGTGCGCTCCCGCGGCTCCACCTGACCGGCGGGGCCGCCCGCGAAAGTAGGTCGTTCGCCCCGGGAGGGTCTTTGTTCCCGCTCCGGCCCCGGCCCCAGCCCCGCCGGCGGTAACGGGGGGGAGCGGGGCCGTGCCCGGGGCCGGCGCTTTCCCCGCGCCACGCGGTGCCCGGCGGAAAGCGGCGGGAGCGGCGCGACCGGGCTGTGCCGTTTCGGGCATCTCTCACTCGCTATTGTTTTGTTTTTGTTTTAAACTTGCGGTGTTTTGCGCCGAGGAAGTGCTCCCAGTCGCGCTCTCCCTTTCGTGAGGTAAAAGTTGCCGACTCCTCTCGTACATCCATCTCGTGAAGGGGATTTAAAGGGACCTGCCAAACCTGTTGTTTACTCGGGCCGTCCCTTAACGCAGCGAGCTGGGCTGAATCCCGCCTGCCCCTGGGCTCCCCCGGTGGCTCTTTCCTGGCGGGAACGGCCCCGGTTCATACTATTAAGAGCCTTGTCTGCTTCAGTCTGCTGGCAGCCCGTCCTTCCGACCCAAATTATTTAATAATCATTACAATTGCAAAGAAGTTTGGAGCTGCGCTATGGCTGCGCAGGCAGCTGGCGCAGGATGCTGCCCCCCAACCTGGCGCTGTGCGCCTGGAACACGTGTCTCTCTGGGCTCAAGGCCGGGCCCTGCCACCGTCCCCTCGTGGCTGGGGAGTGGGGAAGAGAAGGCCCAGCGTCCTGAATTGAGCCCAGAACTGCAATAGCATTGCACTTGGGGTGGAGAGCGAGTAACTTGCTTGAGTGCAACCAGTGATGCTCTCTTTTTCATTTTGAGTTTTAATTCGGTGCTTACGAAGGTGGCAGTGCAGCTGGATCCGTTTGATGGCCATGGAGACAACTCTTTAACTCATTGATAAGGCACACTAGGAGAGCAGTGCTTCCTCAGCGAACTCCTTCACTACTGTGTGTGTACTTACAGAGGTGAGACAGTTTCTGTCAGCCATGTGCTGGGTGTGTGCACCCCTTTCCAATCTGGACACAGTTTCACTGTGTAGTTTACAGCTTTTTTAAGTAAAGAGAACAAGATCGCACAAACTCTGCACCATAGGGACAGACAGTGAACTGGAAACCTTTCTGCTGACACCAGTGGACACTGACCTCCTTTGGCACGCAGGTAAATTCTAGGTTTCTTGAGATCTGTGGTATGTGGTAGAGAATCAGCAAGTAGCAAGTCGGAATTTTCAAACACACTCACAGGCATGCAGCATCCAGCTCCCACTGAAAGTAGGTGGGATTGAGTGCCAGTGCCTCTGGGAAAAATTCCTCCTCACTTCATTCTCCAAAAGGAGCTAATTGCCTATGTGATCAGTCTTCCTTTAAGAAGAAAATATCACTGATTTCTTAGTAGAAGACGTTAAAAGAGATGATAAATTCACAGATGTTAAAAATAAAGTTAAAACTGTAATGGTTTGTCTTACTCGTGCTAAACAGCTCTTTGTTACCAAACTCTGCTTTGCATTGATTCTTAACACCTGATGCTTTGTACCTCTTTCTTAACGAGATGAACAACATACACATGGTTCTACTTGACAATCAGCTTCACACTTGCACCTCTTGTAGCACTTACATTTTAACACAAAAAAGAAGCCAGGGAGCTGGGGCTTGAAAGTTGAGTGGTTATGCAGAATGCATGAGCAGGACTCCATTTCACAGCTTAAGCCTTTGCCATTTTAGAATGTGCTCAGTCCAAAGTCCAAGTGGAATTATCAGTAATATTACTTAATGAAATGAAAATGTATCCTTTTTAATGAAGTCATTTCAGCTGTTCTGCCAAATAATTACTACACCTTCTGTTCAAATCCCTGTCTAGGTATGTTACCTTCTTTAAAAAAAAACAAACAAAAAACCCCAGCCAAAAAACACAAACCAAAACTGTTCAGTGTCTCATGATCACAAGTGTCTGTGATGCTTTCTCAGTAGCAGGTGATTGCAAACAGCATCATAACAGTTGTGGTGACTGTTTTCAGATAAGCATCGCAGACAACTCCAGCGCTTGTTTGAGAACATCCCAGATTCTCCTTGTTGGGCTCATGCTCAGACTGAGCATGATGTTAGTTATGCAACAGGGAGCAGGGGGAGTCATCTTTCAAGATGGAATGTCTGCAGGTGGGACAGGTTAGGTATTTTTTTTTCTTTTTAACCCCTATGCAAATCTTACTGATTACTGTTTTCATGCTTTGGCCTCTCTCTTCTGGAGGACTAACCACATGGCAGTTTAGAGGAACACCCAAGTGACTTAGCCCTTCAATTCTGTAGTTTAAGTGGGCTAGGAACTTACTTCCCAGTGAAGAGCAGCAGGTAACTAGGCTCCTTTGTGACTTGATTGCTCCTGAAAACTTAACTCAGAACAGCTTGTGACCCAGCCAGGATGCTGTGAATGCTCAAACACGGGAAAGAAATGTCCAATTTGATTTTTGGTACGTGGTTAGTATTTGCTGCCAGTTGCATCTGGTGTGCTAAGATTTTACTGCAGCTCTGAGCACGCGACAGTAGCTGTGGACAACTACCAGCAAAGGAGTGAGTTACTTATTTTGGCAGAGAAAAGATTCCTGAAATGTAGTTTTGAGTTTTGCTGGTTTTGCTCAGGACATCAAGTGCTGACAACTCCACAGCATGCTGTTATATTCAGATGTGTCCTAGGCTGTAATGGCCAAATACAGCTTTCCTCCAAGTAAAGTTGTTTTGGGTGGAGAGAGGAAGGGAAATGGAAGGAAAATCTGAGGATATAGGGGGCCAGAGGAGTGTACAGTATGCCCAATGCTAGGTTATGGGTGTTGGAAACTAGTCACTCTTTTTTGAGCTATAAGGACAGATGACCGAGTAAAAGAAATGTTGCTGCAGATAATGAAATTGCATTTTCAGATGACCCCAATTAGATTGGTCTCTTATGTCCTTGGAGCATTCTGGCTTTGTGCATGTTAAAGTGTTTTTTGGGGGGTCCAATTTTAACTTCTGTTCCAAGGGGGTTTTTTTGCAGCATGTAAACTCATGGTGGAGGTATGTTTACATTGAGTCTCTGATATAGATCAGCTCCTCTGTTGATGTACAGTTTTCTGTCCTACAGTTGATTTTCAGTAGAGGTATTGCAGTTTATTTCAGCAGAGGGACAGGCCCAAGAATTTATTGCGAGAAACAACTCTGCTCCTGGCGCCTTAGACAGCTCTGGAAGCATTTTTCGTGTGTGTGCATGTGCCTGGGTGTATGCACTTGCAGATGCAAAAGGCAGAGCATGTATATTCCTTCTGTATTAAGGCATCTGTTTCTTTCCCTTTAAAAGAAAAAAAAATCATACCATTTTGGCTATGTTTCTTAGTTCCAATGTGATGCTATAGAGACAACAATTGTGAGATTTTTACTGACAGGAACCGGCTGCATCAACATATGTAGGCTAGATCGTATTTTTTTGTAGACCAACTTGAGGGAGGCTGTGCCAAGGCTGTTTTGTACACATAAAGGCAAATCAAATTGTTCTCCTCTTCTCTGTCAATGTACTGGCAGTTTTGGGTTGTACAAAGGGTGAATAATTCAGGGTCAGAATGAGGAAATAGGAAGAGAGGAAGGTATTGAGTAGTTGGACCGGCATCCCTCTGCTCTCCCATAACTCCAGGGAATGTTTCTCTTTCATCTTTGCAAGAAGCAGGTGAGCACGTTCATTCCAACTGGCCTGATAATTGTGTTACAAAGGGAGACATGCCTGCCTTCTAGGAATTCCATCCTTTCTATTATAAAAGGTTTTCATTCTTCTTGGGTGATCAGAAAGAATGCAGAAGGAATCTGGAAAAGCAAATGGAAGTGGCTCAGCTTACTTTAAAATCTAAGAGTTCAGAAGTTCTTCCATAAATTGAAAACTTAATGAGTATCTGAAGCAATGCCTCCTTCTAATTTAGATCATCAAATTAAATTTTGCAAAGAAAACTAAGCACTAAATTCTAGTCCTGACAGGCAACAAAAGCATGAAACTATTTTCACACATGTAATGATGCATGCTGCTTTGTACCAACCTTTCACAAAGGTAATAAGCAGGGTGTGGAGATTCTTTTATTTCCCATCTACTTTATTGTTCTCTTCCTAACTCCAAATTTTTTTGCAAGACAAGTTTCTGGTTTTGATGCTGCTTTTCCAAAAGTGAGAGGGTAGAGTAATGGAGAGAGGTTTTTCCTGTAGCCTTTTCTGAGTCCATTCAAGTTGCTGAAGCAGAACTTGGGGGAATAGGAACTTCTGCAGGGAGAAGCTGCAGAGAGGGAGACCAGGGAGGAGGAGGAGGAGAAACACTTTTCCCCTAACTTGGGGGAATACAGCTTCCCTGCTAATGCAGGTAAATCTCCATTTCTGTAGAATGACAGATACGCTCCGCTGAGATTTCTGATTTGTGGCTGGTGAGCTGTCCCTTTCACTTCTCGCAAGTGCTGATTTAAAAAATGTCATATATATTTTAATAACATGCTTAAATTTGGCAAATAATAACAAGCTTAAGTAACATTAATAATGTGCTTAGATTTGGCAAAATTATGTTGTGTAATTCTTTCTAATTTCTGTGCAAGTTACTTACTTCCTACTTGCCATCTTTTTATCTGTCCCAGATTTCACATGGTTAAAATACCACAGCTAAGATTCAGGTGTTCGGGTAGCTGGCAGTCTAACTCCCTGGTTCTAATTTGAGATCTAAATAGCAAAGCTTTCAAGTTAAAACCTTTCAAAGGGCACAGTCTTATATACTTCTAAGTGCATATTAGCTATTAAGCTCTCCAGCTGACAGAATATTTAGTGTATAATGGTCAAATGGCAACTGTTTAGGATTAAATCTGTGACTGAACTGACGCCTTCCATTTATAACTGCACTTCAATGCAGTTGTCAGAGAAATCTGTTTAACTTGTGGTTTTGCTACTAGCTCTTCCCCATTCAGGCATGATGTATGGTAATACTGTTGCTGACCATTCATCAAGTGGGAAACAGATGGCACTAGTTTCCCTTCTATTGAAGGATGGTGTTGAAAGGCCGCTCCTGTGAGAATGGCAGCAATGATGCAAAACAAAATATTTTCAGAATATGTGTTTGGTGCCAGTCTTTGCCAGAACATTAATATATCTTGTTCTACTGTGGTGTAAATACCAGCTGGTGACAGAGATCATCTTATCAGCGTCTGGATTTCTGGAAGAATCTGGGTTAGAAAGTAAATCACGTTGTTGATGTTGATACGAGTTCTGTGCTTGCCATGCAGCAGTCAAGATGTACTTGCTGCATAAGTTTTGCAGCATTGGTGAACCTTGTGTCTGCAATTAGTCTTGAACTTTCTAAATAAAAGTACCAGACCATGGATTTAACATTGGGGTAGTCAAACAACATCTAAAATTGCTGTTTGGAAGTTGAAAATTCCCAGATGAGTATGCTGTTGGATCTCCGGAGGCTTGTTAAAGTGTTCATAATAGAGTGTCTCTTGGAGAAGCACATCAGATGCTAAGAAACAAAATACATACTTCTGAGTGTTTGCCTACACACTGTTGCGTATTTGCCTTCACAGGGCAGGGATACTGACCTGACTGGGTTGTGCTTTAGTTTGCTATGTGTCCCTGAAAACACACCCAGCAGAAGCTGAGAGTAGTAACCATCCCTCAGTGAGCCCATTCAGCGGGTCATGGACTGCGTACCTGCTGCCACCCGCACTGGATACTGTACCTGCTCATGGCTTCCAGGCCACTGCTGTGCTAGCGCAGGGAGCAGTGTATGTTCTGAAAAGCCTGGCAGCGTTTGGGGTGAGTTTGCTGGATATTTGCACAAGTCATCTTTGGGAGAACGTAGCCCTAGGTGAGTGTGGTGCAAATGTGAAGAAAGGAATACAGCACCTCAAGCCTGTGGTAGACAGCATGAGCTGGGACGGGGAAGGAGACACCTATCCCCTCCATCTCTCTCCTAAGCTTGGAGGATCTCTTTGGCATTCAGCTGGCACTAGTCCCTTGCCATTAACAGGCTTTGCAAAGTCAAGACAAGCCTTATGGGGAGTTGACTGGTGTCTTCCTAAGTGTTTTTGCAGTGGTAATTGCAAGGAGACTCAACCTCAGTGGGCACCAAGTGGTCTTGTGTGTGCTATACTGAAATGTAAACATATACACTCTCAGCTGGATATGGGTTCCTTAATGGATTTTGTGTAAGAGTATTAACCAAAAATATTGGATACAGTTTTTGCTTTTCTCTTATTCTCACAGCTTGGGAAACTCTGTGTTTATTTTGCAGTACTGCTGTGCTCTTGATCTTCCCCTCTGGGGTTAGTGGGGGGGATGTGTTTTCACCTCTGTGTGTAGAAGACTGTGCTAGGCCTGGGTGGTTTACTAGCTTTTGCTGTGGTCCCACAAAAATGCACAGAATCTCTTTTCCTTGCACAAAATCTCTCTGCAGTAAAGTAAGCACAATGCTACATACAGTTGTTTTGTGGAAGCATGTTTTTGACCTCACCTGAACCTGCTTTTCAAATTATTTTATTGCCATAATGATGTGGCAAGTCTTGGCAGTGTAGACTGAAGATTTGAGATTAATTTTCTCTGTCCCACTGGAAGATATTAGAATTACACTCCTTACCTTCCTGCAGGTGGAAGATTTGGAGACACATGCCTATGCCACATACATTAACCAGTAACCCAGGTTAGGTTGCTGGGACTTGGCAGTCCTTGGGACTGGGAAGTGACTGGGAGTTCCCTCTCACTAGACTAGCCCACAAGTGATGGAGATGCTCCTTTGCCAAAAGTCCTGCCTGAGCTACTGGGTCTTTCAGTAGCATTTGTGGGAAGGTCAGTTAGTTTTCTGGTAGTTTCTACGAAACTATAACGACTTGGTCTTTTGTTAAGGGAAGAGGGGGAAATGTGTTATTTGCAGGGCTCCATGCAATTTTAATTTTTTAAAAGCAGAAGTTCCCAGCAGTGGGAACCTGTTCTCACGGAGCTTCCTGCAGCCAGTGGCCTGTCCCCTTCTGAGCAGATAGTGTGTTATAAGCAGCAGGGGTGGCTGCTCAGTCCCTGCAGCAGGTGGTTGAGACAAACCTTGCACCAGGGTCTGTTCAAAAGAGAACTTCTTGGAACAGTCCTTGCCTGTGTTATGAGGCAGAGGCTGTGTGGCCTGTGAGGACTTGCTGTGTGTCCAGGCCCAGCGCCAGAAAAGCACCAGCTTTGCTCAGTTGTTGGTTTGGTTTTTTGAAGTGCTGTGGGAACTGTGTTTGCTCTGACAGCTTCTCATGCCGTGTCAGACTGTGCCTAACAGGAATCTGCACTGGGGAGTAGCTGGCACCAGTGGAGAACTTGTTGGTGGTGGGGACATCATGTGTTGAAAGGGTCTGTGTCGTAGGGACTGCAGTAAATCCACTTGTGAGTAACTTGAAAAGTTTCTGCCTGGAAAACAGCCTCACTGCATGATACCTGCTCTGATAGCAAATCCTAGCTTAGGAAAAGAATAGGCAGACCTGTGAGAGCAGGATGGCATTTTTGGCTTTCTGTGTTGGTGCTGAGTTTGCAGAGCTGGTGGTTAAAAAATTCCCTGTAACTGGAGTTCCAGGGTTATTGGCAGCAATGTGTGGTAGGCACATGCTGAGATGTGCCCCAGGGTCTTGCTCCCTGGCCCTTTTCTAGCTAGGTTTGCTTCCCATGGAAAGCAGGGTGGGGAAGGCAGGAGGGTGAGAACAGAGCATGTGCTGACATGGATCTGGGATGTGGCTGGGATGCTCACCCGGGCCTGAGAACAGAGCAGTGCTCCTTGGTCCTGCAGCGCAGACATGGCCACTGAGGGCTGGGTGGGACTCCACCCTGCTGTTTTTAGAGTGGCTTTTCAGGTATGTCTGCCCTACAGCCTCGAGGTATGACTGCAGCTCATTTGAAATGACTCCTACTCACTTTCAGCAAGGTTTGGCAGGGCTGTTTCCAACCAACACCGGTGGTGGTGACGAGGTAGTTCCAGTGACCTGGAGTTCAGCTGCCAGTTCCTTATCCAGGAGCTCAGGCAGATTCACATGGCCTGTCCTGCAGCCTGTTTTACCACATACATAGGGCTTTCATTAGCCAAGTCAGCTGCATTCACAGCTCTGGGTTGTGCTGTTCTAGATGTGCCCTTAGAGTAGATTCGTGCAGTAAATGAGGTTGTTACGAGTCCTGCTGGGTATTGCTTAATATCCCAGCTGTTAATTACATAATTTTTTTAACAAGTGCATTCTAGATGCCTCTGCTCTTCTGAGGCAACATGGCATAAAAAAAATGGTGCCCCACTCTAGCAGTTTCCCACCTGAATTATAGTTTACCTTTGCCCAGGTTTTTCTTTCAGTATCTACAGTGATAAGTAACACCAGTTTCTCTTTGTTTTCACAGGCTACTGCTGGGAGGAAAAGATGTTTGGCTTTCACAAACCGAAGATGTATCGCAGTATAGAGGGCTGCTGTATTTGCAGAGCTAAGTCTTCCAGTTCCCGTTTCACTGACAGCAAACGTTATGAAAAGGATTTCCAGAATTGTTTTGGGTAAGATTCTTTCTTTAGTCAACGTCGTGGTCAGTTGTGACATTGATCTCCGGGCCTCTAACCTGGTGTGCTGTCCTTGCTCTATAAGACTGAAAGATTAGGTTAGCAGAGGTGAGTGGTGGGAAAAGCCTGCCTGTGGCTTCCTCACAGCTTTCCTGAGCAGACAAGGAGAGGCTGGATCCTCTGCTGCTGTGTACGGTACCATTTTAGTTTTGGTCTGCTGTCACTGCCCATGGAGAGCTGTTAATTCCTAACAGCAAAGTTTTGGGCTCATGCCTCACCCACCTCACAGCACATGCAGGGATTTAAACCCCTCTCAAACTGTGCATTTTTCGCTTGTTCCACAGAGGTGTAAATACCTACACGAAATGATGAACTGTACAGGTCCATGGAGGCTCTCTGTGGCTCTGAAGATTCAAGAATGTTAGATAAAACTTGAGGAGAAATATTTAGGAGTTTCAGCAGCGTTTATGTGAAGGACTTGTTATGGATATTGGTGTCTTTGTTCAAATAGGACATGTCAACAAGTAATTAAAACTTCTCGTTTTAAACCCCTTCTAATGGAAAAAACGAGCATCAAGTAATTAGCTTTCAAATTAGGTAATGTTGCTCGAAAGCACTGGTAATAAAACTATAAATACAAGTGATTTCTTGTGCCAATTACTGTGACCTTTTAAATTTTTTAAATTACTTTCGAAGAGCTTTGAAATTATGTATAAATATCTCCCTCTTCCCCTCTTTTTCTAGAAACACTACTTTCATGTACAACTTTATAGTACTTTGTATTTACCAGGGATTTTTGTACATAAGTCTGGTGGTGACAGTTTTCCTTATCATATTTCTTGACTACTGTCCTTGGCAGTCAAAGACTGTGTGAAGATACATTGCTTTTTTTTTTTTGGTTGTTGTTAACTACAGTAAAGCAGCTTGCAGTGTACCAGGGCCATTGGTCTCATGCTTTCTGTTTGCCAAGGTAAAAATGCAGTCTTAACACTGAGCAAATATCTAAGCCTGCCCCATTCATCTATAAATCTTCAAAGTCTTCCTATTTAAATTGCTTGTAAAATTCTACAAGGTTTCCCCTTTATATTTCTTTTAGCAAGGATTAGCAGTAGAGATGATTCCTGAAGAAAGCTTGTTAAAGGGAGCGAGTATTGCTGTCATTCCAGTGACTGCTGTTTCTGAAACCTTATCCTGTGCTTATGTGGGAGTGTGTTAGGTGGTATTTGTTACTCATCCTTGAAGCTCTGTGAGAAAGTTAAGACCTGAGTAAGCTGTTCATGTTTGTTCCCAAATGTACGTTTGAAGAACATGATTATTCCTCCTTCTTCAGTCAAACTAACAAACCCACTGGAACTGTGTGTTGTTTTCTGGTTTTTGGGGGAAAGAACCCCAAAACCTGAAGGTGACAGGACTGCTGTTTTCAGTGCCCCTCTGGAGGCAGATTATGACACCTTTTATTTCTGTGTGGAATAGTGCTTTTTGAAAGTGAGACCTGGTCTTTAAATGGCAATGTTTGAGCACCCCAGATGACTTGTAATGCCCGAAAAACAGAGCTTCAGAACTCCTCTTATTCATCAATTTTTATGCTTCTTGCTGTTATCAAGTGGAGGTATGCTTTTATTAACTGTAGTTAAGTGATTTTTCCTTTTGTTTTTACCAGGCTCCATGAGGCCCGTTCAGGAGATATTTGCAATGCCTGTGTTCTTTTGGTGAAAAGATGGAAAAAATTACCAGCAGGATCCAAAAAAAACTGGAATCACGTTAGTAATTTATTTCTCTTCATTCCCAAAACCAACTCTTTCTAGAGAGGGGAGGTGCTGGTAAAGATTTGGGGGTTGCTGTTTCCCCCACGCTCTCTCTTCCCACTCTCAGCATCTCTAAATCCTTCCTGGAGTATTTCCTATTATGTGGCTCTTACCTGCCTTCGTTTGGCTTATGTGCAAATGGTGATTATGCAAGCCCGAGATGGAGTCACAGACTGACTTACCTTGTAATTCCTTGTTTTCACAAGCTCATAACTTTGTCCAAAAGTCTCTTATGACACTCAAAACATTTCAAATTTGGCCTCTATCCAAAATGGGTTGCTTTTTCTTTTTCCAAGCAAGTGACTTGCTCCAGCAACACATAAATCAATGTCATTTAACCAGATAATTACAATGACTAATATCTCGCAGCAATTCCCACTCATATATTCTGGTTTGATACACCTAATTCAATTTGGGCCTAGGGCTGGGAAGATGATCAGGATTCCTTGTGTATGTAATAATCTTTATCCAGGAAGCCTGGATGGTAATGGCAGCCAGAACTATAGCTATCACTACTGCTAGCTTTCCTCAGAGGTTAAATTTATGATTAAAAAACCAAAAACTGCAGGGCAAATGCTTGGCAGACACTCCTAACTGTACCTGTATTAGTTCAAACAACTGTTGTGGGCTAAACTGAATTTGTCAAAAATGGTAAGTTGGCAAAAGTTGAACTAAATGGGCTTTTAAAACTAGTTTCTGCGTTTCCCTGCAGACTCAGCCTCTTACAAGCCAGATTTAAATGAAACATAAGAGTGTCACAGCACAGAACTGCCTTGGATTAACTAAATTGGTTTTGAGCACCCTCAGCCAAGTCAGTACAGGTGCCTTGACTGGGGCAGTATCTGGGCATGATGCAAAAGTGTTAGGCATGCATTTTCTGTGTTGTAGGTGGTAGATGCCAGGGCTGGACCCAGTCTTAAAACAACATTGAAACCAAAGAAAATGAAAACTCTGTCTGGAAGCAGAATAAAGAGCAATCAAATCAGCAAACTGCAAAAGGAATTCAAGCGGCACAGTAAGTGGATCCAGAGAGATTTTGGCAATAAACTTTAGCCTCCCCTCACATAGCTTACAGTTAACTGGCCAAGTTGAATCACCATCTAGATTTGATTGTACACTCACACATTTGGGCGCTGCCTGTTTTCACAACCTCTTGTTCTCTTAGACCTTGGAGAGGGGGTGGAATGAGGAGGAAGAACGTGTGTGCAGAGTGGGCTGCAAGACAGAGGTGGGGAAGTGTCAAGGGGGGAGTGTGGAGCCTGGCTTGAAAGAGTGGGCAGTTGTAGCTTATGTCCAACACTTAAATGACATGTCTCTAAAAAGAACGTTTTGGGCAAGACCCTCTTTGAAACTGAAGTTGGAAGAGGCTTCCCCCTGCTCTCAGTAATGTGCTATGGCCATTTTTCAGCTTTCTTTTCCCAAGAAGATTTTAGTCTTTTTCTTGCATACATGTTTTCAACCCAGGCTTTGTATTTAGCCTAGACTTCCCCTCGCCCACCCCTACTTTAAATTCTTACCATGTTTCCTTATACCTTCCTCTGCTCCAGTGATTTCTTTCCAGTAGCACATGGACTATTCAAATGAATTTGGATTCATAGCTTTCCAACAAAGCCATCTGCCAGCTGTATTCTAAATATATGTTGGTCCTTTAGGGTTTTTTTCTAAAGCAAACCTCCTAACTTCTTAACTGCTGCTGACTTGGTCTTCTCTCTCTTTCAATTATTCTACCTGGCTTGAAGGAGAAGTCTCCAAAGAATCAGTAAAGGTCCTGACCCAAAGAGCTTGTATCTCCTCATTCAATGTGCTGTAGGTAATCTAGTTGTGTTACTGTATCTGCTAGAGATGACAGCTGAAAGGTAGGCGAGTAGATGCTCTGTTAAGGTGTGTGTCTACAGAGAGCCCGTAGTTTACAGTCTTGATCCAGCAAAAGCTCAATACTACCTAATGCATGATGAGAATATGTATATATATATAAATATACACACACATATAATGCACTAGAGAGAAGAGCTTTATAAGACTTTACCTGAACAGGTGAGAAAGAAGATTTACAGTAAGAGAGAAAGTACTAGGTATGAAGAGCAGATCCCATTGTCTTGAAGGATCTTCAGTGATTCCAGAGCATGGCCTGCATGGGCTATGTTTGAGAGCCAGGAACTGAAGCCTGATCCTGAACCTCTTGCCAATCTCTCACGTGCCAGGACCCCCTCCAGTTCCAAGGTCTGCTTTGGAAATGCTGACATTTCCAAAGGTCTCTGTATTGAAACCTGGTGGGGGCAAGTTAAAAAAAGGGGTTGTCATTGTTAGGTTTTTCTTGTTAACTAAAAAAACTCTTTTCTCTCTGTTCCCAGTCCATGTATGACCTTTTACAACTCAGAAAGAGGCTAAGTCATTGGATGCATGTCCTCATTGTGGCATTTATTTTTTCCCCTGCAGATTCTGATGCCCACAGCACAACTTCGAGTGCCTCCCCGGCTCAGTCGCCCTGTTACAGTAACCAGTCTGACGATGGCTCTGACACAGAGATGAGCGCTGGGTCCAGCAGAACACCAGTGTTCTCCTTTTTAGATCTCACATATTGGAAAAGGTAAAAAGGTGCACTCTGCAGGTGGTGACTAACGTCACATGCACACTGCTTGATTCTGCTTCTTCAGGAGTTTGTTGCTGCTGAACTATTTTTGGTTTAAGGATATAATTTAAGTCACAGAGCATTACACAATACCTGTCTGTCTTTCTTTGGGAAGAAATGCCATGTACTTGAGACATTTTCCCCTATCTCCTTCCAGTTTCTTAAATACTAATGCAGTTGCTGGAAAATATTTTTACTCGTTTTGGGAGCACCAGATAATATTCCTGTCTGTCATTATCTTTTCTTAAAACTATGCCCTGTAGATGTGATGTGTTGCCAAATACAAGAGTGTTCTCAGCTTGCCAGCAAACATAGCATTTGATTTGGTTGACCTGTGATGGTAGTCATTTGGAAAAAAACAATAAATCCTGGAGTGGGAGGAAAACCACAAGGTTTTCTGGGAGCTGACGAGCTTGTTATCTTTTATTGCATGTTGTGACACAGTAATCCCTTGTTTAGCTAATTGCTCCATTGAAATTGTTGTGACTTTGCTGCCTCCTCTCAAATAATGTTTGCAATTGCATTGTAGCCAAGGTTAGTTCAGCCCAGATAGTTGTGTATCTGAAACTTCTCTGGGAAGCAAAGTGGGAGACTTAGTTTTGCAGAGATATGTTTGGATTTTTTCTCCATATTTTTGTTTCTTCCCCAAAGCAGTGTTGTGGATTTAGACACAGACTTGTTTTTTCTTTATGAGCAGCCTTTTTGCCCCTGTCCTCTGAGCTGGAGGCTCAGTAGTGTCTGGGGTCAGACTTATTTTTTGCATGTTTGTAAATTCTGTATATTCTAAACACACAAAGTATCTGTCTCCCTGCCATTTCTTCCAGACAAAAGGTCTGCTGTGGAATTATTTACAAAGGTCGTTTTGGGGAAGTCCTCATAGACACTCATCTCTTCAAACCTTGCTGTAGCAATAAAAAGTCTGCCACTGAAAAGCCAGAACAAGAAGGACCACAATCTCCAGCAATCTCCACCCAAGAGGAGTGGTGACTTCCTTGGATAGCTGCAGAAGGTTACACAGATCCTCTTATTCTCCAGAAAAATACTAGAAAAGTGACTCTTCACTTTGGACACCTGCTATGCTGCCAAAAGACTATTCCCTAGAACTGTTTTGGGTTTTACTGCTACAATTCCACAAACTCTGAAGCCAGTTTGTATCCTTTCAGAAAGACTGTACATAATATTTAAGATGCTATGGAACACTTGGCAAAGCTGAATGCTGCTGCAAGGTTGTCTAATCTTCCCCCCACAGTCACTTCACAAGTGAACATGAGGATGGGGGTTTGTATATTAAAGTATATGTAGTTCATGTTTCTGTAATTGAAAGAAGCAGTGGTTGTAAGGTTTTTTTTTTTCTTTAAAAGTTGGTTGGTAAACTCCCTTAAATCCCCAAGAAAATATTTCATTCTTAGACATGTATGAGTCAATAAGATGAACTAATACATAGAAATGTTATAAGTCACCTCTCTAGTTATATAAATATATATTTTTAAAGGTGTGGAGATTTCACCCTGTACTACTGACTTAACAAAGACAAATATTTCATCCCTCCCTTGTGACACAGACTGGTAAACTGCAGACATGTCTACTATGAGTGGTAGCTTGCTGAGAAGGCCTCTAACATACAGTCCTCCTCAGAAGGGGTGGGAGAGCTCTCCACCTTAGCTAAGGGGAACATAGCAAAATGGGAGGTTACTTTGTTTTAAGCCATCAGCAGACACCCTGGGCGTGGTGTAATAACCAGCTAGTGGTGAGAGATGGACCAAGAAACATCTTGATGCCCAAGTTAGGTGTAAAGGATGGCCAAAACTGAGTAACTGCTCTCAGTTGGCCCTGTGCAGGTGCACTGTGACCACAAATAAGACTCCTCCTGGTTTTGGACCTGACATAGAACCAAACCCCTTGCTAAGCAAATCAGTCTCTGGTCCAGGGAATCTGATTGCAGCCTGGGGTCTGGATTCACAATTGCTGTTTTGAAACCCTTCCCCTGCAGTGCTTCTCTGTGTTTGGGTTTTGTTTTTTCTGTTTGTTTGTTTAAGCAACTGCCAGATCAATGCTTTTGTGAATACTGAATATGAAAAGTTCTGCTAAGAATGGTGCTGTGCTGAATCAAGGCAGCTCTGTTTGCATTCGCGATCAAAAGATAATACTTTCTACATAGATTCCCAGACGAGCTTATGTGCAAATCATTGTGACACTCCTTCAAACTCCCCTTTGCCTGTGGGGGGGAAGCAGCTTCCTGGAAGATTGTGCTGCAGTTTTAGCTCCCAGTTGCTTCATGTTCCTTTTATGAAGGTTTGACTTGTGTGAGTTGAATTCTGCTTTTTGTTTGTTTGTTTTTTCTGGTTTTGGGGGGAGGGGGGATTTTTTTCTTATGATTACTCTTTTGGGATATCCTACAATGGATTGCTACATGGTGTGATTCTTGGGGCTGTCCTGCACAGGGCCAGGAGTTGGAGTCGATGATCCTGATCCTGAGTTGGTCCCCTCCAACTCAGCATATTCTATGATTCTAGGCTTTCCTTTTTCTGAGAGTCATCAGCATAATACTGTGGTGGGTAGGGTTTAGGACTGGATTTCCATGTAGTCTCCATTCCTGAAATGGGAATACTTAGCAAATGAAAATATAGATAGGGAAAGATATGCAGGTTTTAAGAGGAGCCTCTGCCTTCAAAGCTTTTTTTTTTCTTTCTTTTTTCCTCTCCTTCTGTTGGGTAATCCAGCCTCTGGAGAGAAAGAAAATCAGGGGAAACAGGGCTTTGACTTATCACAGCCTTACAGCTTAGAGCTTTCATTGGACTTATTTTGCTCTTCCTAAACTCTGGAGATTCTGAAGGGAGGACAAAGCTGCTTACCTTGCTTTCATCCTCAACCGAATAGAATCATTTGGGTTGGAGAAGACCTAAGATCATCGAGTCCAGCTATAGATATAATGGATACTTGGTTGTATAAAGGCATAATTAGATTGGTCATGTCCAATAAGGGCTTGAGCGAGAGTCCTCGCTATTTTTTGCAGACACCTGTTTCATGTGAATTTGTATTTTCAGCATCAGTAATTCTGTACACCTAAGGCTGCAGTATTGGTGGTAGGATGTGCTCTGATACGAATCATCTCTTCTGTATTTATTTATTTATTGCTAGATTTCAACCACCAACTGCTTCCCCTACTCCCTCCCACCTCTTCCATTCCTGGTAGTAATGCAAAATGAACTGTATGTAGTCATGCACTTTGTATTAATGTATTAGAAATCTATGGAACCTGTTTTGTACTTTTATACTGTTCAGACACTTGTAATCGAAACTTTTTTTTACTAGGGTAATGAATAAATTTAGACTTATTTAGAAAATAAGCAACTTCTCCTCTGTTTATTACAACTCTCTTCTGTTAATTAGACTTGGTGTTGGAACCAGTCCAGGCAACCCATGTTGAACAAGACCAAGACTTTTTTTTTTTTTTTTTGAGGTGAGTGAGGTAATTCTCTTCCTATTTTATTTGGAAAGAAGAGCAGAGCAAAGGAAGGAGATGGTGTTTGTTATGATAGACAGCTGTCTCGGGGCACAATCAGAGCTTTCCCTTGGCTCTGCGTGTGCGTCAGGCATTCCTTCACTGGGAATGGGTGGTGCTGACATTGGGTGTTCGCGGGGAGCTTGCTCTCTTTCTGACTCACCATCATTCATTGAAGGCCAGCTGAAGTAACAGCGTTAAAGGGTTGGTGCTGACAGCATTTGGAAACATCCCTTTCCAGATCCAGCAGAGTCGGTGGAAGAGACTGGTGCTCCTCTACTGAAGCTGGAGCCTGGAGTGTTCCTTCCCACGACAGGCATAGTCAGCTGGATAAGCTCCAGCAGACTGGTGGGAGCAAGGTCTCTGGTAGGAGCTGTCCGTGAGTAACTGAGTTTAGAAGATAATGGGGAAAACATTGCAACTTTAGTTTGTTGCAAGAGACCATTTTGGACTTTAGTGGAGATGCTGATTTATTCCTGCTGAGACACTGGCTGTTTTCTTATAAATTGAGTTTGATGATATCCAGAGATTCATGTAGAAATCCCTTCAGAGAAAGCTCTGCATAGACTGCAAGACCACATGATTTTAGTACAAGAGCATCTATTTTTGACATATTTGACGCATCTGCTGAAGATGCCTAAACATACCTTGAGCATAGTTCAGTTCACCTAAAATGAATTTACTATCTAAAATTACTGAAGAGAAGCAGGTGTGCCAAAAGGTGGTTTAAAGCAGGTAACCTGCTGTGTAACCCATTATTTGCAACTTTCCATCCTGTTTCAAATAATTAATTCCTTCTCTCTCTTACACTGCTGCTGCACACCAGTGACTACAGCTACTGCCAGGGTAACCTCTGGGTGCTGAGAACTTCTGTGTTGATGGACTTTGTTTGTGGGGCAGAAAACCTAATGGAAGGTTACAGCTGTGGAGGAGGAAGTTCCTATGGGAACATTGAGGAGGCATCTTCAGAGCAATGTACAATGAAATCAGGAGGTAAAATCCTGGGTCAAGCCCTCCTATGCTTCACCTGAATCAGCTGTTGCAATGACAAGTGTGACATCTGCTAGAATACCTCACAGTGCACGCATTATAAAGGTACTTTACAGAGGATTGTATTATACTCAAAACACAAGAAAAATCTGGCACGTGACAAGAAAATGTTTTGTTGAAGGCCACCAATGTACAGGGAGCAGATCCATGATTTCCAAAGCCTGAGCTGGGTGTCCAGTGCTGCTGCTGAAACATGCAATGGCAAGTTCTGTTTGCTTTTGTATGGTGTTGCATGAAGAGTAATTTTATTCTGATTTGTGCAATTTTGAAGTTTCTCTGTGACTTCTACAACACTGAGATCTGCTTTCTGAGCAGGTGACTGGGTGCCATCCAGCCCCAGTGACCAAAAGTTGCAGCTCTTATGAAGTCATATAAAAACTTAGTTCCACTATGATGTAAGAAAAAGGGAAACTCCTCCAAAATGGTCCTTGCAGTATATAATGTAACTTTTTAGGTTGTCCAGACCAGAGGTAAGAGCAATCTGCCATGTATTCTGCAGACCTGGCCCTGC
This sequence comes from Neopelma chrysocephalum, assembly GCF_003984885.1. Taxonomy (NCBI): domain Eukaryota; kingdom Metazoa; phylum Chordata; class Aves; order Passeriformes; family Pipridae; genus Neopelma; species Neopelma chrysocephalum. Next base: position 27,457,329 of record NW_020897714.1, read on the forward strand.
AAGTACCAACATCACTAACTCCCTTTTGGTTCTTGTTTTCTGTTTTCTTTCCATGGAAATCTGTTGATGAGGAGGAAAGGAAGCACATGTCCAGTTCCCCTTTTTCAGACACTGGAAGTGGCACCCAGAAAATGCTGTTGGCTTCCTCCATATAAACAGTCTACAGTAAACAAACACAAAACCCATGCTCCCTTTCAGGATAACTATGTATATAACTATGCATAGGGTTTGTAAAGCTGTTGGAGGTATCTATTTGGGTGTGATGGGCATCATGTAGCCAATCCAGCCTTTTCAGTAAACCCCACTTTGCTGTTTGGAGGAGAGGTTCCAGTCTGTATTTCTATTGGAAATTCCATGTTTGTGTTGACCTGCAGCAGCTTTGAATTCTGTTGGTGAGGAACAGGTAAGTTAATGGTTATGGGCTTACAAAGAAGTTACACTTTCTGGGATAAAAAAATGGTATGCAGAGCACTTGTGTACTCCAAATCCTGAATGTATTTGGAGTGAATGTGACACATTTCAAGCCATTTAGCACAATGAATTTAGGTTTTGTTTCTCTTTTACATTTATTACTGAGAGTTATTTGGAGAATACTTTCTACTGTATCTGAGAGAGGTTATCCCTACAGGAGTCCATGACATCTGCTTTGCTATAGCCTCCAGCCAAGTAGAAGATCGACTGGAAGGGGACAGACTGCCCAGATGTCCCAAAGACCTCAGTTCTGGGAAAGTGACTGTTCATGATCCTGCTCAGCCAAAAAGGGACTCTCACTGTCGGAACCTGTGAACCTAGCCCTGGCTCCCTGCAAAGACAAAACGGAGAAGGCTGGAAATGCGCTGGAAAATGCAAAGCGGAGAAGGCTGGAAATGCACTGGGAAACACGGGGGAGGTGAGACTCGTTAAAAAGGGGCGGTGGGATCGGGCACTTTGGCGGCCGCAAAGAGGGGTGGCACGGGTGGCCATTATTGCCGACCTCTACAGCGTGGCCTGACGATACCGGGGAAAACACCGACGTTCAGGAGGAGGTCGAAAAGCCTCAGCCCCTGGGTACAGCCGGAGCTGGGGGGGTGAGGCCGGGCCGGTCCCTCCCGGCGGCCGCGAGGTGGCGCTGGCCCGGCCCGGCCCGGCCCATCCCGGTGACAGAGCCCGGCCATCCGTTCCCCGGCTGGCGGTCCCAGCGGCCTGGGCATTCCCGGCTGGCAGTCACAGCGTCCAGGGCATCCCTGGCGCAGCCCCGGGATGGAGCTGTGAGTTGCCCTCGCTCAGGCACTGCCGCCAGCACTGGGCTCTCTGCACCGGCAAGACCAGCACCTCCAGTCGGACCTCCTCCGAGGGCGCAGGAAGCTGGGGCTTTAATCACTTTAATTCCATCTCAGTGAAGAGCTACTGGGGAAAAAAAAAATTTTTTTTACCTGGGCAAACCCAAGTAGTACCAGAAGTGATGGTCTTTGTTGTCAGCCAGAGCAAATAAGTGTCATTGTCTCGTCCAAGCCAGGTGCCACCAGCTAAAGGGTTTGGCCCACTGAAAGTTGTTAGAGACTATAAGGGGTGCAGGGGAGTCGCTGCTAGCGGGATCACTTAGCAGGGAAAGCAGCTCAGTGGGTGATGTGCGTGTCTGTCAGCTCTCATTGCTGCTGTGTGATGATGCGAGAGCCACAGCCACACTCACAGTAGTGCTGGCCCCTGCTGCTGCTGTTCTCAGCTTGTGGTTGCCCTGCGAGGCTCTGAGAACAGCGCTCCACTTGGCCGCCCTCCACGGCAAAGTAGGGCACAGGCCCAGCGCTGCTGCAAGCTGGTATGTACAGCAGGAGATTTTCTTAGAAGCTGGGCTGGAGATGCTTCTCTGCTGCCAGGTCTGTTCCCTAGAATTTGAACTGTGAAATAGTGAGCCTTGATGATTGGCAATGCTGCACCTCCTGAGTGTTTCACCTTCTGACATCTAAGAAGTAACTCCTCCCTGATGACTCTGCCTGATCTGGCATAGCTGGACCCTTGGTGTTTGCCTCCAAGTGATGATCTTTGGGCTCCCCTTCCACCTGAAAGGGAGCTGACCAGGGACCATGACCTCGTCCTCACCATCTGTGACCATGAGAGAAACAGATCTTATACCCACCTACAGCCTCTTTTCAACTCTGCTTTAGGGAGAGCACACATCAGGTCATAAATCAGTGGGTGGGCTTTGCTGTTACATCAAGAGGCTCTGGTGTTCTTCATTTCCCCTTAGCTGCTGGTATGCCTTTTGTAATTTTTATCTTCAAGAAATGAAAATGCAGGACACACAGGAGGAACATCTATTGCTTGCAGAGTCTACTAAGTATCAAGGGCCAAATCCTGCTCAAGGATGCAGGCCACTGCAATTGAATCAATCTGCAATTGTTCATCTGAGAACAGGTGCAAATTAAATGGCTGAGAATTTTACAGCTGATTCTCAGACACAATGTAACCAGGATTAACAACTTTTTTTCCACTCCAATGAGATTTCTTAGCCATATACTGCTGCTGCTCATTAACATTGCCTTAATTAGGCCATGGCATTCCACAGCAGTTTGGTACTGAAGCAGAGTTTTGATCTAGTAGGAGGAGGTCTTTCACCTGCTTGAGAAACCTTACTAAGTAATTGGAAAAATGCAGTGAATTGAATCCAGGTGAAGCATCACAGGTCAGTCATTAATGCCTCCTCACAAGGATTGCTTTCATGGCAAGGCCACCTTGTTAGGAATTGGAGTGCAAACCACAGCCTTTATGTGTGCCCCAATGCCACACAGCCAGTCCATGGGCTCATGCTGAAGCAGCCATAGGGACAGAAATGCCACTGAAGGAAACAAGTCGGGCAATTGTTCCTGGAGCTGCTGTGGCATAGAGGATACTGGAGTTAACATCCTTTCTTATGTCCTGAAGGGGTAGCAGATTTGTTGTCCTACTTTATGTTCTATTGAAATAAAACACGAGTATAGAAACCTCTTTGCTCCTTTTTTTTCCTGTTATTTTTCATCTTCTGGAGTTACAGATCTTCTAGAAATTTTAAAATAGTCTTAAACAGAGGTCAAGGTACCCTAGAAAGAAAAACTGAGTAAAATCTAATCATGTTATATACTAGCTCTCCTAAGTAACATCCCCTCTGTAACATCACCTTCTTAGTCTGACCCTGGCCCTTGTTTTCTCTGCTTCTCTCAGCTTTGTCTCTTCTAGTGTTTCTGTTATTTCTGTAATTTCTGTCTATCCCATTGGACAGACTTTTGAAGTCTGAGTGATAACTGATCCTGTTTTTGCTGCTGGTTCTGCACCTTTGGGAGTAGATGGGAATCCTGATGCAAGTTGAATGTTTAAAACAAGGATCAGATGGAAAGTGGGAACAGAGAGTATTCACATAGATTTCACAAGAAGACGAAGCTAATGTTCCTCTTAAGAGAAAATGGGAAAAAAAGTTTTCTAAATGAAGAAAAAGATTATTTTTCTAAATGTAAAGAGTGGCACTCATATAACGCATGTTCCTATTGCAGGTGAGGAATGTGCTTTTTAGGAAAGGTATGAGAGAATACGGAGATATGTGACAGCGTGGAATAAAAGGAGAACTGAGAAACATCAGGACTCGAACAGATTTTCGGTGGTGTTGGCACACAGTAACCATCTGTTTTTTCTTTTGCTTCTGGAAGGCCTCTGTCAGCAGACAGGAGGCAGGAGCTTCACCTCGTCTGTGTTACCAGCTTTCCATGTGAGACAGGCGCTTTGCTGGGCAGGCACTTTCCCCTCTTTTGAAGGCGGGTGAGTGAAGAGCCCATCCCCTCCGCATCACCTCCCACCGTTTACACAAGCTAACCCTCGGCTATTGTCTGTGCCTGTGTGAACAGAGCTCTGTGCAGCACGATGTACGGCTCCCAGGCTTACATGGGAAGCTTTGTGGGCTGCAGATGGCTGCCCCAGGACAGCGTGGGGCTGCGGGGAAGGCACACAGCAGAGCAGAGACCCGCTGGAGTAACTGTGCAGAGAGAGCTGGCTTCCCACATGTCCTCCCTGGAGCCAAATCTCCAACCACAGTGACCCTGTGTAGGTTCCTCAGACCTATTTTTACCTGCAGGGAAAACAGAAAAGAAACTAAGACTAAATAGGAATGATTTAATATCTTTGCAGGAAAGGGTAATTCAGACTTTTGTAGGCTTTGAGGGGCAAGGGAGAAGTTATGGAGGGGAAATTTCTGCCATGTGGTTTGGAAGATGATTCTGGCACTCTGATACATAGTTAGATTTGATTTGATCTTCTAATACAAAAATTTCAGGAAAGTCATGTCTTTCCCCTCTCATGTTACTTCTTTACTGTTTCCTACATCTCTTTAATTAGGTTAAAATCAGCAAGCTGTAAACCATGAGGTAGATTTCTCACATTAGTTTCTAATGTGGAGATTACATACCTATGAGGTGGCCAAAATAAAAAGGCATTGTTAGTATGAGGGATTATGCTTTCTGGTTGTCTGTGGCTACAGGGGAACCCATTCCATCACCCAGGATGGGTCCTGTCACAGCTCTATATCCTGTAATGAGTATGGAGATGGTATTTTAAACTGTGGAAATTATTGCCTGCCTCCTTGTTTAGAGGGGCTTGGACAGTTATTGCCAAACCTAGTGAGAGGACTGTTCAAAAATTATGCTGTCACCTCTGCTCTTGTCTAAACTAGAACAAACTGAAAATTGTGTCTTTCTCTTTCAGTCTTTTTTCTCATTTACAGCATAGCAATAGTGTGAGTTACAGGTGTACGTCCATGAGATGGGGAGTTTACCCAGGTCCCTTGCTAACTTTAAATCTGCCCCTTCCCCTTGGAACCTACCCTTGGAACTTCCACCTAATTTCAACTTTTAATTTATTTTAGGTTTTCTAAAAGCTTGGGGGTTTTAAAAATAATAATAATAGAAACCCCGAACACCAAACCCAAAAAACCTAGACCAAACCAAACAAAAAAACAAAAAACCACAAAAAACCCCAAAAACAAACAAACAAAAACAAACCCAACAAAAAAACAAACAAACAAACCTAACCACCAGACAATAAACCAAACATACTAATTCATTGTGGGTATTAGCTGACCACCACTCCATGCATGCTTTCAGCCATAGCCCATTTAAGTACATTGGTTGTTGTGAACAACCCAACACAAAGGAAAATTAGATTTCTGTTTTTAGCACTGTCTTTCTGTCATCCCTTGTAAGCTGTAAATTCACTTAAATTTTCAAATTAGTTGAAAGATTATGGCCAACAGAATAAATAGAACATTTGGCTTAAAAAAAACCCCACCTTCATCATCATATCTACCTGCCTTACTATGTAGATAGCAGTAAAAATAACAAATGATTCAGTCTTCAGTACATTCATTTAATAATTATAATAATTCACTGTGCTAAAAGGATTCAAAGGAAATTAATTGTGCAAGTAACAGGCCTCATGACTATGCAACAAAGTGGGAAATTTTCAAATCATGGTTTTAAAGCATGTATATGAGTTCACTGTTCTCTATTATCTATTTAGAAATCACTGTCACAACTCTCTTATTAATGTATGAGGTAGAAACCAAATGTATAATAATTTCAATCAACTTCATAATTTTTTAAAACACTGCTTTAAAACTCTCCATTATCATATGCAAAATGGTAAAGTCAGTTCCACTTAATTTATTTCATATGTTATTCCAACAGCATCACAAATAGTTCATTGTTACACATCTCTCCAAATAATGAGTTCAAGACATCCTTTCCTTTGCACCACTTCAGCTGCATGCTGCACACTTCATATTGTGTAATTGTCTGATGAAGAAGGGAAGCAGCATCAATGAAAAAGTGTTGGACACAGGTCTTACACCCCCTATGGAATATTTGGACAATGGATAAAAAAGGAAACATGATGAAACCAATCAACAGATTACTAAAAACATAGTTTAACTTCCTTCCCTCATCAGAATGCTAACCATCACCACAGGTGCTCTCACCCAAGATGGGAAACTTCCAGACAACCATGAGATTCCTATAAAAGGTGCTGGATAAAATTTAATGAGCTCTATCTGAATGCTGCACTTACAGTATTTGCTGGAACAATTGATGTGAGTCTAACAAACCTCTTATTAGCTAAAGAGTATGCTTTTTAAAAAGCCTAAAGAAACTAAAAAAAATCACCAAAAAAGGGTGTTAAATTAAATTGGAGGCAGTCAATCTCTTATGCACTGAAGTGTGTGCTTTGCTGGACTGGGAACACAGTAATCATATAAAATGTATCTACTCAGAAATATACTGTTTCTTCTCAATCTACAAAATGTAAATGCTCCCCCTTCCTCCACACCCATGGAGAAAAGCACATGTTCCTCTTCTGATGATTGTAATGTAAAATGTTTTGTAGCCCATTAAACTGCTATAATTTTTCTACTTGAAATCTGTATATAGAATTTCAGAGTAAATAATCGTATCTTGATTAGCTGGGAGAAAGGCAATTTTCTGTGAGGCTGGGGGCGGCAGGAGTTCCATAAAAATATTTTCTTTATTGGAAATAAAGAAAATAAATATTTCTGCATTGGAAATTTAGGCAACTAATTTAGGTTCAACTCCAAGGTCATTCATAATTGTTGGTGTTTAGTATGTTGGGTTTTCTCTGCTACTTCCCACCATGTAAAGAAAAGGGCAGAAGAGGAGCTGAGCAGTACTGTACCACTCTGTGTAGAGCTCTTTTATACTTGGGGATGCTCCAGGTCTGTGGATCCCCTGAGTCGTTTGAAAAAAACCCACAGCTATTAAGAGAGTCTGAGATTCAGCCTGTGATCCACTGAAGAAAGACAAATAAGTGAAAAAACCCAAAGGAACAGTTATAAATTATACTGGCATTTCATTTGGCCATCATACCTGAGTATCTTCTTTATAAAGTCATGCAGTTTCTAGTGGATTTTTCAGATCCTGTGAGTTTTTACTGTATGTTTCCCTATAGAGAGCAAAAATATCCACCTAACTGCAGTCAGGCACTATTTCAGGTGCCTTTCTACAGTGGTACAATACACTTGAACTACACAGCAGAAGAAACTTCTGACAGCAGCCAACTAAAATGCGAAGCTGAAACTGGTAATCCTTTGGTAGCGTGAAACTAGCAGCGGTATTATGGCAAGGTAAGGTGGAATGTGGAGGGTTTTAATTTAAAATCTCTCTCATAAAATATATTCAAATATTCAAGGTGGGGATTGTTTTTTGTTGGTTGGTTGGTTGGGTTTTTTTGTGAGCATGTAAGTCAAACTTGGGCCTCCACTGAATACATAAGTACAGTGAGAGTCAGGGGCAAAATACTGAGAGGCCCCTCCAAGAAGCCCACAGCAGTCTTTCCAATGGCTTCGATGAAGGCTGGATAATGTCTTGCAGAATTACTTGAGTATTTAAAGATAAACCTGTGAACAAATATTTACAGACTTTGGGGCTTTTGGTTTAGTTTTCAGAGTGTCTGAGCCTTTCTGGTTACCACAGATGTCAGAGGGAGCCGTAGGTGGTTCAGCATTTCTGGAAGTGGAGGCTTTTAGTTACAGAGTTGCCTGCTCGGTCTAGGGCTACCTGGAGGCCCACCTACCCCAGGGGACTTGGAAGGTGTTAAGATGGAAGTGCTCTTGATTCTGCATCCAAGATCTGATCCACCCACCAGTTGCACAGGCTGCGTTGGAGTGTGCCCAGCCTGGGCCCTGGTGTGTGGAACCGGCTGTTCGGGAGGGAAACTCAGGTGCCAAACAGGCTGACTTTCATCAGCTCACGTCCCTACATGTAACGCCGAATAATTCAAGTGGTTCCAGAGGACTCTGAGGCCTGGGAAGTGTGGCCACAATCCAGGCACACAGCACAGCCCTGCATTTTTTGCTCTTGTTTACATACTGGTGGCAAGGATGATGTGGCCATAACCTAGGCAGGTATGATAGCATTCAAAACAGAATTTTTTTTTCACTTTGTGTTAACAATCCTGTGTATCATCATGCTCTTGACTCTTGAGTGAATCAAGGTCTGTGAAATGAGAGCATGTTTGTTTACCACTGAAACATGAAGATAACCACACCTGTTAGTGCTGCCTTTCAGCCTTACTGGAAGAGAAGATTTGTGCTTTATTGTGGTTTTTATAGTTTTCCTTCTAAGCTGTAGGATGGTCACTAAATCTGTGTCTCTCCCTCCCAGGCTCACCCCTGGCTCTTTGTTACCAGCAATGGGAGTGGTGCAGGAGTATAATACTGCTCTGCTTTTCTGAGGATCTGAAAACACTCTGCTGCTGGTAACTTGTCTGGAGGCTGAAGGTTCTGATAATTTCACAGATTTTTGTCTTCAATCGTGATAGTGCACACCTGGTTGAAAAACAGGAAAACTGAAATTATTCTCCTCTATTCTGGCAATCTTCAGAGATGGTTCTGGTATTTTTTTTACCAGAAAATGTTCCTCATATTCCATTGGCTCTGGGAGCTATAAGAGTAGTATGCTTTTGACAACATTATTCATTGCTTTTTCATAACTACCTCTCGATATTCCAAGTGCTGCAGAAACCCTAAGGTTTTGTTTGCTTCTCTTTTTTTTTTCTTTTAGCAAGATCTCTGAATTGACTGGTATTTGTAACCTTTAAAATCTAATAATACGTATGTATCTGAATTATATGAATGAATAATACAGAGAGTAAATCATTATTCATCAACACTTTAAGTAAAGTTCTTTCATGTAACTTTTTCATTAGCATACTAATACTGTGCTGGAAAGCTCTCTAGATTTTTATCTCAAGGAAGCACTTACTGCTCCTCTTTAAGAAGATGAACTGTCCCATTAAGATCACAATTTTTGTGAGCAGGAAAAACAGCAACGGCAAAACCCCCATGTTTTTTAATATGAACCTTTAATAAAAATTAAATTTGTATATTGTCTTAATGAAGTCAGTGGGATTAGCCAATTGCTCAGAGTTAAGCATGGGTTTATGCAAATGGTTACTAAGGGTCCTGAACAAAAAAATAATTTGCAGGCTCTACTGCAATTTATACTCCCTGTGGCTCCATGTTCCAACACTCGTGTGAATGACTGCACTTATATCAACACAGCCAACATAAAAAATGCAAAGTACTTAATCAAATTGTTCCAAGTGAAAGCTTCCTTCTTGTGGCAAAACTTAATAAGGTAAGAGAAAACCAGATTAGTTTCTATGCAGACACTTTAAGAGGGAGCTTTGTTCGTAACAAATACCAAGAGTAAATGAAAATGGGAGTTAGATGAAGCAGGGGATTAAAACAATGGCCAATATTTAATTTATTTTAATAGTATAAAAATATTAAGACCCAACTTGTCAAGATCCCTGAATAAATGCATCCTGCCCTCTCTAAGGGCTTTATGAAATTGTTGGGGATGTTTCAGCCCGGTTAAAAACTGTCAACAATATTCTTATTTCTCATAAAAATCTATTCCTATTTATCAGAAAGATAGTGATAGATTTATGACAATTTATTTGCTGCTGAGTCTAAGAAAATAATGGTGGCAAGATAAGATCTTTTTAGAATATAAATTATCAAAGATCCTGGATTTTATCAAAAAGTGGGAAAATTAAAGACTATAATGCAAATTGGTTTTCATACTTTGAATTCTACAAGGAATTATTGGAAGTCTTCAGGAAAGTCAGGCCCTATCCTATAAATCTTAAACATGCTTCTTTGCATTCATGTGATCAGCATTGTTTTATTTTGTGAGAAAATGGCCAACATAAAACTAAGCATATACATGCACATTTTTAGAAAACACCTCTACACTTTATAAGAGTATGAGAGGGGTGTTTCAGGTTTCTGCATTTAATTTTCCCTATAAATTCTATTTATCATGCATTTTAAACTTTGGTCAACATCTTCCCCATAGAAATACCATATTCTTTCATGTAAGTTTTAAGTTTTTACAGGAACACAGACGAATTAAATAAAATAAATGATAATGAAACTCTCTACAGACTTCAAGCTTTGTTCCCTAGTAATTTTGGATTTTACTTTTCTCCCGACTCAATCTCATAATAGCACTTTGTGAAGTTGCCAAATTCTGCCCCTCTTTTTATTCAGTTACGCAGAGATGCACAACATCTTGCATATTACATTGCTGAGAACTTGCAGAATCAAAAAAATGAAGCCACAGAGACTGCATCCTAAATTCAGGTCACAGACAGATTTCAGGAATGTCAACTGTCTGCCACCCATCCTTTCTTCCTAATGAGAAAAAAATCAGGAAGTGGGGCCTATTTTTTTCGTTCCTCACAACTTATTGGGTAGTGATGCAAAGAAAGATACCAGATTGCAGAGATAGTCTGCAATGGTCTGAAACCAGACTTATAAATTAAGTTTAATTGAGTCCCAGAATGCATCTGTGACATAGTATGAGTCAAAGGGAAACACAAATGAAAATATTTTTCATGGGTCCACCTGAAAAGCCTGAGATCAAAGGTGTTTAGGTGGCAACAGGAAGGAAATATATCTGTTACTAGTATTTCCCTGGGAATAATAAAAATCCATTAGCTTCTCAGGAGGAGTCAGGGTTATTGATTGTAGGATGAAAGACATGCAAGCTACCCTAATCAGTGCTATCTAAACCATACCTAAGAAAAACAACTGGATAAAACAACCCAACAAAGTCAGGCTGTTATATTTTTAAGACCTATTTGGCTTAAATATTTTTGAGCCATGCACCATAGTTGTAAGTGTACAGCCAGTCTGAGATTCATGCTTGTGAGATGCCAGGAGATGCTCTGCTGCACAGAAGCTGGAGCCATGAGCCATTAAGGATCCTGAGTCAGTGAACAAGCAAATCAAATTCTGTGAGAAGAAAGTGTGTTTGCATAAGAACTCAGAAATCTGAAAATGATGGACCCCAGATGTTTGAGAAAGGTTTTTACAAACAATTGAGAAGCTGCTTTAATGGAAATGAAAACTACAGCAAAAGAAGTGCTCTAACAGAAAAATGCAATGTAACAGAATAATATTTTAATGGAAACCTGCAGAATCAAAGGGTTCTTCGGGGCTGTGATGGAAGGACAGGGTCACTGAGCAATCTATAGCTACTTTTTGGGAAGCAAAGAAACCCTGGACTATTTGAGCTCTGCCAGTGGAGCAGATGAAGGTAGGACACCCAGTACCTCAGAGTATCATGTGGTTAATCTCTGTGCAGAATGGTGAGCATGTGCAGTTCTACAGTTCCTCTTTGTAAGAAACTCTTTCCACCACAAAACTCTCCTTCGCACTTAGGAAAAGGAAAACATTTTTACACGGACTACCAAAACTAGATAATAAAGATATGTTTTGGAGACAGTGTCGGTTTCAAATGGGGAAATACACTGGGCAGCTTTTTATCAGCATTTCTGTGAATGGTGGAGGTGGGATTATCCCCCTTTTCTATAGGAAAAAGTCACAGATGCTACTAACTTTAAGTGCATAATTCAAGACATATAATGTCTCCTTCTCCAGGAGATTTGTATTCAAAGGACCATATTATGTTCAAAGCATCCCACCTACTGATGCTAGTTGCAGCTGTGAATGCTCTGTACCTACAACCGGATCCTAATTCATCTAGAAAATGAAGAACATATCCATGTAAAGTTCTTCAGAAATATGTAGCAGAGACAGCTTAATTTAGCTTAAAAATCAATGTTCACTTGCATTATCCATAAAAATATATTTTCCTGCAGTTATTTTGCTCATTCACTCTAAGTGTTCTAAATCCTGCAAAAACTAAGTATGTGTCCTGAACTCAACTGTTTTAATGCACAATCCAGTTTTGTTCTAAGCCCACATCCATGCCAGGCACAAAGAAATGGGAAGGAGGAGTTTCACGGAGAAAATAACACTTTCAATGTGTTCATTTATCAATATATCAAAATACCATCAGATAGACATAAAATTAACTGAATATTGGTTTTAAGGAAAAGTTTACTTCTACTATTTTCTAAATTTTCAGTACCTAAATTTACAAGCTTACTAATATCTTAACATCAAATTTCCAAGGTTTCTGTAATAGTCTATCACTCTGACTCCCCTTCTGCCCCATATATTTTCTTCTACCCTTTTATCTCCTCTGCACCTGAGTTAAGCATCTTCTTGCCCATGTGCTTGGTAGCAGAAACACAGAGAATGTAAAAGTAAGATTCCCATCCTGAAAATGAGAGTGATCCCACAGCACAGTGGCCATCCAAAACCTGACAGTCTGCACGTCCTCTGAACATAAAGTCTGGAGAGAGTTTAGCTGCCAAAAACCCTAACAAGCACGTGTGTGAGTTGCAACCTCCAAGAGTAAGCAAACTTTTTTCACAGGGTCAATGAAAAAACTGCTTCTGACACAAATAACAAATCCACTTTCATGGACCAATCCTTATTGCAAAGTGTTCATGGGCAAATGTTCCTTTTAATCTCTGGATAATCACTGGAAATCACTGAATTTCTTTGGAAATTTTTCCTCATGTATGCACAAAAAAAAAGAAATCCCGTATGAATGCCTGCTCCACATTGTTCCCTTTTTTGCAGCTGAGGTTTGATGAAATCCTAAGCAAGGACAGAGACATTAACAGAGACAGGTGCCGCTGCTTACACTGCTCGGACCACATCATCTCCCTCCTCAGCTGAGCCCTCTTACCACTAAGGTTACCCAGCACTTTTAAAATTTGCTTTTGCTTTAACACTTTTTCAGTTCCAGATGAACTCTTCCATTCTAGGTGACTGCTTCAAACTGAGTTGAGACCCACTAGGGTCTGGGCTAGGTGGTATCCAGAGATCCCTTCCAACCCCAGGAATTCTGTAATTCTGGGTGTGTTAACCATATTTAAGAATGGAACTGAAAAAACAAGCAGTTCACAGGATCCTTTCTGTGCTTTCACTGAAATTCCAGAAACTCACAGCCCGGGAACAGGAATTTCAGCTTCTGCCAGGAAGCATAACTTCATTCCCTTGCAGATCTTAAAGGTGTTAACACAGACTTTAATTAAACACACTCTGTTTGGCCTGGGGCTACATAGGTGAAATATGACTAAGCTTGTAATGGCTGCTCCCAGGCACACTAACTATTTCTGCTTACTTTTTTTGCTCCCGTTCCTCTTTTCCCGGAAATTTATGGAAGAATAAAACAACTGATGCAAACACTGAAAGTGAGTGAAAAAAACGAGAGGAATGGAAAGGAGTCAATAGAATCAAGAATTCTGATGAGTGAGGTGACTAGCACTGGCTGGGAATTGGAAAGGGTACCTGGCACTGGAGGCACGAGAAGAGCAGGAATATGAACCAGTTTGCTGGGCAGGATTGAACGTGGAGGTAAAAAAAGGAGAAAAAGTTTCTGTACAAGGAAACCAAAACAAGGATCCTGTGAAGGAAACACCGAAGACAAGGAGCTGGAGTGTTAAGGGAGAACTGTATATTTAAGAAACCTTTGCAAAAGTTAGTTAGAAATCACTGTGGAGTGCAGTAGCTTGTGTAAGGCAATGCTGGACACTGAGTGGGGCACCCAGACTCCTTGGCTTTGAGCTCTGAATAGCAGACAGGGAGCCACAGGGTATATACATGAAAAAATTCCTTGCAACGTAACATAGCCTTGCAGCAATGTATTTCCTGAGATCCTTCAGGTTCTTCCAATAAACTGGATGTAATTTTGACTAATATTCCTCTCTGTGAGATCTAATGTATTCATTCCGTGTTGGTTCCAGAACTCCTCAGCCTTTCTGTCTAAAATATGTTCTATGACTGAAAAAGGCTTCTCTAGTTCATCACTGTATAATCTTTACAACAGCTTCACTGTGTCTTTCTCTCCTAAGGTTAACAAGCAGGTGATCTTATTCTACACATCGACTTACTTTCTGGAGTTTCACAACAAAATAATAAAAGGGGTGGCAGGGAATGAAAGTGGGAACCTGATCTCAGTCTTCGCCATGGCTGGCTGGCGTTTGGCCCACTGTACTGCAGGGAGGCAGGCTGATGCTGGATGCCACTGGGATAAGGAATGGTTTTGGTAGGCTGGATAAAGAGTCAGGTGTGGAAAACTCAAGTGGTTGGGCAAAGGGTTGGAATTCTGGGCAAAGGAGCCTGTGACTTGGACAACGTGCAGACCTGGGGAGAAAGACTGAGCCTGGGATTCAGGGGTGGAAATGGAGTGTAGGAAATATGAGAGTGGGATAAACTGCTAGGACTTGGAAAGATTAGAACAGTCCCAGCGAGAGGGGATAAGCAGAATCAGTCAAACATGAAAAAAAGGACGTAACATTTTTCTTCAGCATCAGAATGTAATCCCCTTCTGATCCTGGAGTAAAAGGCACAGATTCCCAGGTTGGGAATGCTGGGCATCTGGGACTCCATAGCTGTGATCGATGTGTGGCTAGACTGTAATAATATATGATCATTTACTTAAAGATGATGTCAGAATGGATCTGCAAAATGGAATTAAACTAATTAATTTCGGTTGTGCTTAATCCTGGCATCTCCTAACTTCAGTGGGCTTGAACTTGCCACATTAATAACACTCTTTACAGTGCTCTAGAGATCACATTTATACTATAAATGATATAGCAGAAGTCTCAATCAGATATTCTGTATTTGTTTTAAAAGGAAATTCAAATATCCTTTGATTTTAAATATGGATTTGGCTTGTATGACTTTTCTTTACAATTTTTTCCTCTTTTATACAATTTCTTAATTGTAGAAGTGCACTATAAAGCAGTTTGCCAGCTGTAATTATGACATAGAATATTCCTGGGTGTATGAACATTAATTATGACTTATTATTAGTATATGCATTAATTGATAATTCATTTTATAATTACTTTGCAAGGATCTATTCCATCAGTGCTAGCTTTGGAAAAAAACACACAAAGAACATGAATCTACTGGAAGGACTCTCAGTGTACACTGCTGATCTGAGACACAAACTATGTCTTCTTCATTAGCATTTCTTCTCAGCCATGAAAATTTCCCCACAAAATTACCTTGTTCTAGGGGTCAGGACTATAAGAAAAATAAAGTATTTTGAGACTTGTGACTAAACCAGGAGAAGTGGCAAGATTGTGGATGCTACAGGTGGCTGCATATGGCTGAATCTGATTCCGTGATACTCTGTGAATTCTCCTTGTTGTTTAAATCACTTATCATTTGCTTCTTCTACTTCTAAATACAATCTTTCTTTTGTACGAACCTTTCCTCTCCAGTTCTCTTATCCATCCTGTGTACTACATAAACACTTCTTGTGTTCTGTAAAACCTCTCTCTGCAATCCTTCCTCACTGACTTATTTTTATTTCTTTCAAAATGTCTCTACTCTCATAACTTTCACAACTTTTAGGATTGCTACGAACTTGCTGTATTATTTATTGGGTTTTTTGAGGTAATGGCCACAAAAACGGAAGCACAGAAAACAGAATTCCAGCTTAGTCTTCTGATCTTTGGAAAGTCTGTTTTTTCTAGTCTTCCAACCTTTGGACCCTTGTGCAGCACTGATGGAGTTTAACAAAAGTTTCTGTGTGATTATTTTATGGTGTATGCTCAATGCATTTTAAGTGCTTTTACTAGTTATCAAGTGTTTACATGGCAGGATTTCATTTGGGTTGCATTGGGTTGTCCTACGAGGAGCAGCTGAGGAAGCTGGATGTGCTTAGCCTGGAGAAGACGAGGCTCAGGGGAGAACTTGCTCTCTGCAATGCCCTGACAGGAGAGGGGTTCAGTCTCTTCTCTCAGGCAACCAGTGATAGGACGAAGGACATAGTCTTAAGCTGCTCCAGGGGAGGTTCAGGTTGGACATTAGGAAGAACTTCCTCAGAGAAAGGGAGATTAGACATTAGAATGGGCTGCCAGAGAGGTGGTGGAGTCAGCATCCATGGAGGTGTTTAAGGAAAGACTGGATATGTCTACTGGACATGGTGATGTTTGGTCACAGGTTGGACTTGATGATCTCAGGTCTTTTCCAACCTACTTGATTTTGTGATTCAGTGATTTTTAGAAGACATGCACATTTTTTGTTACATAAGGTTACCCACAGTCCCACAAGTCTCCTCCAGGAACGCCGTAAAGACCGAGAGGAACCCCCCAGGTGGTTTCACAGGCACTTGTCATATTGTCCCACGGCCACCTGCGTTATCCAAAGGGTGCGACAGGGCCCTGGGCTCGGAGGAGGCGGAGGCCAGAGGGGATCCCCTCGCACAGGGATGACGAGACCTCTCGCTGTTCGGAGAGAGCAGCCAGCCTGTCCTGGGCTGGCTGTCCTAAGAGGCTGCGGCGACACGCGCGACTCGAGGGCAGATCGTGGCTCCGCCAGCGCTGTGCCAACCTCTCCCGCACGGACCGCACGCCCTGTCCCTGTGAAGCGAGAGGCAGCCCCGCTCCCCCAGGGCGTCCCGTCCCGGGAGCCTGACTCCTCGATCCCAGACACCCCCCCAGAACCCACAGGCGTCACCCGGGCGGGACTCCCCGACCTTCACGGGGGCCGCCCCGCGGTGCCCGCCCCCAGGTGGGGCGGCGGCGGCCATTGGGAGGCGGGCGGGGAGCGGCGCGGCCCCGCTCCGCCCCGCCGCTATATGAGGCGGGGGGCGGGCGGCGGGGCGGGCCTGAGCGTGTGCGGGCACCGAGGTGAGCGGGGAGGCGGGAGCGGGCGAGGCGCTGCGGGACCGGCTGGCGGACCGCGGCCCCCCGCAGCCCGGCCGCCGCAGCGGGCGCAGGAAGCCGAGGAGGAGGAGGTGAATCCCGCGGCAGGAAGGAGCCGCTACTCCTCTCTTTTCCCTCCTCCTCCTCCTCCGCCGCCGCCGCCCTGCTTGGGGAGAGGCGGCGGCCGTGCCCTTCTCTCCCCTGCCCATCCCTGGCAAGGACGGGATGGAAGGCTGAGCCCTGCGGGGTTGTCCCGGAGGGAGGCAGGTTTTTCCCCCCTCGCCCGCGGGGCTGCTGTGGCGCGGCCTCCCCGGCGGCGGGCAGGCAGAATTGTGGTGTCATTGCTTTCCTGGAGCAGGTGTCCGTAAGTAGTTGAAGATGAGGGTGGCGGAGCATCTCTTGCGGAAACTCTTTGCTCAAGGTTACAGCCTCTCCCATGGAAGCTGGTGTCTTGCCATGGCACAGGCACGTCTTTTGGAGGGGTGTAGACAGGGACCGGCTCCTCACGGAGGGATGATGCTGTTGTAGCTGAGCGTGCTGCTGGCTTTCTTCAGCGTTTTTCTTTTGTCATCCCTTTTTTTTCCATTGAAATATTTTTAAGTTCTCGGTTGGACTGCTGCAGAGGTCATGAAAGGGTAAAACCGATTTAATGGGGTTGAGAGAGAAGAAGAGGGGCTATGCCTTCAGGCATTCCACTTCGAAATCTTCATTCAGGCTGCAGCCCGGATGCCAGGCTGGGGGCGTGATTTGCAATTGCTTGCTTGCAGTTTTTTTTTCCCCTTGTGGGTGATGTGTGCAGGAAGCCTGCCTAGTTTTATATGGTCACTATATTGGGTTTCTGGAATCATCCCCTGTGCTGTCTAATTCTGCCTATGTAAAGGATTTCTGGTATCTGGATGGGTGGGAAGGCTTTGAACAATACAAAGTTTGCCTTGCTTTGAAATTCGTGCCACGGATTTTCTGAAAGGGAGGGAGAAGAGCGAAAAATTGCGATCAGATCTTACTGAGGCTCAGTTTTGTGGTTACATGTTCTCATGTACGATAAGAAACGATGTAACTTGAAAGGGGAGGGAGGTGAGAGAGAGAGCTAAATGAAAGGAGTTTCTTTGCAGCTCCATCCATTTCAATGGTGCAGCTTTCCCAAGCCCCTTTTCATCGCCCATCATCACCTTCAGGCCGGTCGGAGGAAGGGGAGGAGAAGAGGATGAAGGCGGCCAAGCAGCAGGTGACCCCGTCTGGGGAGAGCCCGGCTCCCGCCAGCCCCCTGCAGTCCGCGCTGAGCACGGCGGCTTCTCCTTCCCAGGCTTACGAGACGTACATCGACAATGGGCTCATCTGCCTCAAACACAAGATCAGGAACATCGAGAAAAAGAAGGTAACTTGGTTTTCTTCGGTATTTAAACTGGCAATTGTAAAGCTCGTTACATATGATTGCAATTATTTTTAATAGCTGGAATGTGGTTATGTGTGTATATAGAGATCAAGTATATGTTGATCAGAACTGGAGATGCTTCTCCAGACTGAAACAGTTCAGAACAAACTTGGAACTGATTTAAAGATGGCTTATAATCTTGCGGAAATATCTATTTCTTTCATCAGTTACATGCATCTAATATTAGGATGTAGAATTGTTTGTAAAACTGGAAATTAGAACAGCGCTTTCTCTGACTCGTGGAAATGTCAGTGTATGTTAAATATGTATTGCCCTTTACTTTGCATAAATATTTGACTTATATATTTTAAATATAGACAAATGTTGTTCATTAGAAAGCTTGTATATAGAAATCCTCCAAAACCTGCTCTCTTGTTTTGGCCTCTGCTTTTCTGAGGTTGTGGGAACAGAAGAATGTTAATGAGAATAATAACTTAGATGATACACTTAAAATATTGTGGCTATAGCTACTCAGACTTTTGCATTTCAAGGCTTTTCAGTTGATTGGCAGGTGACTGAAGGCTATGTGTGTGGCTTTTAATACTATTTTCTGTGAGATAAAAGGAAAAATTGTGCCATTGCTTTTAGTATTGGATCAGGATCACAAGTAAAGCAGCTGTGTGAATATATTGTGTTTCTCTAAATGTCTGCAAAGCTTTGTTACGTGTTTGGGTGAGGAGGAGTAGATCAGACTTCTGGCCATGTGGTTAGGGGACTTGATCCTCCTGCAGGAGATACAGCATGATGCATGACATGAGACAGCAGTAATACTGCAGTTTTGAATAATGTCAGACAAGCATGTTTTCTTTGTGTGATTAACCAACTTTGTATTGTATTCTAATTCTGTCCAGGGTAGCTTATTGTTGTTAATTTCTCTGCTATCTTTGATTTTCATACGAATGACAATATGGCATCACCAGCAAATGAAAGTGTGACTTAATACGAGCAGAAAGTATTCCTAGTCCTAGGCTTCTGTAGGTACTGTGTCAGTAAAATTCTGTAGATACAGAAATTAAACAGTATTTGATTTCATGGCAGTAAACTCCCCTTTCTTTTCCCTGTGTGTATAAAAGAAGCTTGCAATACCTAATAGTTTAATTTTGTATTGTTTACATCAGCATTTAACAACTGTTTCAATATACTGGAAATAAATCTTATTTCTTTCCTGAGGACACTTGTCCACTTTCTTAGGGAATAGTGCTATAGAATCTTGATGTAACCAAAGCCAAATTTTTGAAAGACACGTTTTTGAGAATTCAGAAGGATTATTCAAGGGTAATACAACTGAATTCCAGCATTAACTTGGAAAAGCTAAACAAGCTAACTTAAAATAAGGACACTAGATGTATTTGGAGCCTCTTAAAAGTCTTGGATCAATGCATTAATATTTCTTAAATTAAACAAAGGTAGCAAGTAGGAACTGAAAGATCAATAACAGGGAAAGGAAGTAGACAGTCCTGCAGGCTAAGATTGCCAAATCAAAGGCAATAGCAAAACTTTGTGTTCCTTTCTCCTGACAACAAAAGGAAGAAGCAAAGTCTCTATTCTCTTGTACTATGTGGATGACTTAAAATACAGAAAGAATATGTAACTTGACTCATACCCCATAGTTCACATTAGACAGAAATTAATATAAAATTGGTTTTTGAATTTTCTGCAGCTCAAACTAGAAGACTACAAAGATCGTCTGAAGAAGGGGGAAGCCCTCAATCAAGATCAGTTGGTAAGGTTGCTTTATGCATGAGTTTAGGGCCTCAAAACCTTCCAGTGTGTCAAAAGGGACAGGTTGCTGAAGGACATGATGGTGTGGTTTTACAGAAGCAGTGCCTGCAGGCTTGCAGTGGCATCTTTCACAAAACCAAATGAACAAATTATTGGTAATTAGACTGAACATTAAGCCCACAAGCTTTGTCTCCTGCTTTAACCTTCCTGCTCTGTAATGAAGTGGTAGAAGGTCCTTGTTTATCTTTGCTCTGTAGACTTTCAGCTTCAGTGCTTCTGGACCTTTATTTCATAATGAGGTGTCTGTGTGCAGCTTATCTGTATTGGTAGTGCAGTGTTGGAACCCAAACCTTAAGAATTCTGGTGTAGCTAATTAATCCTTGTGACTTTTTCATTAACAGGTGTCACTTGAAATTGCCTGTCGGCTGCACAGTGCTGTTGCTTACAAGTAGCTGTTAATATAACTGAACTGACAGGGTTTCTAGCTTTTTTTCTGTCTTGAACTGAAATGGATTCTAGAACTGAAACAAAGTTTCTGTAACATGAAAGTTATTAATTCTTAAGCGCATCCGAGTACAGTGTCACATACTCCAAAGGGTTTATTGCTCTACTCATCCAGGAGTCACATTTTTGAAATATACTGCACACATGCTAAAGAATAATTGTGTGATGAAGGGTACTGACACTTCAGTGGTAGTGCTGATCATGCTAGTAAACCAGCTGGAAAAATATTTCGAGTGTTAGTTTTATCACAGTGCAGCAGCATGAGAACACAAATACTATATTCTTACTCTGAATCATTTGTGAAAGAGAGCTCGACATAAATGGGATAAGAGGGGAAATGATAACTTGCTGCTTAAAAGCGGACCTATTGGAGTGAATGATCATTTAGCACTTAGCAGCAAAATGTGATGTAGCCTCTTGCCATCTCAAGTGCAAAAGTAAATTGATTAAACCTGATGGTTTCAAGTAAGATGATGGCCTTTCAGTTCCTGTAAACTCAATCTGGAATCAGGTGGGCAAGAATCTTTTGTGTTTAGATCATAGATATTCTTTACAATCTGTTTTCTGCCACGAACAGTGAGAATATTTAACAGTGTTCTGTGTAAGTTGGATTAGTCTGGAACATGCTTTAAAGCTACATCTAAATTTGACCACTCTGGTATATGCCCTGGACTTTGAAAAGCTGTTAGGTGAAAGTGAAATTAAGATGTGTTAAGATGTGGGGAACTAAAGAGATGAAGGATTATGTAGATGAATTTCCTTTCAAATGCATCCAACAGCACTAATTTTGGAAAATGGCATTAACTTGGTTACTGGCTTCTAGTATTCCTAGCTGAGCTTCACTTTTTAAATATTAGTATATTTATCTCAGTTTCTGGGATATCTCAGGCTTTTAAAATGTGGAATTAGATTCAGTCTTGCTAGTCAACTGGCAGGTGGTAGTCAGACTGTTCAGAGGACTTGAAGAAGCACATAGACACTCGGTATGTCATTATAATCTTATGAAAATTCCTGTTTCAGTGGTTAATATACAGAAATACTACATTTATAACTTTCAGATTCCTGGTGTATATACAAATTGAAGCTAGAGTAGAGCTTCATACAGCCTAACACTTAACTATAGATGGCAATTCAGTTTCTTTAGGTTTCAATTTCTTATACAGTGGAAGAAGTGCACATCTGGTGATGATGAACATGTTTTGCAAACAATTTGGATTAAGCTGTAATTACTTATGGTGCATGCCTGCCAGAGCTACTGTGTGCTAGCCTCGCTTTAGGAAACATTTGTTTCAAAAATGAGGAGCTTCCAGCAAGTTAAATGCTCTTACTGGCAATATTGTGCTCTTTTGCAAGCTGAGCAGATTTTCCTCGGTACTGTTCCTCCAGCATGCTGTTAATGAATGTTAATAACAGGTGTGACAGAAAAAAGCTGTTGCCTTCCCGCAGGCTGAGTTATAGCTTGTCATCAGAGCAGTGGTAACTGTTCTTAGTGTTTTCAGGTAGGGTGTTTTACTCTGGAATTTGCTTTGTTAAAAGCACAGTTACTGTAATCTGTCTAGTAAGCTGTCGGTGTTACATTGTGAATCTTACTCAAATGTGTGGGCATTCGGGTCTTAGAAGTCATTCTCCCAAGTGCTAAGTGAACTGCTAATTACCACTAAAAAGTTGCTTGGTAAATTGTGTGAAGACAACCTAAACTACCAGGTGAGTGATTTACAGTAACACATGCACTATGTGTTGAGTAGCATTTAGGCCTAGTGTTGTCTAGTATGCTACAAACGAGTCTATAAAAGCAACTAAGCAATCAAACTGATTGAACAAATGAACGTGTAACTTGTTTTCCAGTTGCTTAGGAACACATATGGAATTTGCAGATGTCCCAAGTCATATTGGGGCAGTGGATTAAGCTTTTGTCGCTGCACTGATGAAACTCAACGCTAACACTGCTTTGGAAAAGCCTGTTACAGAAAAACTTATGATGCTATGTCAGGAGCACAAACCAAACTGAGTGTAAAGCACATGCGAACAACTGAAATTAAACTTAACTAAACAGACATGCCTTGTGGTATGAGGATATGGGCAGCATGTCTGAATGACAGCATTTTGTTATCTTGAGAGCTGTCAAGTAAGCTTATGTAAATGAATGACTCATTAAAAAAGGGTATATCAAAATGCAATTAATAATCTACTGTAATTAGTCTTTTTGAAGACTAGCTGGTAAAATATTGGTTAAAGCTATTAGTGGAGACAGGAACATGGCTTAATTTGTGGAAGCTAAATTTGAAAGACTTTTTTTCTTAAAGTATGACTTGCCTTGTGTATTTCTAGAGTCTGTACAAATTATCTGTGAAGGCATTTGTGCATGAGGGTAGAAGATCTGTGCTGAACTTGTCTCCTGTATTCCTTCTGGGTTTTCAGATCAGTGCCTGATTTTAAGTACCTGTTTACCTGTGATTGCCGAGACCTATGGCACCAAAATGAAAAAAAAAAAAAGAAAACTTGTATCCAGGCTTTCTTGTGTCAACATTAGTGTACCAAGTATTGTAAAAGATGTTGCCTGGAAAGTCTAATGCAGGCAAGTTCGTAGGATATATGTCTGGTGGTGTGAGCTGCCTTTCTGTTGCACATTTCGGATAACTATGGGTCAATGATACTTGCAGTTAAATTTAAAGTACCAGCTATAGACATAGTATTGTAAAGTTACAATTTCAGAGAAGTACACACTAAATGGCTGATTCACAATGAGAATTTAAGTACCAGGGAACTGAGTTGCAACCAGTAATTTTAAGCATGAGAAAATACATTTTTATCTGTTCCTTTGTAGGAGGCAGTAGAGAAATATGATGAAGTAGTACATAACTTGGAATTTGCCAAGGAGCTTCAGAAGACTTTTTCAGGACTTAGCCAAGATGTAAGTATAAATGCTCTTTTCTATATTGCCAGGAGGTAACTGCAAGATTTGTGCTACTTTTCTAATGGCTACTGTTGCATGCCAGTGCACACAATACTAGGAAGTTCCTGTCTTAGAGGAGAAAAGTGTGGACAATTTTGTGTACCCCTCCACAATGTAGTAATTCACTGCACGCCTCTGTAAGAGCTTGTGCTTAAGTAAACTGAGTCATTGGAGCTCAGCTGCTTTTGAGATGATTCCAGTTTACTTAGATTTGAATCCATTAACCATGTGCCTGAGGTGGACTCATCCCCTGCACAGGTGCAGACTGCTGGGGAAGCAGCTCTACTGGATGGGATGTGGGTCCTTGGTGCTGCAGGCAAAGTAAATGGATCACCCTTGGATCACTGAAGTCTAGACACAGACTGAGGACTAGGAGATTAAGGAAAACTGATTATTTGGTACTTGTTGACCAGTTGTGTCTGATTCTGGTCATTTGGTAGACAAAGGCTGTAGACAAGCTTCAGTGAGTCCAGTGGTGGGCCCCTGAATGGCTGGGGCCTGGAAAATGAGACCTCTGAGGAGAGCCTGGAAGAACTGGGCTTGCTGGGTCTGGTAAAGTGAAGGCTTGACAGGAGGGGGAGTATTAACCTTCAGATACCAAATACTGAAAGGGTGGAGCCAGGATTTTGCTGAGAGATGTGGTAGGAGGAGGAATGATCACCAGTTGCAATAGTAGGTTCCAGGCAGGTAGGAGGAAATGGATACTCTGAGGATAATTGAGCACTAAAGCAGCCTGCCTAGAGAAGTAGTAAAATCTGTCCTTGGATCTCTTCAAGACCTGACTGAACAAAGTTCCAAGCAATTTAGTTTTGATTCAGTGGAGCCTTTATTCTGGAGGCTGGGCCAGACAATGTCTCAAGATCACTTCCAAACTGAATAATGTTTCCAATGAGGGAAAGTGCTGAGGTTAAATCACTTTGGTTTCCTTAAGAAATATGTTTCTCAGTAAAATTTAACTGAAACTTGTGGAGTTTGTTACTTAAATTGCTGTAGTTTTCTCTGATTATGGCAAGTTACCTAAATAAGGTCTTTATTCAGGGTTTAAAGCACTACCTGCATTATTTTTATGTATGTGAGTGTTTTATCTTTGGAGAAATCAGTCTCTTGGCTCAAGCAAATACTACCCTTGGGAAAAATTTGATCCAGGGTAGTGGTGGGGATGCTAAACATGATTAGTCACTGCTCTGGCATTATTTCTCTGCCTCCTACAGAATGCTGAAGGACTGGTAAAATGGCTTGTCTCGGTGTTTACTGAGACCCAAACAGTTTCGCTAGAGAATGTATCTTGTGTATATATAGTATATATAGTAATTCCAGGTAGTGTGGTAAATCTCTCAAAGCACTATGTGAGCAGAAATTTAAGAGCCTTTTCAGCAGTGTTACTGCTTTAGGTTCCCTCTGCCATTCTGTGTTGAATATAGAAACTACTGTACTGAATGTTAAAACTTGGATTGCTTCCTATTGCTTTGCTTTGTGTAGCTGCCCATAAAAATATCAGAAATGAAGGATTGTGACCCAGTGTATCTGTGTGCAGGTGTTTTTAGTAGTCCAGCATTAACTTCTACCAGTTCATGTTTGTTTTTGAACTTATGCTGTATTTAAAGGGTAACTCACTTTGTTTTTAACTTGGCTCTGCTTCTGCTGGTATGGATTCTACAGCCAATAGCCATTACTGGAACACTGGAGGCCTTTCTGGCAACAGCATCCTTGTAGCCTTTACAGTGTGTTCTAGGAAACAAAACTTTCATAAATCTTACCCCATATTGAAGCATTTGGAATTCTGCAGTTACTTGGATAGCGTCTGCTGGATAGTTCTACTAGCACATGATGAGAAACTTCTCGACTGCATGAGCACTGTGTATGTTCTGTGACTTGTGTTGTTGCTTATTTAATGAGTGCTTCAGTCTTCTGCCAACGAAAATAAAAGTAACTAAGATTCTGCTGTATCAAACTGGAGTATGTAAAAATGAAGAGCAGTTGTCTTATTAGGAGAAACTTGAGACAACATCTGCATCTCCAACTTTGTGCTAAATGTTAAAAGTCAACTAGACCTGGATTTGTGCATTGGTATCAATTCTACCAATTCCTTTAAAAGCTGTTACAGTAAAACAACTAGCAGACATAATCAGGATCTAGGTATCATAAAGGCATATCACAAGTGAAGCTATCAGTATCCAGTTTGACTAAAAGAATTAGTAGATAAATGGGGAACTCTTCCAAAGGAGGAGCTGGAAAGATCCTGGCTGTCTGAAGAGGGTTAGGAGGTTCCGTTACCTAACCAAAATTAATAGTTAGTTTGCCCAGTGTAGGATGATCAATACTAGAGCTCAGTGTTTTATCCTGGGTTCCTGTTACTAAACTGTTGTGTTTAATTGTTGAATTTGTGTATTAAAACAGCTGCTGAAAGCACAGAAGAAGGCTCAGCGGAGAGAGAGTCTGTTGAAGCTTGAAGCAGAGAAGAAGAAACTGCGTACAATACTTCAAGTCCAGTATGTGCTGCAGAACTTCACTCAAGAGCACGTTCAGAAAGATTTCAAAGGTGGTGTGAATGGTGCAATATACTTGCCTTCTAAAGAACTAGACTACCTCATAAGATTTGCAAAACTGACGTGTCCAGAAAGAAATGAGAACCTGAGGTAAGTTCAGGATTTTTGTCTAATTAGTATGCTTCATTCATTACAGTAAATGTCCTCTGTTTGACACTGCCATGTCTTTAAATACTATGTTTTGGAACACTAATTAAAATTCTATTCAGCACCCTTGCTGTAGTCTGAGATTAGGAATGTAACAGATTTACCTCACTCGGAGCATTAAAGGAAAGCTGTAGTAATTACAGCCTCAGGTGCAAGTTGCAGGCAAATTTTTGCCATCTCATGTCACACTGTGGCACTGCAGGGAGATAGTCCAACACCATCCTAAACAGGGAGGCTGGTGGTGTGCTGTTGCCTTGAGGTCTCACTGTTCATGAAGTGAGAAAAGGGCAGTAAATTCAAAGCTGTTCCATGTTCCATTCACATGATGATCCACATGTGCTTCTTTATTCCAAGGGAATGTGAAGTGTTGCTCCCGAGGCTCTCTTGCTATTAACTTTAAAGTGGTTTTAAAAAATTGCCTGAAGTTTTTGATACCTCTTCACTAAATGTCATACATGTTAACAGGTTGTCAACAGAGGTAAAGTGTGTGAGGGCTAATGTGGCACTGCTGTCGTACTATGATGGCTCATGCTTAGCATGACAGCCTGTCTACTTTTAAGATAGTGTAGTAAGAATTGTATTTGAACGTGGAATAAGTAGTTATTAGGTGGTAAGTTGAAACACTTCATGGTTAAGTCATGTTTGAATATGGACTTACTCTTAAGTTCCTAAAAGCTCTAATCACTTGTCATACACTAATCTTTGCCTAATCTTTGCTTAAGTTAAATTCTAAAGAACAGCACTTATAAAACGCTTCACAACAGGAGTCTCCATTCCAGTGAAATAACTTAATTTCTGGATTACTCTCACCATATTATGCTTCCACAGGAAGCATAATCCTTTCTTTTGGGATGCTGTGTTTCATCATGTTGGACTTCAAATTCCATTATCTGGAGGGTGTGGATCATGGACCTATGACAAGTTTCTCAATAACTGCTAGTTACTGAGAGTGGCAGGAGCTGCTGGTGGTTACCCCTGTACATGTTTGTCCAATAAACAAGGTGACCCGGTGATTAAACAGCAGTTGTTTCCCTGTCTGGGGATCCTGGCTTGGAATGAAGTCCAGCTATATGGGTGGGATATCTTGTGGGATAGTGCTAGGATCTGTGTAATGACCAACTAAAGCACTTTCATTTGCTAGGTTAAATCACGTAGACAGATACATTATAATTGCTTTCAATGATTTCAGGGCTTAGTATTTGCTCTGTGTATGCAGCCTTGGTTTGGAGGGCTGAACTTGGGCTATTGGGATGCTGCAGGAGTTGATCTTGGCTATGATTCTACCTGGTGAAACTTGTCACTTGTTTTAGTGTTGAAGACCAGATGGAACAATCATCTCTCTACTTCTGGGACCTTCTAGAAGGAAGCGAGAAACCTGTAGTTGGAACAACATGTGAGTGTCTCATCTAGAGAAATAACTGAAACATCTGAAATTTGTATGCTTGTTAAAATATCTTAAAACCAGTGAATATACATGGAAGGCTTCCAAACGAAACACTTCCAAGTGCTATGTGTAAATATTATCCAAGGATGAACTGCTGTTTAAGTTCTGTTTTTTTAAGTACAGATCAATAGCAATACAGCATACTTGCTTTTTCCAGGTCAAGACTTCTAACCAATGTACTAGCATCCTTTTGAGGAATAATTATGGTAGTAATTGAAAAGCTGATGTGTGAATACCTTACAGAACAGTGGAAAGCTTTGTGTATAGTTATGTGCAAATGGGTTAAGTTTGGAATAGTTCCCAGCCATGAAAGGCTTAGTTGAGCATGCTGGTGTGTGTTACAAAGCTTCGTTGGCCCCAGGCTGAAGGTCCCACAGCATTGAAGATTCTCTCTCCTTTGTAGGAATTCTAGACTCATACCTGTTGTCTGCCTACAGTGCAGAATACCACACCAGAGAAAGATAGTCAGTAATGGAACTCACTGTGATCTCTGATCATGCACAGTGCAGTCTTACTTTGTACTTGCATCAAGTGTCCTCACTTTCCAAGCACAGCAAAATCTGTGGGACTACATATTTTCCATTTGTGCCATACTTCCTAAACCTCTGGTTGTAAGCCAATATGCACACTCTTTTCTGTTCCTATTTACAACTTACTTATGAGGAAACTGCCTTTACTTGAGTTGTAGTGTCTTTCCTATTGCAAACAGACCTTGCTTATCCCACTTACTCCAATTGTGTAGTGGCTGTGTTGCAGGAATCTTTCACTGGTCACTGAAAATGTTGAAGCTGTTAGACCAGAGCACTGGCGTGCCCTATCTAACTTCCATATGCAGGTTGTTGAACTAACAGCTAAGTGTTAACTCTTTCCATGTATTTCTGGAGGAACTGCAAGCTTCCCTTATAACTTTCCCTGGTAACTTTAACCTTGTGTCTATTGACGTGAATAGATAGTTGCCTTGGACTCCAAACCTTTGTTTTGTCTATCACCTAAACAACTTCTGTCATTATTTTGTCAGTATCTCTATCCCTTAAATGTCAGTCTTGTGTCCTTCTGTGTGCAAGCTAGACTCCAGATAAAGCTGTTAGGTCATCTTATTAGCATTCATTGCCTTGGAAGACAATTTTTTTTATAACCATGTTAAATTCTAGCCACAATTCTTGTTTGTGTGGTTATCACTGGTAGGAGTGATCTTTCACTGAATATTCTTCTTGTTCTCAAGGCTGTCCTGTCTCTAGCTCCTCTTAAACAATTTCCAGTATCACTGTTCTTTCTGAGGTCTTGCTCTAAGCTGCTGTTTGTTGTTTGCAGAGAGGAGAAAACTGGAGAGAGCTTCTCAGAGTACACAGCTAAGCTTTTGTTCAGCCATGTCAGCTTTGACTCTTTTCAAACTTGAGGATTAATTTCAATATGAAAGTCTCTTGCATTCTCCCTGCTTGTTTCTGCAGTTCTTAACTTTTCCTTCTGAGACTTACTGTCCTGTCACTGGGAAAAGGGTCTTGTAGGGCGGTTCCACAGTGAATGTTTAGCTTTACGTACATTGCAGTCTGCACATGATTTTAGTATCAATGCTGGCTAGTTTGTTCATAGTACACAAATCCCTTCCTAAGCATGTGAGACCAGGTGGCTCAGTGTTTATCTTGTGTGCATTTAAACACAAGATGCAGTCTTACCTCTGGATTGAAAAGATGTTTTCAACAGTAATATATTAAGCACTCTAACAAATACTTTACTTTACGAAAATGTTTTATTGCTATAACTGGGTAAGATATGTAAACTTGGAGAAGTTGCAATTCATGTACAGGGAGGAAGAAGGAAGTCTTAATCCGTAATCTGAGTACCCCTTAATTTCAGATTTTCCTATTTTAACTTCATGGATTTTTATTCTTCAGATAAACACATGAAGGACCTGTTATCCAAACTTATAGACTCTGGCTACTTTGAAAGTATTCCAACTCCCCGTACCACTGTGCCAGTAAAAGATTTGGAAGAAGAAGTAAATAGAAAATCTGAGAAAACAAGACAGATGTCAAAAGGAGAGTCTGTCAAGGAACCAGGTGGAATATCAAAGGGTTCAATTTTTGTATCAGTGTTGGGAAAGACTTGAACTGAGCATTAACTTTGCATGGCTTGATGCTGTATCTTGCTTGCAATGTAGTAACTGAAATGGAACCTGCAAGTCTTGCAGACCTCTACTGGCTAATAATGTATAAAAAAATTAACTCAGTTATAGAATGTTTTTTACCTTCTGAGCAGCTCTCCGTGTTAAAGATGTGGGAACTGTCTGGTGTAGGGAATATTACATATTACAATAACCAAATTATGAATACTACAAAATGTTTCTTGCTTAACTCTGAACTTTTGCAAATGTAAAACCTAATGAGAAAATAAAAGCTTGTCTAAAAATAGCATGTTGGATGGCAAATTGAGCTTTCAGAATATCTAGTTTAGCAATTGGCACTACTATTTAAATAGAATTAAAGAGTTGCTACTGTTTGGTCTGCCTTTCTGCATTTGATCAGTTGAAACAAATTAACATCCTTTCTCTAGAATCCATTATGGAGCTTATGAAGTCTGAAATACAGCCACAGGAGGTAAGATACTCCACTACTAATTGCTTTCCTTCAGTATTGTGATTTATCAGACACATAATTGTACTTCTGCAGCTCTTTTTTAAACTTAAAAAGGGAGTCTGAACAGCAACCTAGGTGTTGCTTTATGTAGGAAGCATTAAAGACTTAGTTGCATTTCTATTTCTAACCCCAAATTTATGGCATCTGGGGTATTTTGGGATAAATGGAGCAGGCTTACATGAAGCAGTATAGTACTTTAATGCTCTGGCACTTTCCTGAATAAAACAAAGCCTTTAGAGTGGAAACACACAGATCTTTTGTGTACTGTGGAATAGAGAAAATACACATCTACTAAAGCTGTCTGTAAAAGCTAAGCTGATTGCAGTAGGCTTGATATTGCTGGGGTTGAGAATGATGTGGGTTTTGCTCTGATTTGTCAGAAAAGTAGGGATTCCAAGACAGGCTCGTGTGCACAGAGGTGTGTAGACCTGTTTCAGCGGCTCTTCAGACTCCTGTGCTCAGGCCTTGACTGTTAGTAGCATAAAAACCATTAGGTTCAAAAGGTGGGGACGGAGGGGTGTCCTTCTTTAAGTGTAAATACTGGTTCTTAAAATGCTGAATCCCTGTTTCCCAGGTATCCCACTAGAGGGTGTACTCTAGAATGAGTTTTTGTAACTTACAGTTAAGTTACCTGACTCTTCTGGTGTCTTGTCAGAAAAAAATATCTCAGCCAGTGAGCCTTGTACATTATTCACTTCATATATTTACTTCCTATTCATGACAAAGTGGTAACTGAAAAAAACTTCAGGACATCATTAAACTCTCAGACTTACTGATGCTAATCACAGCCTGCAGTTGAAGTCCAGTGGTACTAAATCTGAGAATCTGACTTTTTTTAGTATTAAAACTCCTTTAAGAATGAAGGTTATACTTGGTTACTGGGTCTAATATTTGGGGGACTTAGCACAATGTTTGCTAATACAGTACCATGGCATTTTAGATGCTTAGGAGGAGAGTTAACTTTTGTAAAAAGTCACGGTTGAACTTGATATTGTCACTGCCTAGGAACACCAGGTAGCATTGAGGATAAGGGCAGGAGATTCACTCAGCTCTAGTGGGTTTTACTTGTGCTGTTCAGGACTGTTTCCTGTTTCTCTGTGGCATGCCAAGCAGAGCTAGTCTGCAGTGTGGTAGGATAAAGCCATGGCTGTCCACACAGTTTCTATGACTAGTGCTTAGACTGTCTGGGCTCTGCTTTTAGTCAGCAGTTTTCAGTAGCTGGTTGACCTAATTTAACTGACCTGAACTGTAGTAGCAAAATGTGTTCTTGGGAGCCATTAAGTTTCTCTGGTCTATATAGTTTCTCAACAGGCGTTATTTGCCTGAAGCAGAATACTCTGTCAAGAAGAAGACAGAAGAGCCCAAATCTTGGGAAGCTGAGTGTGCTAGAAAGCAAGAACCTCCAAAGTCCTGGGAAATGCTTGTTGATACTGAAGAGAAGGAACAGAAGCAAAAGCAAGAGGCCTTAAAGCCTTGGGAAGCTCGTGTTAGACAGCAAGAACTAAAAAGACCAGATTCTCCAAAGCCTTGGGAAGCTCGTGTTAAAGAGGAGGAACAGAAGCGTGAGTCTGCAAAGCCGTGGGAGACCCGTGTTGAGGAGGAAAAACAGAAGAAGCAAGAAGCACCAAAGGCCTGGGTAGCACGTGTCCGAGAGGAGCAGGAGTCTCCCAAACCCTGGGTAGCAAAGGTTAGGGAAGAGCAGGACCAGAAGAAACAGGCATCACCTAAGCCATGGGTAACAAAAGTTAGGGAAGAGCAGGAACAGAAAAAGCAGGAGTCCCCAAAACCTTGGGTAACCACAGTTAAGGAAGAACCAGAAGAAAAGCGGGAATCTCCAAAACCTTGGGTAACCCAAACTAGGGAGCAACCAGAACAAAAGAAGCCAGAGCCTGTGAAAACATGGGAAATGCCTGTTAGGGAAGAGCCAGAGCAAAAGAAGCAGGAGCCTGTGAAGGCTTGGGCTGCACAGTTTAGGGAGGAGCCAGAACAAAAGAAGCAGGAGACTCGAGAGGCTTGGGAAAAAGCTGGCAGGCAGCAGCAAGTGTCACCACCACAGTTACAGAACCCTCCGAAGTCCTGGGGAGCTGCAAGTATTGGGCCAAAGGAGCAGATGGGGCCAAAGAAGTTTGATATGGAACCCAAAGAAGTGAGTTGGCATATGTAGTATTACCTGTCCTAAGCTTTTGACACTAGTGTATTGGAATAAAGCTACCTATTAGCAGAGCGTTTATAAGGTGCATTTTGTAGGCCTGTACTTAAACTGCCATTTCATTCTTTCTTGGGGGTGAATAATTCTGGCAGTTAAAGTTTATACTTGAATGGCAAGACGGTCTGCTTTGCTTTTTACATCAGCACAGTGTTTGAGCCTTGAATAAGTGCTTTATGCACAAGACAGAAGAATTAACTTGGTTCATCTGTAGCTGTTGGCTCTGTCCACAGTTAGCAGTACAAAGCAGGTATGACTCATCCAGGGATCAAATACTTTGTGGCTGCATGCAAATAGCACTTCAGTAATTTTTAGGCTTTTGATTAAAATAGCTGCTGATTCAAGAGAGATCTAATGTCTAGATCAAGCAATACCAACTGTACAGGGGCTTAAATATGTATTTCCAGATGAATGCATGAACCATACTGCTGTCCTGGGGAGTCTAACAATAGCATAGCTTTAGAAATGTAAAATGAAGCCATTTCAGGGCTTTCAGCTGAGGAGGCTGCTACCCTCTGGTCACATTACCTTCCTTCTCACGTGTGCTTGGGTAGCAACAATTCTGATAACTGTAAAAATGGATAACTCTGCTTTTTCTGCCATCTTATGTTATTAAGAGCAGTGTTAATTTAAAGTTAGACTTCAGGAATACAATATGGGGAGTTGAGCAATTCTCTATATACAATGTTGTCAGCACTACTACCTTTCTGCAAGAAAGCAGGAATCACAATACATTCTGTAATAATCACAGCAAATGATTAAGTTTATATCTTGTCAGTAAACTTGGCATAACTGAAAAATGGATGTTCTTGTGCCTAGAGGCGAGACCGCAAAGCGAAGGTTGAACAAGAGATCAAGAGAGTATGTAACATGCAGCACTGGGTAACCAAATGGGATTGAGGTGTTTCACTTTGGTTCATCTTTACACTGAAGCTGAGTGGAATCTCGTGTCCACCGGTGGTGGTGGTTCCGGCAGAAAACCTGGTTCTCTCCCTAAGTAACTCTGAGCACTAATAGGTGTGGAGCACCCAACTATGCATAGTATTACTGTAACTGAAACTAAGTATTGGAGTAGTCTCAAGCACTTTAAGAGGCCTTGGGATTTCTGGTGGCAGATTACTTTAAAGCTTAAATGCAACAGATGGGGCTGTTATTTTTATATGGGATGGATAGGTGGATGGCTTAAGTGGTCGACAAAACTTTGCTGCAGTAAGTAAAAAGGAGGGTCTCCAGTCAGTTGGAGAAACTTGTAGACTGCCTAGGAATCTTCCACTGGCAAAGTTAAACTAAATGTTGGAATGTGAGGTCGCTTAAGGTGGATTGCTGAATTAAGGAAAAGCATAATTTAAAGTATTTAAACTTGGATTTACTTAATCCATAGAGAAACACCTGCTGGCTTTATTTTTGCTTAGTAGCTGTTGAGAAATCCTAATATCAAAAGTATATTGAATGAGTAGGAAATAGCGTACTGGCAACATAACTAGTCTTCGCAACCAGTTTTAAAAAAATGAAGATATCTTTGGCTTGATGTGCATATAAAGAATAATAAAAATCATATTAAGCTTTTCAGACAAGTTTCTCTTATCTTTGTTTATGTAAAGAGGCAATGCAGTGCTATAGCTGGATCTATTTAACTCCCAGAGTGACTCACTCTATAAATGACTTTGTGCAAAGATGTAGGCATGGCAGATCAAAGGCCTGTGTCAGTGCTGCTGCCCTCTGAGTGAAACTAACCTTTCTTTGCTCTGAAATAACTGTTAGAGCTCTGAGGTCTTTTAAAAAACTATGTTTTGAGATCTTAAAATACATTTATTTAACTGAATGTACCATAAGGTGGAATGCCTAAGACAGCAGAGTGAGCTGATATGCAGGGCTGTTAAACTGTTTAAATGTTTGTGCAACCTGTGGACCAGCAAACTTGGTTAGAGCTGAGTTTGTGGCCTGCTATGGGAAAACAAAACAGTTTGACTTGTGGCTTGTGCTGTCATCCAGTTCCATTTAATTTATACCTGCTGTGAATACTGCCCTGAGTAGAAAGCAAATGTTAATTGTGTATCTACATGGCACAGCTGTGATTACAGCTTAGGTATCACCATTCCACCTCATTTAGTACTCTGCAGCTAACAGGAGTACTTAGTATATTGGCACTCTGACTAATAAAATTCCAGTGTGGTCGGTGTGCCTTTACATTGGTTTATTTGCAATTGTTAACAGGTCCAAAACAAAATCCTGGGTATTTCAACTCCACTTTTAGTCAGTTCTTTGGATGTATGTCAAGACAGGTTTTGCCAAATGTGTAAGTAGTGTTGAAGTTGGTTTTCACAAACGTTGTTATGACAAATTACACCCTGAACTTACAAGTACTGTGTTACTCTATTGGTCCAAGCAACATTCAGGTTCACGTTAAGTGATCTTGGCATTTACAAGCTTGATGTGAGCTGGAACAATAGGTTACTAAACTAAGAATCTGCTACCAGCTTGTAATGACTTCCAGAAACAGCATCTAATTGTAGGCTAGAAAGAAAACTTGGTTTAAAGCCATCTTAAGAATGTCAAGTACTTACTCTTCTTCAAAGCATCTCTTTTTATAAAAGACATAAAAACTTGAAGTACTTTAGCTTCCTGATACCATCACATAAATGATCTTGTGTTGCACTAAATATCATAGTTTTGAACACCTAGGAACTAGCAAAGCAGCAAATCAATGAGGTAACTTCACTACAGCTGCTTCTGGCTGGTGTGTTTTAATAACTGTAGGAACTAGAAAATAATTTCTATGCCACAGAAGGTCTGTGTTTCAGCCCTGGCTTAAAGCCTTAATGTCATGTATGTAACCCTGTATGCTTGTGCTTCTTATTGAAGTAAAGAATGCTACCAACATAAGGCAGAGTATGAGCTGTGGAAGGAGAGAAAATCTCTAACAAATTTCTTAAAGCACACAGAAATTTTATCATCTTTGGAAGCAAAAGTGACACTGCAGTCTCTTCTGCTTCCATACTCTTGAGGCTGTTTAAATTCTTTTGTGTTTAATGTACAAGTCTCACTTATGCAGCTAGTGGACTGTCTTAAGAACTTGAGACACTGCCAGACTTGACCTGGCTAGGTGACTTAAAGGTGGAAGGCTTCTGTTACCCATTTTCAAACATACAGAACCAGTTTAGTAGTGTA